>NC_138561.1:8995220-9316961 GCF_964273705.1 Natrix helvetica
AGGTTGGCAGAAGCTGGGACAAGTAATGGGAGCTCACTCGGTTACGTGGCGCTAGGGATTCGAACTGCCAAACTGCCGACCTTTCGGATCAACAAGTTCAACGTCTTAGCCACTGAGCCACCCTTATTCATTTTGTTTAGGCTGTTATTAAACAACTAGAAGATACAAAACACAGGCTGATCTACAATTTA
This sequence comes from Natrix helvetica, assembly GCF_964273705.1. Lineage (NCBI taxonomy): Eukaryota > Metazoa > Chordata > Lepidosauria > Squamata > Natricidae > Natrix > Natrix helvetica. Next base: position 8,995,412 of record NC_138561.1, read on the forward strand.
TTTATTCTTCCACTACCTCTAAGTGGACTCCAGTCTACCTTTAGGCTATCTCAATGTTTTTCAAAGTTGGCCATTTTAGGACATATGGGCTTCAGCTCCCAGAATTCACCAACCTGCTTAAAGTTGCCAAGTTTGTAAAAAACACAATTCTTTCCCCAATGTCCCAAGATGTGAATCACCTTTGCAAAAATATTTTACAGAGCATGGGACTTCAAGAAGAGACTGTGAGATAAGAGAAGGGAAGTGATATATTTCTTCACTCTCCTGAATGTAACACTTAGTTTGTAGAAAGAAACATTATATTCCATATTTTTCCCTTCACTTTTATGGAGTTGCAATCTCCAGGATTCTGTTTTGGAAAAAACAGGCCAGTTTTATGTATATTAAACCAACACCTGGTTTAGGTTCATGCCTTTGTTATTTGCTTCTCCTCTTTTATATCTAACTAGCCAATAACCAGGTGTTGCCTGAGTATTTATTTATAGGGGGAAAATATCCAGACCAAATATAATTTCTAATGTTGGATTTTCCCCCTTACCAGAGGGAGGCCCCTTGTGGAGTACTGTGAAGCTGTTACCATGGCAACTCCACAGCTGTATAGTAGAAGCCAGTACGGCAGTACGACACAACAGGCTGTATCTTAACAGAACACACCCCCCGAGGGGTGTTAGGGGTGTCTTACCAACGAGGTCCCACTCGCCATCTTCAGGCTGGATTTTGGGCTTAAAGAGTAGTTGGAGCTGCCGTGTATATATCTATATATTCATTCTATATACACACACATACATACACATATATACATACACACACGTATGTATGTGTGTGTGTGTGTGTGTGTGTGTATTTCCTTGCAGAATTGTACTTGTTCCTTCTTTCAGGAAGGTGCACATTGATTTTACAGGAATTGAATTTTATTTATTCATAATTTCATTTTCTAATTTCATTTTTTTTAAAATTGCATTTCAAACCAAATCAGCAAAATGTTTCATTAGTTTAGAGGACTTTGCCTTATGTTTGTCTGGCATCTATCTGTGATCTCTGATTGGCAACCAATCTCCAGATAAGAATCTTTCCCAGAGATATCCTCTAAGATCCTTTTGTCGGCGAATAGATCCACAGGCCGAACTGGAAACTTTTTGTCTTCATGCTAAGCAAATGGGCTCTTCCCATAAAAACTAATGTAAAAACTAATACGTCAAGGCATCAACTGTGAAATTCTCCAGTATACTTGTCTGAAGCACAGGGGGTGGGAGGAGGTGTGGTAAAGCACAGATCTACAAGTCCAAACAAAGATTTATTTATTTTTTTAAGTTGTACATGCTGCTGGCTCAGGGCAAAGGAGGAAAAAGCCAAACCAGGGATTGCTTGTCACCAACCTTTCATTGCTATGGTGCAGTGACACAGCTAGGTAGTTTTAGAGTCTCCTGAAAAGAGTCTCACTAGTAGAAGAGGAGCTGGAGATGACTATTATTTGAAAATAAGCACCATTTGGCTAATGCCTGATTAGTTTCTTCGGGGACCTGCTACCAGGAAATCATTGTCTGTCTGGGTTACCTGGGGTTTACTTTACAGCTCTCTCAAAAAGAAATTATTCATTACCAGCCAACCTCCCCTAGCTCTTCAGTCGGTATGATTAGCTCTCTTGTACGTATTCCGGAATGGTGGGGGAGGTTTGGCCTGTTAATCTTGTCTCTTTTGCCTCGATATAACAAATCTTTTATTGTTTTATTCATCCCAAGGGCAATGTTCTTTTTTCATTCCCACCTCCCTTCTGCCATCTTTGCCTTCCTAATCAGCACTTTCCTTTTTCCTTTATTTTTTTGCTTTTAACTTCACGTTCATCTCCTTCCCTCCCCCTTCCACATTTTCTTTTTGCAGTAAAGGAAAATATCGCCTTCCATAGCTGTGGAATTGGGATACTACCCATCCACCTACCTGTATGTGGATGTCTCTGGTCATTCCTTTTTTTTCCCCTCAGGGCAGGGTGCATGACGTAGGCTGGAAATGAGTCAAAGACTTTTCCAGGGCAAGAGAATGGTTTTTAGAGACCATTCCCATTTTCAAATAAAGCAAATCATGTGTCGTTGTCCCCCCCCCTTCTATCATTTATCTGGGACATGGTGGCTCAGTGGCTAAGACGCTGAGCTTGTCGATCACAAAGGTTGGCAGTTTGACAGTTCGAATCCCTAGTGCCATGTAACGGAGTGAGCTCCCGTTACTTGTCCCAGCTTCTGCCAACCTAGCAGTTCGAAAGCATGTAAAAAATGCAAGTAGAAAAATAGGAACCACATTTGGTGGGAAGGTAACAGCGTTCCATGCGCCTTCGGCATTTAGTCATGCTGGCCACAGGACCACAGAGACATCTTTGGACAGTGCTGGCTCTTCGGCTTAGAAACGGAGATGAGCATGTCCCCTAGAATCGGGAATGATTAGCACATATGTGGGAGGAGAATCTTTACTTCTACCTTTACCTAAGTAGATTTAGAGAAAGGGAAAGAATGTGATGCAGAGGAAGAGACCTCTCTTAGAAGGAAGGCCATCATAACTTTAGATACTGTCTCTTCCTATGGGTCATGCTGAATTCTTAGCTGAGAGGCCTTGCCAGATCTCTCTCTTTCCACTCATTCACTGATCTTCCCTATCAGACAAGCAGCAGGGATCTTGGCTCCCTGAGGTTCCTTCTGAAGGCTTGGCTTATTTAAAATGCATTGCCTAAAGAGAAGCAATTCCATTCCTGCTCAAGTGTTAGTTGCCCAAGTACAGATTTTCTCAAGTTCTGACAATTAAACAATGGCCTTGTTTCATTACTGTCTCTGTGTTATCTTTGTCCGTAAGAAACCAATTCATAAATCACAAGTACTGTATCATCAGTTCTTCCGTCCACTGAGTAAATCATCCTTCACTGAAACTTGTGTAAAAGGAAATACAGAGAGGCGTGTAATAAGAAGTTCTTTTAGGTATAATATTTGTAGTTGTATTGGTGGTTATTATTGATTGTGTAGTTCTTTCTTTTGTTCTTTTCTTTTTTCTTTCTTTTCTTTTCTTTTTCTTTCTTTTCTTCTTTCTTCCAATTTTATTAAACAAATAAAGCGCGGGGAAAGGTTAGATTCTTTTGTTATTAGTTGTGAAGTCGTGTTCGATCCATCGCAACCCCATGGACAACGTTCCTCCAGGCCTTTCTGTCCTCTACCATCCTCTGGAGTCCATTTAAGCTCATACCTCCTGCTTTGGTGACTCCATCCAGCCACCTCATTCTCTGTCATTCCCTTCTTCTTTTGCCCTCAGTCGTTCCCAGTATTAGGCTCTTCTCCAGGGAGTCCGTCCTTCTCATTAGGTGGCCAAAGTATTTGAGTTTCATATTCAGGATCTGGCCTTCTAAAGAGCAGTCAGGGTTGATCTCCTCTAGGACTGACCGGTTTGATCGTCTTGCAGTCCAAAAGGCTCGCAGAAGTCTTCTCCAGCACCATAGTTCAAGGGCCTCAATTCTTTGGTACTCAGCTTTTCTTATGGTCCAACTTTCACAACCATACATTGCAACTAGGAAAACCAGTTTAAATTCTTACAATTAAACAAATGCAAGATATGGGCACAAGATAAAAGCTTTCTGTAGCTCTAGCAAGAGGGGATCTAATAAAGCTTTTCTCACCAGAAGTTGGTTTTTCTTCCATTGCTTCAGGAAAAATGGTGACAAAAATGAATATGGAAATGAACAAAGTTGCTTTCCTTGATAGGATTAACCCATTTTCTATAGCACTGGTTATTGATTGATGGATTCATTCATTTATCAGTTGACAAAGGGGAAAGATAATCGTCAAGCATCATCAGGAAGCTATCCTCAAACCAGTCATGAAGAATATTTAAAATGAATATGTAGTGGAAGCAAAGAGTGAAAGAAGAGAAGGGAAATGCTACACCTCCTTCAAATTTAAAACAAATTTAAATGAATATATAGTGGAAGACAAGAATGAAAGAAGAGAGGGAAATGCTACAAGTCCTTCAAAACTCCTGTAATTTTAAAAACTGAATACAGAAACATTGTCATTCTATTCGTTATTTCTTCTCTCTCCCTTCCCCTTCATTTCTGGGTAGTTCAAGGCGTCTCCCATTTTTTCATTCCTGTAGTGGTTCTGTTAGTTGTGTTGGACTGAGAAATAGTGATGCACCTTATGAGTTACATTGAGAACTTTCATAAATATTGCTATTTGCTCTTACTATGTGTCCGAGGGTCATTCTGGCCCTCTTAAACCAAGACCAGCCAACCTTTTGAAAACAGGATAATTTCCTTAGCATTTTCAGAATGATACCAAACCAGGGCAGGTACAGTAATGAACACAGAATTACAACAGCAATATCCTATCAATGTGTGGACCAGAACATCCCATTTTTTAAAAAGTTTATGTTAAGCCTGATTTATAGTAGAAAAATCTTGCTAAGAATTTTTGGCATTCATGGCTGGGAAGGACCCTAAGGGTTGTTTTTTTAAAAAATCCCCAAAGGCTACAATATGGGCTCAAAGCCCATGAATATGTTTCACCTCCACACGGAACATCTTCCTAAAGGAAAGGCATCCACTCTTCAACCTGGACATTTTCTTCTCCAACAGCAGGTCCTCTCTGGGTGTAAAATCTTAGAACCTTAAACCTCCGAAGAGCCCAGTTGCTTTCCAGGTTTGGCCACTGCTCTCCTTGGGAAAGGATGTAGTAGTGCTAATTCAATGCAAATTGCTTCATCTGGTTGCATCAGGCAAGGGAGCCTGACAGGGCCTCCTGTGGAAAGGATGGCGAATGGAGAACCCCCTGTGGAGAGAGCAGAAAGCAGAGGAAGAGGTGGGATGTTGAGAGGGAGAATGGTTGCATTTGTTGCTTCATCAATTACACAGCAAGCTTGTTTTCGGGCCAGCCTTCATAGCCCAGGTTTGTCATTGTCAGCAGGTAGCGGAGCACAATAATGATATTTGTGTTGACTCATTATATATTAATAACCCATTTTCCTTGTGATGAATCTGCCCGACATTATGTCCACATCAGAGAGGTGGCTTGCATGTTAATCTTTCCAAGAAGCAGCCCAGGGTGTGCGCATTTGCCTCTCCACAGAGCAAATGTGCAAACGGGAAGAAGAAGAGTTGTATAAAAGGTGGGCGAGCCCCGCGGAGAGCAGAGGGACTTTGTCTTCCACCACGCAAGGGAAGGAAGTTTGGGATGTCCCACTAGAAGGCAGCCACTGTAACCATCCATGTGGCCCTTCAAGCTTTACTTTCCCTCCCGTCATTTGCAATGGCGGGAGATGGTCAAGTAAACTACCTATTAAGAATTGTTATATATTGAATATTATTATGGTGTATCAGTAATGTGAGCTTTAAGGTATCTTTAGTATGTCAGATATTAAACAGACAGGGACATGGTGGCTCAGTGGCTAACATGCTGAACTTGTCGATCAGAAAGGTCGGCAGTTCGAATCCCTAGCCCTGCCTAACGGAGTGAGCTCCCTTTACTTGTTCCAGCTTCTGCCAACCTAGCAGTTGGAAAGCATGTAAAAAATGAAAGTAGAAAAATAGGAACCACATTTGGTGGGATGGTAACAGCATTCTGTGCGCCTTTGGCATTTAGTCATGCTGGCCACAGGACCACAAAGATGTTTTCGGACAGCTCTGGCTCTTCGGCTTTGAAATGGAGATGAGCACTGCCTCCTAGAGTCAGGAATGACTAACAGACATGTGCAAGGGGAACCTTTACCTAATATCTCAGAGTATTTTCATCAAAACAATTGGAATTTGTATTGATGTTAGTTTATGTTGGTTTTAGAACCAATATAAAATTTTTAGAACCTCTTCTGTAGGTGTGGCCTGCTTTGTGGGAATGGCTTGCCGGCCATGTGACTGGGTGGGAGTGGCTTGGCAGTCATGTGACTGGGTGGACATGGCCAACTTGTAAAATGTGGTGAAACCCATTTAACAACGCTCTTGCTTAGTAACCAAAATGTTGGCTCAGAAACTCTGGCATTTGAAGCATGCAAGTCTTAAAGCTGTCAAGTTACAAGACCCTTGCACCCAATACCCTTTAGGAAAAAAAAACCCCGGGTGTTCAAACCTGACAGCTTTAAGACTTGTGGACTTCAACTCCCAGAATTCCTCCTCTCGCTCTTCATCTTGATGATGTGCAGACGGGCGGGGGGAGGGAGCTGGAACCGGATCTAAACGGCACTGTAGATATGTGGAACCTCTTCTATAGAAGAGGTTAGAACTGGCAGGAACCCACCCTTGTTTCTGACCAAAAGAAGGCTCTTTTCAGTTACATTGGCTTTTGGTGTCTTTATAGAAATAACCATGTGGTTTTCCTTGCAAAAATTCAGACCTAGTTTGCTTTCTTATGGGCTTTCCTTTTTTCAACTTATCAGTCTGGTCTGCAGACCTCAGATTTCTTGGACATCTTCATATCTGAATCAGAATTAATTTGACCCTGATTGGATTTTTGACATCAGCTAAGAGTGGCTGCATGCTGCCATCTACTGAGGACAGATGACATCTCCCTCAAGTTGGATTCTTGGTGACTGTCCAAACATGTCAGAATAGACTTGATACTAGTATGCAATAGGCGGATCATTGCCACATTCGAGAAGATTTTGATTTTGCTTCGATTTGATTTCCCTGGTTTTTCCTATAGCTCTTGAATTTCCTGAAGATCTCCTTTTCAAACACTAATCAAGCCCAACTTTGCCTATCTTCCAAGATGAGACATGTCTGATGATCAAGGTGGCTTAGATTTATGGGATCAAGAGGAAGCAATTGATATGTCAATGGAAGGGAGGTGCTGTAAGAGTCAGTTTGACATAATGGTTAAGACACCAGGCTAGAACCTGGAAGACTGTGAGTTTTAGTTCTGCCTTAGGCATGAAAGGCAGCTGGATGACTTTGAGCCAGTCACTCACTCCCAGCCCTTTAGAAGAAGGAAACGGCAAACAACTTCTGAAAATGTCACCAAGAAAATGGCAGAGAATAGTTCAGGTGGTTAATACTGATTCACATACCAAAGGGATGTGCTGACCTTTGGATCCAAATGGTTATGAGTATATACCCCATTCCTGTCAATGCCCCCTTAAAGAAGCTTTTAAGGGATTGGTTGTGCAATCCTAGGAAAATATATATCTGAGTTATGAAGCATGAATATGCCACAAGATGATTCAGGGAAGACCCACATCTCCCTTGAAATAACTTTCTGACTTTGCATCAGGAGTGCAAATGGTATGTTCACTGAGGGGTCCAGGGGGCTCTCTGAGCTTGCTTGTTTTCTTGCAGATGTTTCATTGCTAACTAGGGCATACAAAACCTTTGCCAGACCAATCCTCCAATACAGCTCATCTGCCTGCAATCCACATTGTACATCGGACATTAATACGATTGAGCATACTTCATGAGAAGAGTCCTCCACTCCTCTGCTAATAATAGAGTCCCTTATGCCACCAGGCTCGAAATTTTGAGCTTGGACAATCTGGAACTGTGCCACCTGTGGTATAATCTAAGCACAGTACACAAAAATGTCTTACCTGTCAACGACTTCTTCAGTTTCAACCTCAATATTAGACGGGCAAACAATCGATGCAAACTCAAGGTAAACTGTTCCAAACTCGATTGCAGAAAATGCGACTTCAGCAACAAAGTCGTCAATGCCTGGAATGCACTACCTGACTCTGTTGTTACATCCTCAAACCCCCATAACTTTAACCTTAAATTGTCTACTGTTGACCTCACCCCATTCCCAAGAGGTCCGTAAAGGGGGCGTGCATAAGCGCACCAGCGTGCCTACCCTCCCTGTCCTACTGTCCCCATTGATTTGTATTCAATTCTTTTGTTCATGTTTATATTTATACCTGCTATCTTGCACATGTTTGACAAGCTAATAAATACAAATAAATACAAATTATCCAAACTAGGCAATATTCTTGGTGCTATTGACTATGAAGCCACTGCCAAAATAACAGGCAAGCTCAGAGAGCACCAAGAACCTCTCAGATCAACCCTGAGGTATAAACATTCTCCTTTATTGGTGTGTTTACTCTATGTTTCTATATGAGGGGAGAAGGGGTTGGCCTTGAAAAGTGGCCTTTCTCACGTTGCAAAAAAAAGCTGTGCTGTCCTGTTCATTCATTTCATGCTGTTTTCTTTACCAAACACATTCTTTTCCCGGATTTCTCCTACTCGGGATGAAAGAGAATTCTTTGGTTTTCAGACTACTTTGAAAGGGAAAAAAAATATTCAAATTTATTTTAGTTATGACCAACGACCAGCATGGTAAAAACACAAAATCAATCATTAAGTGCAATAAAAAAAAGTGCAGCAGCTTTGCTCAGTGGCAGCATCATAGCCAATAAGATTTAATACAAGGCACAGTTATTGCTATTAAGATTATCTGGCAGGTTTGGCTGTAATTTTCTTTCCCTTCCTCTTATGCCCCATTGAGTCAGGAGGAACCAGCCTGAATCTTCCCCAACAGGATCTCCCTTCTCAGGGATCAAGGAATGCTTCTGCCCTTTTTGTTTTTATAATGGCTTTTGAATATATTCTTCAAATCCACCTTCATGGCTCTCTACATTTAGTTGTCTGTCTGATGTATGTATGTATGTATGTATGTATGTATCTATCTATCTATCTATCTATCTATCTATCTATCTATCTATCATCTATCTATCTATCTATCTATCTTCTCTTTTCTCTCTCTTCTATCTATCATCCATCGATCCATCCATCCCTGTCTGTCTGTCTTCTCTTTCTCTCTCTCTCTTCTCTCTATCATCTATCCATCCATCCAATCTATCTTTATCTATCTATCTATCATCTATCTATCTATCTATCTATCTATCTATCTATCTATCTATCTATCTCTTTCTTCTCTCTCTTCTCTTCTCTCTCATCTCTCTCTTCTCTTTCTCTCTCTTCTCTCTCTCTCTCTCTCTCCAACAATCCACCTCTCTCATAATGATATTTTAAAAAAAAGAACTGCTGCCCCAAATAGGGTTGGGTCTTGGCACACTTTACCTAACGAAGGCTAGCTCCTGACATGTTGCATAGAGAACCCATTACCACAAAACATCTTCTCTGGAGGACCATATCTGAACTATGAGACACCCCATTTTCTATCTAATTTGGCTGCACCCAGGAGTGATGGGACAAAGCCTTCATTCTTATTTCTCATTCCCAGAAGCCTAAGGAGCTGTAGAAGTCCTCAGTATTATTTTGGATCAGAAAGTGGGAGCCGCCTTGTCCATCGTGACCAATTCCATTTGGCTCAGCAGAACAGGAGATGGTGGGTTTCATTGGGTTGCAATGGGTTTAACTCTCTATTGGGACACAGCAGATCTCTTGACCGTATGTTTTATTTTCCCAGAGTTGTCTCGCTCTCCCGCTTCCTTTTCTGCTCAATCTTGAAAAATGGCTGAATGTAGATCAGCTTCATAAATCTTACAAAGAAGCAGTCATAAAAATCTCATGTTCTTACATATGGTGATAGCCCAGGGAGAGCTGCGCCATATGTGAACAATAGCCGCTAGAAAGAACTTTGTAAGAATGCAGGAAAGGGGGTAATGTTTCCTGATTGAAAAATTGTCTCTCATTGTTTACAGTGCCTGGAGTTGAAGCAGTCTGTCTCTCAGCTCCAAGTTCATCCTAATCTGTTACATTGAGGTTTGGCTGATTTTCTTTTCAGATAAGAAATATATTGTTATTTTACTAGGTTTTCCTGTGCCATGTCAGTCATAAAAGAATATATGACTAAAAAGAGTAAATCTTTTCCTTCCTTCCTTCCTTCCTTCCTTCCTTCCTTCCTTCCTTCCTTCCTCCCTTCCTCCCTTTTCCTTTCTTTCTCCCTCCCTTTTCCTTCCTTCTTACCTCCCTTTTCCTTCTTCCTTCCTTTTTTCCTCCCTCCTTCCCTCCCTTTTCCTTCCTTCCTTCCTCCCTCCTTCCCTCCCTTTTCCTTCCTTTCTTCCTCCCTCCCTCCCCTTTCCTCCCTCCCTCCCTTTCCTCCCTCCCTCTAAATGATGCATAACTCAGTTTATTGCTATAGTTGTCAAGACTTTGTTTTTACTCCAAGTAACATTAACTATCCCTTTCTGAAATCTTTGTCATACTTCCTTCCTTCCTTCCTTCCTTCATTCCTTCCTTCCTTCCTTCCTTCCTTCCTTCCTCCCTCCCTCCCTCATAATACATACTTTTCATTTCTTTCTAAAAATGTGACACTGGTTTTTTTCTATCCCAAGGCTCAAAAAAAACATTTCAAAGAAGCAGCCTCAAAAGTTGTCTTGGCCCAGAGATTAGTCTCCTAACTTTTTCCTCCCCTTTCTCAATGGATTGGCATAGATATTAAGTGACAAAAGATACTGTGTGATGGATGAGTTTTGTAGAACTTGAAAGCCTGAATACATCAGAGGTAACCTAATAAAAAATAATAGGAGTTTTGATTTTTTTTAAAATCTATTTTATGGCATGTTCAGGCAAAAATTTTCCACTAGATAAAATATTCTCCCATAACTTTCCCCTATATACATCCTGGACTATTTCAATCTAAACACAGTTCTGCTGTTGCCAATGCAAATAATAATAATATTTTGGTATCTATAACCAAAACCATAAGCAAGAGTGCTTCTGAGCTTAAGGAGGTTTTGTTTTATTTCATGCTCACATTTAAGCAACATTAATCAGTTATTTTTATTTCCTAGGGAAGAGAGAAAGGACTCCAATGCTGATGTTAATTAAGCACTTTATTTCCACCTCCTTACATTTATTTGTGTAATCCAAAAGCATATTTGACATGTTTGCTTATTCTCTTCCTCCCTCTGTCACTGTTGCACTGTAGAAAATGAATATAAATAGTTGATGCTTTAACTTTTATTTTCCAGTAGAGTGGAGGGAGGGGTCACAGCAGGGTTCAACACAGCCTGATTGGTCCATTTGACTGAGAGAAAACTTCTTAACCTTCGCCTTCTCCCGTTGGTTCCCAGTTTCCTCTCAGTCAAGGTCCAAGACACAGGTTTGGTTCCTAGTAGTAGAGTTTTAGTGGGTTTTATTAGTCAGTGTTAGTGTTGTTGGCACCTTGAATTTGGAGTTTTTTATTTAAAATTTTTTTTTTCTAATGGTCCGCCTTGCAGGGCTGTTGTTCGACTGCCCTCAGGAGGCTGAGATAGTCAGTGGGGGGGGCGCTTCCTCCCCCTCTCTTAAGGGATCGCTCCGGACTGATGCCTGGGGTCTCGGGTGTGCCGGGCGATCCTACGTGCTTTAATTTGTCTTCTTAAAACTTTCCGGTGAGGCTCGCAGCGCGCTGGGGCTTTTCGGCGCGAAAGCGGCTTTTCGGCTTCTAATTTGAACCGCTAGCTTCCCGGGCCGGTTACAGCCCACGGCAGCAGCGCGGAATCGTTTTTTCTTGGTTTGGAAGGCTCCTAGGGGCTTAGGAGCTCAGCGGTGATTTAGAGAGTGTTTTGGGAAAGCGAGCTTGCAGCTGCAGGCATTGGCAATAAGGGCGAGGTGAGCGGCCATTTTTAGGCGCGCTTTTGAATGCACCGCCCAAAAGAAGCCGGCGGCCATTTTGAGTCACGTGTTTGGGGCTTGCAACACGGAGAGGCTGTGAAAAACGTGGCTGTGCTGTTTGCAACTTTACCGGAGGCCCGGAGCAGGCGATTCTCACCAGCTGAAGGGCAATTCCTACCAAAAACCTCGTTCTGGAGCACGTGAGTGGGGATGGCTGATAGAACTGAGTCCCAGCAGGCCGCGCCAGCTCAGGCAGGCGAAGATCAGGTTGAGCCCACTCCCCCAGTTAGGCCTCGGGTTTCTAGGCCTTCAGCTGAGGACAGGCCTTCGAGAGCTCTGCAAAGGGATGAGCTCAGGCGATCCAGGGCCATCGAGAAGGTCATTGAAAGGGCTGAGAAGAGACAGGCCAGGGATCCTAGGCCCAGATCCAGATCCCCACACGTGGCGGCTTCATGCCCTCCCCCACCGGTGGCTAGGGGGTTCAGCCCTTCCTCTTCCTCTTCCTCTGCTTCCCCATGCAGATCTGTTAGGAGTCAGGAGCGGGGGGCGCCTCGCTCTCCTTCTGCTATCCCGGGGATTAGGGAAGAAGATAGGGGGGATCCATTGGAAGGTACCTCTGCAGGTCCAGTTAGGGGTAGGAGATCCAGCAGGGCCTATGTGGCACCAGACTATGATTCAGAAGGAGATGAGGAGGATCTCGAAAACCTCCCTGAGAATCTCAAAAGGCTTATTTCTGCAGCCATTTCTAGGGGCATTTCCCAAAGGGACAGACCTTACCACCACAGTCGAGTTACTCCCTTTAGTAGGTCCAGATCTAGGGCTTCTTCGCCTTCCCTCATGAGTGAGGTCTCCTCTAGGGGGGAGGCACGGAGGGACGATTGGGGGTTCTCTGAGGAGGAGGATGCGGCTCCTGAGCCGCCTCGCTCTTCCAATCTTTTCCTCCAGGCCATGTTCAAACCATTGCTTAAGAAGGCTAGGAGGACCACAAAGGTGGGCACGGGGGACCCCACGGTCCCACCGCCCACGGATCCGGACATGGTCATGTTTTCAGCGACGGCCACCAATAAGGAGGAGATTCCTGCCCCTCCTCTTTTCTTAGAGGTAGCTACTAGCCAATGGGCCCGTCCTTCTAACTTTTCCCCACCTGGCAGCAACGACCGTCGCGCCTACAACATGGAAAAGTCTTTTGTGCAGGCTATTCAGCTTCCAGTTATAGATCAGCCCATAGCAGCTTTAGTCTCCTCCTCTCCAGTAGTTTCGGGGGACGCGGCTGACAAACTTAAGGCAGAGGACAAGAGGGCGGAGCTCACTTTACGTAAAAATTTTAAAGCCTCAGCATGGGCGGTGCGGGCAGCGGCTGCTGCCTCGTACTTTAACCGTACTACGGTCATGTGGCTCCGCCGGCTCCAGGAGCGCACTCCGATCCAGGAGGAGCGCGCACACCAGGATTTGGCTAAAATAATGGCAGCGTGTCAGTATTCGGCTGATGCGACCCTAGACGCAGTTAGATTTGGTTCAAGTGCTTTGGCCACCTCTGTGGCCTCTCGTAGACTTTTGTGGCTCAGGAACTGGCAGATGGACTATAAAGCCAAGTGGGACCTAGTAGCTGCCCCTTTTGAGGGTCCAAATTTGTTCGGGGCTTCCTTAGACCCGATTTTGGTGGAAAACAAAGATAAAAAGAAAGTTATGCCTACATCCACCAAGAAGGCGGAGTCCCGTAGTCATCCCTATCGCAGGCCCCAGTTCAAGTCTTATGACAGGGATCAGGACCAGCGATACCAACCATACAGGCAGGACAGGTCATTTCATAGACAGAGTTTTCAGGACCGTTCTAGATATCAACCGCAGTCCAAGCGGCCCTTTCGTGGGGGGGGCGGCCGCCCCTTCCGCAGAGGGAAATGACTCGAACCCGAGTCATCCCATCGGAGGCCGCCTGGCGCTGTATGCGGACGAGTGGGATCGGATCACGTCAGACGGTTGGGTCAGGGCGACCGTTCGCCACGGCCTAAGGTTAGAATTCCTCTCCAAACCCCCAAGTTTTTTCAAAGTTTTTCCCCCGGCTCGGGACCCGAAGCGGCGTCGTCTCATGGACCTCGCGGTCGCCCATCTTCTAGAAATCAGGGCAGTGGAGGTCGTTCCGGAGCCGGAGAGGGGTCTGGGCTACTACTCCCATCTGTTCGTAGTTCCAAAATCCTCGGGGGGTTGGAGGGCAATCCTCAACCTGAAACGCCTAAACCGCTACCTAGTATACAGGCGGTTCAAGATGGCGTCCCTGAAATCCATTCTGCAGGGCATTCGGAAGGGGGATTACATGGCCTCAGTAGATTTGACGGAGGCCTACCTCCACGTCCCCATCCTTCAGTCTCACCGGTGTTATCTCAGGTTCTCTCACCGGGGCAGGCATTACCAGTACCGGGCTCTCCCGTTTGGTCTGGCCTCAGCTCCGCGGACGTTCACCAAGGTCCTGGCAGCACTGGCGGCTTACCTGCGTTCCATTCCGGTGAGACTTCAGTGCTACTTGGACGACGTCCTCGTTCAGGCAGGGTCCCTCCCCAGGGCCAAGTCGGATCTTCGGCTGACGATCCGTTGGCTTCAGGCGTTGGGGTTTTCAGTGAACTTTCCCAAGAGCCACCTGTCCCCATCCAGGCAGATTCTACACCTAGGGACAGTGATAGACTCCGAGTCAGGGAGGGTCCGTCTGTCTCCAGAGCGCTTGTCCAGCCTTCGCCAGCTGGTCTCCTCTGTACAAAAAAGACGGTCTGTTTCCATCCTGACCTTGTCTCAACTTCTGGGGAAGATGGTCTCTTGCATAGGGATAGTGCCCTGGGCCCGGCTCCACCTGCGACCTCTCCAGTGGGCCTTGATCCCGGTCCAGAGAAGGATGATGAGCAACTCCTTGCGTCCAGTTCCTCTACCGGTGGAGGTGAGACTCTCGTTTCGGTGGTGGTTGTCCCCAGCACTACAACAGGGGGCTTGTTTTTGGGAGCCCGAGAGAGTCACAGTGACGACGGATGCCAGCCTCTTCGGCTGGGGGGCCGTGATGGACTCCGACATGACCCAGGGACGTTGGTCTGCCTCGGATCTCCGCCACAACATCAATTGGCTGGAGCTAAAAGCCGCGCGGCTTGCCCTAAGGACTTTTCGTCATCACCTGCGGGGGCGCCATGTCCTCCTGCTTACGGACAATGTGGCGACGAAGGCCCATGTCAATCGCCAGGGGGGCACCCACTCACGTTCTCTCTGGCGAGAGGCGCAGTCGTTGGGTTTGTGGGCGGAGAGACACTTGGCCTCCATAGTGGCGGAGCACATCTCAGGAGTGTCCAATCTTCAGGCGGATTGGCTGAGTCGCACAACCCTAGACGATGGCGAGTGGCAACTGGGCCCGGAGTTGTTTCGGAAGATATGCAGCAGGTTCGGCACACCTCGGGTGGATCTGTTCGCCTCCCCCGACAACGCTCAGCTGCCCCGGTTCTTTACCCGGTTCCAGTCTCCGTCGGCGGAAGGAGCGGATGCTCTCAGGAGCCGATGGCCCCCGGGTCTCCTTTATGCCTTTCCTCCCCTTCCCCTCGTTCCCCGTACGATAGGGAAGATAGTCACAGAGAGGGCTCTCGTTATTCTGTTAGCACCATACTGGCCGAGGAGACCCTGGTTCGCGGACCTGGTCCAGCTGTCGGTAGCAGACCCCTGGAGGATTCCCCCGGGGGAGGTCGTTCTGAGTCAGGGGGCTTTGCATCACCCAGGGCCTCAGTGGCTCCATCTGACCGCCTGGCTCTTGAACGGAGGATCCTGAGGGGGCAGAGACTTTCGTCAGGAGTCATAGCCACCTTAGAGGCGTCTAGGAGGCCGTCCACGGTTAGAATTTACAATGCCACTTGGAAAGCGTTTGCGAAGTGGTGCATTCCTTTGGGGTTGGATCCTTCTAGGGCTACCGTCCCAAACGTGTTGGAGTTCCTCCAGAAGGGGTTGGAGGATGGCTTGTCGCATAATACGCTCCGGCGTCAAGTGGCGGCTTTGGCCACCATTCTGGGGGGGGAGGGTTCCCCCGTCCTTTCCCGGTCTCCACTGATTAAGCGTTTTCTGAAGGGGGCGGCTAACATCCGTCCGCCTCCGGTTCATAGGTTTCCAACCTGGGATCTGACCCTGGTTCTCCAGGCTCTGACGAGCTCCCCGTTCGAACCACTTAGGACGGTACACATGCGTCTGCTTACCCTTAAGGTGGTGTTTTTAGTGGCCATTACATCGGCCAGGCGCATTTCAGAGTTGGGGGCCCTTTCTTCACGCAGTGACCTGTGTGTAATACACCAGGACAGGGTGGTCCTTCGCTTGGATCCTTCGTTCATTCCGAAGGTGAATTCACAGTTTCACAGGGCCCAGGAGGTCGTGCTCCCGAATTTTTGTCCCAATCCCTCGAGAGAGCGGGAGTTGGTGTGGCATAAGCTGGACGTTCGCCGGGCTGTTCGCATTTACCTAAAGCGAACTGAGGGCATTAGGAGGACGGAAGCGTTATTTGTTTCCTTTCGTCCAGGCTCGTTAGGATGTAAGGTGTCTTCTTCCACCATCGGACGATGGATTAGGTTGGCCATAGTTGAGGCTTACGGGGCTTCTGGGAAGACTCCCCCATCGGGGATCACTGCGCACTCCACCCGCAGTGCGGCTACTTCGGCGGTTTGGGCCACCAGGGCACCTTTCGAAGATATTTGTAGGGCGGCGGCCTGGGCTTCCCCCACACCTTTTATTAGGCACTATCGTTTGGATACTTTTGCCTCGGCTGAGGCATCCTTTGGCCGGAGGGTCCTTCAGAGGGTGGTGGCCGATTCTTCACCTGGGACCCAGTCGGCCCGCCCGGGGACGTAGCGTGGGTATGTCCCTGCTGTGACCCCTCCCTCCACTCTACTGGAAAAAGAACGTTGGTCTTACCTGAACGTTTTTTTCTGGAGTAGTGGAGGGAGGGGTCACATTTCCCGCCCTAGTTAGTTAGTTAGACAGGGTCCGGGAGGTGTAGAATCGGGGGGCCCCGGGGGGGCTTGTTCTTGTTTGTGTTTGACTTGCAGTTGTTGGCCGTGACATCGCGGAAACTGGGAACCAACGGGAGAAGGCGAAGGTTAAGAAGTTTTCTCTCAGTCAAATGGACCAATCAGGCTGTGTTGAACCCTGCTGTGACCCCTCCCTCCACTACTCCAGAAAAAAACGTTCAGGTAAGACCAACGTTCTTTCTCCATGGGCCAACAATTTAAATGAGAAGCTGTGATTTACCATTTCAAAGTGTTAACGTTGCTAGCTTGAAATATTGATTCTTTATCACAGATAAAATGTTCTCCTTATGTCTGTAAAACATTTTAACTGTGCTTTATCTAGTGTTCTGATGGGGAGGGGGCAGAGGAGAGGAGGGAGAAAGATTGTGCTCCTGTTAAGTTATTATAAAAATGTCCAACCACCAAATGAAAATGTGTGGTTATCCAAGACCTCCAAAGGAAGAAGGAAGAATATAGAATCATTGGGCTGGAAGGTCTTCTAGTCCAAACCCTTGCTCAAGGCAGGAGACCTTATACCATCCAGATCAAATGGTTGTCTAGTCTATTTTTGAAAAACTTCCGTGATGAAGCACCCACAACAAGCTGTTTCATTGTTTAATTGTTCTCACTGACAAAAAAAACCAACTCCTTATTTCTAGGTTGGATCTCTGCTTAACAAGCTCCCACCCATTACTTTTTGTCCTGCCCTCTTGTGCTTTTGAGAATAAGTCAATCCCTGCTTCTCTGTGACAGCCCCTCAACTACTGGAAGACAATTGTTATGTCCATCCTAATCCTTCTTTTTGATATGCTAAGACCTAAAAAAAAGATGTTGAGAGAAGGATGCAGAGAAGAATGCAGAGTAGAGCAACTAAGGCAGTGGTGGGACTCTTTTTTTTTTTACTACCCGTTCTGTAGGCGTGGCTTGATGGGCATGGCAAGGGAAGGATACTGTAAATTCTCCATTCCCTCCCCACTCCAGAGGAAGGATACTGCAAAATCCCCATTCCCTCCCAATCAGCTGGAACTCGGGAGGCAGAGAATAGATGGGGGTGGGGCCTGTCAGAGATGGTATTTACCGGTTCTCTGAACTACTCAAAATTTCTGCTATCAGTTCTCCAGAACTGGTCAGAACCTGCTGAATACCACTTCTGAACTAAGATAATTAAGGGACTGGAGACTAAAATATATGCAGAACAATTGCAGAAGCTGGGTATGGCTACAACAAAGAAGAGGGGGTCAACTTATTTTTCAAAGCACCAGAAGGCAAGACGGATGGAAACTAATCAAGTAGAGAAGCAACCTGGAATCAAGGAGAAACTTCCTAACAGTGAGAACAAATAACAAGTGGATCAGCCTGCCTTCAGAAGTTGAAGTTGTTTCACTACTAGAGGCTTTTAAGAAGAGATGGATAACCACTCGTCTGAAATGGTATAGTGTCTCCTGCTTGAGCAGAGTATTGGACTAGAAGACCTCCAAGGTGCCTTCAGCCCCAGTCTGTATATACGTATATATACCTGGCTCCTTCAACTGTACATCATAAGATTTAACTTCTAGCCCCTTTATTATCTTTGCTGCTCTTCTCTGTAAGGTTTCCGCATCTTTTTTGTATCATAGTGACCAGAACTGCATGCAGTATTCCAAGTATGGCCTCACTAGTGTGGTAGTTAGTCAAAGCTTAGTCCCCTTCCATGAAGACAATGTATGTACAGAGGGTTATTCCAAATGCATATTTACTACATTGATAATAGAAGCCCACACTTATTTTCTTACTTTTTTATTTTTAGCATTTTGCTTCTGCATTTTCATGGTTGCAACTGCCAACCAGAAGTGAGATTTATGATGGATATCTCTAGGTAACTCTGTTCTGCTTTAAAAGGTGAAGGTCCAGAAAAGGATTTGCAATACCAAGTGAATAGAAATATACACAAGAACAGGGGAAATGGATAGGAATAAGTAGGGAGAGTAGGACAGGGATGGTAGGCAGGTTGGTGCGCTTATGCACGCTCCCTTACACACCTCTTAGGAATGGGGTGAGGTCAACAGTAGACAGTTTAAGGTTAAAGTTATGGGGGTTGGGGGATGAAATCACAGAGTCAGATAGTAAATTCCAGGCATTGACCACTCTGTTGCTGAAGTTGTATTTTCTGCAATTGAGTTTGGAGCGGCTTACCATAAGTTTGTATCTACTGTGGGCTCGTGTATTGTTGCAGTTGAAGCTGAAGTAGTCATTGACAGGTAGGACATTGTAGCAGATAATTTTGTGTACTATGCTCAGGCTGTGTAGTTCTAGGTTGTCTAAGCCCAAAATTTCAAGTCTGGTGGTAGGTATAAAGTATTCTGTTGTGAGCAGAGGAGTGGAGGACTCTTCTCGTGAAATATCTCTGGACTCGCTCAATTGTATTAATGCCTGATATGCCGTGCGAGTTCCAGACAGATGAGCTGTATTCGAGAATAGGTCTAGCAAAGGTTTTGTTTGCCCTAGTTTGCAATACAATATTGCCAGAGAAGAAGCTTCAGAAGATTAGGTTAACAACTCTTAATACCTTTTTGGCAATGCTGTTGCAGTAAGTTCTGGCACTTAGATCATTAGAAATGCGTACTCCCAGGTCCTTGACAGAGTGAGGATCATCCACGAGGTCGTGTCTGCCCAGCTTTTATTTGGTGTTCTGATTTTGTTTGCCAATGTGTAAGACAGAACATTTGTTGGTTGAAATATGGGCAACCAAGAAGATTTCAGGAAGATGTGTGGATTAGAATCAAAGACAGACTTCAACAACAGCCACTTTGCACCCCTAAAAAAAAAAAGCTCAAATGCACATGGACCAAAATCCACAGTAAATTCTTAATCATGCTAAGACTAAAGTAGAAAAACAAAAGCTAACTTTTTTTAGGGAAAGAAAATCCTTGGAGACAGTGTAAAGCTGTCTCCTTTTCTCTGCAGACCTGTCTTCCCCAACACGCACACGATATGTGTGTTCTAATAATAAATCAGTCAGTAATCTTGTCTCATGCGATTCCCCCACTAATTATGAATGAAGAAGCGAGCAACAGGCTCTGATTAAAAATGCATCAGCTAATCTCGAAATGACACCAAGACATTTACCAAAGCAAACAATTATTACTCAAATATTCTTTGTCACCAGGCTAGGTGGGAGTTCAGTTTTATATTAATGTTACACCATGGCATACAAGCAACAACACTCAGCCAGTCCATGTTTAGTCATGATAATGAAGTTGTAAGTCTGATTAAAACAAATGCTTTTGACACGCCAAGCGTGGGGAGGTATAGGGAGCATGCTATGATTAGCTTTGAAGTTTGCTAGTGGGAGATCTTAACACTCGGTGAACTGTTGTTAATAGAATGTGTCGCAGTTGCGATGCAAAGGAGAATAAAGGTGAAATTCCAGCAGTGTGCGTGTGCTTTGGGAAAACACTTTGGCAGAAAAAGAGAGCTATTGAAGAAATACTTTGCATTAGGTACTCACACATGTGGGCATGCACATATGCATTTCACTGCATTTAAAGGATAAAGGTTCCCCTTGCTAGTCGTTTCTGACTCTAGGGGGCAGTGCTCATCTCCGTTTCAAAGCCGAAGAGCTAGTGCTGTCCAAAGACGTCTCCGTGGTCATGTGGCCGGCATGACTCAATGCCGAAGGTGCAAGGAACGCTGTTACCTTCCCACCAAAGTTTGTCCCTATTTTTCTACTTGCGTTTTTACATGCTTTCGAACTGCTAGGTTGGCAGAAGCTGGGACAAGTAATGGGAGCTCACTCTGTTACGCGGCGCTAGGGATTCGAACCGCTGAACTGCCGACCTTTCTGATTGACAAGCTCAGCGTCTTAGCCACTGAGACACCGTGTCGCTCATTGCATTTAGGTGCGGATCATTTTATTCTTTACTATAATTAATTTTTCATACAACATTCTACATATTTTCCACCACCCCACCAGGGCTTTAGGAAACTGAAAGGCAGTTGTCATTCTAGGCCTGTGACTGTCAACATTTTGAAAAGAGCTCTCAAACTGTTTCAAAAACTATCATGGGGGGGGGAGGTATTAGAGCCATGGTGGCAAAGTGATTAGAATGCAGTACTGCGGGCTACTTCTGCTGAATGTCAGCTGCCTGCAGTTCGGCAGTTCAAATCTCACCGGCTCAAGGTTGTCTCAGCCTTCCGAGGTCAGTAAAATGAGAACCTAGATTGTTGGGGGCAATATGCTGACATTGTAAACCATTTAGAGAGGGCTGTAAAGTGGTATATAAGTCTAAGTGCTATTGCTATTAGACTGGGCATGAATTTTGGAAGTGGAATAATTTTTCCCAGTGAGCTATAACTCGGACACAAAGGTTGAATAAAATCCACAGATCTTCTTCACAGGAATCTTACAAGACTTCATCTGAGGAACTCCCAGGGTCCAAAACCCAAGAAAGACCTATGATTCCGAGTGGATTTCTTTATAGTTCCTCACCCGTAGGCAGAACCTTGCCAAACTAAAGCAAACTACTTAAAGCATTACTCTAGGAACTATTAGAGAGGAGCTGTCTGCACTCTCTTTCTCTCACTCTCTCATGAGCGGCGGGGAAGTGTCCTGCTTAACCCCCCAAAATTGTGGTATTTGAAAAGATTGAGATATTTTGAACTTGGCTTGTCTGGAGAACAAGGATGCAGTTTGCACAACTTCAGTTGTTCCGAAGTATACCGAGATGGTTACAGCCTATCCCACGTCCTTGATGAGAGCTTCATTCCCACGTTAAACGTGCAATTAATGCATCGTATATGAATGTCCTTAAAGAAACAAACGACTGCTATAAGAAATCATGGGACAAACGCTCTCTAAAGGATGGCCAACTAGAGCAGAGGTGGTGTTTTCCATTTATATTTCCAACGTGGGTCTCAGACATTGAGATCTTTCTACAGTGGATGAAAGTGACATTGCCGTAATTATCAGATGTCACTTTGCGAGGAGAGATACGCACATACCACAGCACAGTTTTGCCTGCCTTTTGAAACCAACACCGCTGATGCCTCACACAAAACAAGGGCAATTAATTTCTGCATCCTTTATCTTCCCTTGTAGATCTTA
The DNA here is from genome assembly GCF_964273705.1 of Natrix helvetica. Classification (NCBI taxonomy): domain Eukaryota; kingdom Metazoa; phylum Chordata; class Lepidosauria; order Squamata; family Natricidae; genus Natrix; species Natrix helvetica. The sequence goes on from NC_138561.1 coordinate 9,017,016, forward strand.
CAGGCAATTCTCCAAACATGGCTCCTTCTTTCCATTTCCTCGATGCGGTGCTGCTAAGATGGCTATACTTCAAAAATCTATAATTCAAGACTTCCCAACAGTGCTTTCCACGCGGGTCTTTTCATAATTGGTTTTTCCAACCACTCTGTTCTGTGATGTGTAATTGTTAGCAGTTGTGAAAAAGATAACTCAGTTTTTAAAAGCCTAACGTTTGCTCTGAGCAGATAAAAACTGTGACAAATTATGTTCCAAAAAAATCATAAAAGTGGAAAGACATGTTAATAACCAAAGGTGAAGTTTCATTTGGAGGTCAGCAAGAGCTATTAAAGTGGTCAATAATTCCAGGGTTTGCTAGTAGTGGCTTTGACCAATATCACTTATCTACTCTGGTCCATGTTTAAAAATCTCCCTTGGTGGAAAAAATAAAATAATCCACTGAAAGTAATGCAGGAGGTCAGGAATGACCGTGGAGAAAAGCAATCTAGTCAAAATAAGCCACACTTTCAAGTGTAGACATTCAAATTCCAACTCCATTATAATGTTCCAACTCCTGGCTATTTTGCCACCATGTTCAGGCACCTCTTTTTTTTTTAACAAAAAAAAATGCTTCATGTATCTAGAAAGAACACATATTTGTACGTAATGTGGAATAACTTGGAATAAAAATGTGGAAAAACAGCACGAGCTACAATCATTTTAAATTTGGAAAGCAATTTGCAGAAGAAATTAAGTGGCATTGAAAACAAATTGTGAGGAAGTTAAATGACATTGAAAACTACAGCGCATCAAAACGGCCCTTCAAGAGACCCATTAGGATTCCAAAGGAACCTTTCAAAGCATAACAGATCAGAAAAGGAGAATGTTTCTTAATTTTGAAATGAGCAACCTGCGTCTTAAATGCAGTAGCCGATTGTCAAGCACAAACAACCAGACTAATATGTGAATGCTCAAACTAGCTACTTTATTGTTGTCTGCTGGTTACACAGGCAAACTGGCAGCTTTTACCTGGGATTGGCCAGATAAGGTTCTTTTAAGGCATTCAGGGAGGATCAGATCAAGCAGGGGTGAAATGCTACCAGTTTGGACCGGTTTGCCTGAACCGGTAGTAAAAAAAGCTACCAATTCACCTGAACCGGTGGTAAAAAAAATGCTACCGATTCGCATGAACCTGTATTTCCAACGATCAGCTGTGTTGGACGGTTTATATTAGCTAGAAAGCAGGTTTTCCTGCTTTCTAGCTAATCTAAATCGTCCTAGCAGAGTGGATTCCCCCCACCCTTGCTGTTCTACTAACCTTTCAGGCACGCTCAGTAGCAGGCTACGCCCACCCGCCAAGACATCATCGCATCTGTTTTTGACGGTCTGCGCATGCCCGGAAGGTCCTCACATTTGCAAACTGGTAGCAAAAGTAAGTAAGATTTCACCCCTGAGATCAAGCCCTCTTGTGTTTATGCAGAGTGTCTTAGGCCAGGACTGTCAAACTCCCAGCTGGTGGGTTGGATGCATCACACGCTGGCCACGCCCATGTCCATTTTAGCAAATGGGAAAGTCACAATACGTCACCTGACATCGTTGAGATGATGTGAGTGTGACACCCCTGGTCTAGGCTAATTCTGTACTTGAGCCCAAATGGGATGGTGGTTTTTTAAATACCTATTCTATCTCTCTCTCTCTCTTTTTTTTTAAAAATGCTTTAAAAAGTGTTCTTTTTTTTTTCAAAATGATGCAAATTTTGAAACATGTTTATTTTTATTTATTTATTAAATGTATATGCCACTCATTTCATTGGCATGTGGAAGATAACTTACGTAGACATACAAAGAGATATTTACTATAAAAATGGATTGTTGCCTGCAGTGACTGCTATAGAGATCAATGAAAAGTTAGCTTTCATGTAATTTTTCATTTTAGTCATAGCGTTCTATGGAAACTGAGAGAGAATGGTTGGCCCAAAGTCTTTCAGTGAGTTCAAGCTAGTTATTCCGATTCTAAATCCAGTACCTGTAGGAAAAGAGCAGGCAGAGCTAGAGGGCAGAGTTAAATGTGTCATCAGCTTAGAGTCATTGCATTCCCACAAGCCCTCTAAGTCCAACTGCTCTTTAATTCCCTTGGACTGTATCTGGCACCAATTTTGTGTTGAACTCTAGTTGACTAGATTCCTGTATAGAGGGTTGAATAAATCATCTATGTTGCGATCTAACCAGTGGTCTTGATTCTGTGCGCCTGACTGTGCCTTCACCAGTGTTATAATGGGCTACATAAACATCGATTATCACAAACAAATAAAAAATAGAGGGTCTAATTCATCTGAGACGGAGATGTTTGATAAATGAGGGAAGTAATAAACAATCTGTTCCTTTATTTATTGATTTGATTTTTTATCCCATCTTATTACTTTATTAGTAACTCAAGGTGGCAAATATACTTAATACTACTTCCTTCTCCTATTTTTCCCACAACAACAACACAGTGAGGTGGATTGGATTGAGAGAGAGGGACTGGCTGTCAAGGTTCCAATGGATGCCCTAATTAAATCCCTCCTCAGGCCCTGAACCCCATGTAATTTACGGCCCCAACCATGTGTCTATTTCCCCCCTCCTTCCATGACTCTGTGTAATCAATCACATTCACCAACGGGGCAATTTTTTGGGTTGTAGAGATCACTCCCCTCCAGACACTGTAAATAACCCGGGATATAGCCTTGACAGAGATAAGTCTGGAATGTGCATCTGTCTTTTGCTGCAGTGCTGTTTCATTGGCTTCCTATCCCCTTTCCTATGGCAACCTGAGAGCAGGCCAGGGATGCTTTGTGAGTTGACATTGGCTCAAAGTCACCCAGCTTGTTACCATGTCTAAGGAGAAACTAGAACTCCCAATCTCCTGATTTCTCTAAATTAGCATCTTAACCACTAGAATACACTGGCTCTCTTTAGGGATGGATCATACGTTAATGAAGCTTGGAAGCTAACTGCGTATGATTGGCTATGAGTTGCATTTGGATGGGAAATTTGAAATAGGAGGTCTATGGGATTAAAAAGAAATCCCTGAAGAACACAATGACAAACTGTACGGATATCTAAGAAGCTGGTGTAGACATGATGTCATTGAGACTATTTGTTATAATGATCATGAGAAAAATCACTGGGTATAGATTTCAAGACTAAGCATGTATTCCAAGTATAACTTGACAGGATCACCTTTATGCCTGAGAGCTAAGCACAAATCTACTCACTGGCATTAGGCATTGTTACTTTAACACCCCTCTGTCGCTTTTCCTTCGGCGGCCCGAGCATTTGCTGAAAAACCTCTACATTACTGACCATAATTGCTGTAATTTGTTAGTCTAATGGGAAAAGTAGACGGTCTTCTGAAACTGGATGTATAAAATAATATTGTGTGATATTTTATACAAGTAGTGCTTGCACTCCAAAGGGCTTTGGTTGAGTGAGCATTTCCTTTGGAGAGCCTCGGTAGGCAAGATTAACTTTCTCTTACAATAGGGGCACTTTATTAATAAATTATATGTCTGCAATTGCAGAAGAGAAAACAAGGAGGAGGCTGAATGCAGGAGGTTGAAAGGTGTCTGTGTGTATAATGGAGTTTTTGCTAGCAGAGAAACAAGCAAGGAAGTTTAGCACATACCATTCTAGAAAATAATAATAATAATAATAATAATAATAATAATAATAATAATAATAATAATAATAATAATAATAATAATAATAGACTGTGTAACCAAACCATAATAATTATAATAATAGAAAGAGAAAGAACTGAAGAAAATAACAATGTACAAAGACTTGCAAATAGAAATAGAATGACTATGGCAAAAGAAAGCAAGGATACTACCAATGGTAAAAGACACTTTGGATGCACCTTGGAGCATCACTTGAACATCCTCGGCACTGACAAAATCACCATCAATCAATTGCAAAAGGAGCTTTCCTTAGAGTAGCTTACATCCTGCAGTGATATCTTTAACACCATCACACAACAGGTTCCTATCTGTGAGCAAGGATAATATATTTAACTTTTTATAACATCAGACTTTAAACAAAGTAGAATTGGAACTGAAATGCTCCTGGTGCAGCCGACAGTAGAATCATGGCATAAGTTGCCATGTCAGGTAGCCATGTACGTTGTTTCGTCCAGCTTACATCCTGCGACAATAACTTTAATATTGTTAAACAGCCTCTGATTATTCCAGGCCCTTGAGAAGGACTCAGTGGATGGACAAAAATGTGAAATCCAGTCTAAACATCTGACTGATTGCAACAAACCACATTAATAATCTCATGCAATCACAAAGTTCTTGGGCTCATAAATGCTTGATGAAAAAATGTGTTTGTGTTGCAATGTATTCCTTTACAGATTCACAATCTTTCTTTTATGTGTACAATCTATGCTGGTTGATTGGAAATGAGAAGAGTAGATCAAAGACAACAGGGAATAGAAAGGACTGTCCAGAGAAGGGGAATTTCTCTTTGGAAGGGAGTACCCACCAGCTTATATGGATTTGTCTTTTGTTTGTTTGTTAAACATGTGCAAGATAATAAGTATAGGTATGAACATAAACATGAACAAAGAAAGTAAATCAGAAGAGTAAGACAGGGACGGCAGGCATGCTGGTGCACTTATGCACGCCCTTTTTATGGATCTCTTAAGAATGGGGTGAGATCCACGGTAGACAGTTTAAGGCTGAAGCTGTGAGTGTTTGAGGATGTAGTAATGGAGTTGGGTAGTGCATTCCAGGTGTTGACCCCTCTGTTGCTGAAGTCGTATTTTCTGCAGTCGAGTTTGGAGTGGTTTACATTGAGTTTGTATCGATTGTTTGACCGTGTATGATTGTGATTGAAGCTAAAGAAGTCGTTGACAGGTAGGATGTTGTAGCAGACAATTTTGTGTACTATGCTTAGGTCAGACCATAGGCAGCGTAGTTCCAGGTTGTCCAAGCCCAAAATTTCGAGCCTGGTGGCATAAGGGATTCTGTTGTGAGTAGAGGAGTGGAAGACTCTTCTCATGAAATACCTACTCATTTGATTTGCCTCAATTGAAAAATAATTGAATTTGAATCAGATTAAATTTAAATTTATCCTGGTCTATTTGTTCTGATTCTTGGTGGAATAAGCTGTGTCTCAAAAGCAGAATAAATTCAGTTTAATGAATTAAATTTAATTCATCTAAAGACTGTTGAAGACTACCGTCTTGATCCTTGGCAGTAGAAAAGCTATTCTGGCATGCAGGCACATTACAATTTTTGATTAAAAAAAAAAAAAGCCAGCAACCACTCTTGGGGGAAAAAAATGAAAATGGCACCCTTGAGATCACAGTGCCTCTATTCTGCATTAGTTTGGGATTTGTTTGTTTTTTAAGCAAATTAAAACCAAATAATAGCCTAGTGTACCACAGCAAAACCTTTGGCCATTCAGAAGATTTTAAAAGAATTTGGAGAAGCTGAGATACACAGCAGGGAAGCCAAGGAGAAAATAAATGAAATTAAAAGAAATCAATCTTTGCTCACAGTTGATCAATATTAATAACAAATGTCAGTGTTTGAAGAGAGTCCCTCTGTTTTATTATCATAGGGAACCTGAGATCTATATGAAATTAATTTCTTTTTTCAAACCAAGTAAGACAACAGTGAGATATAAAGCGTAACGGTTATAGGGTGACCACACTGTTATTAGAGCAGCCTTTGTCATTTGAATAACACTCAGAAAAGGAGCTTTTTAGTGTGTGTGTCTGTGTCCCTGTGTTTGTGTGGATGTGTGTACATGCGGTGCTACCAAGGCCAGATATTATTGTGCAATGCCCAAGAAGCAAAACCACAAGAAGTAAAGTGTGTTAATATCTGCAATTCTTTGGATGGAGGGGAAGGAAGGAAGAGGGGAGAAACTAACTCTCTGACAGATTTTATATTACTGTATTATATTTGATGTCTCAACTGCGAAACTGCACAGGTGAGCCAAGTACACATGAATTAAGCCGCTAAGTTCCCAATCTGTGCAGGTTGCTAAGCTTAGTTCAAGTCCAGGAGCTTTCAGAGTTCAGCTGCGGCTTATGCACTTTGGGTTTGAGACGCGAGCTTCCGTCTGCAGCGGTTGGCTGGCGGCTTCTTAATCTCTCCCCAGCTGCAGATTTGCTAGGAGGCAAGGCAAGGAATAATGCACAGAATGAAACGAGCCGTCGCTATTGGGGAAAGATATTGGGTGATATTAATAACCTGCAGCCAGACTATTTAAACGGGGAGATGCTTTTGACTTTAATGCAGGACTTGGTGTGCGTGTTTCACTTTGGTTGCGTCTCTGAATATAAGTGGCCGCCCTGAGTTCCATCCAGAAATTGGATTCCAATTGGGGATTTGAATTGGATACTTTGGCATCCTTTCAATACACTCAAATATCTCTGTTGCATAAGGAGAAACATTTTTCAAAAATATTTCTGACAGCTAAATCCAATCCACCTGATTATGATCCTAAATTTGGGTATGCACCTGGCGGTATATTGATACTTTTTTTTTGTTTTCTCAGTATGTAGACTACCTCTTTAGATATTTAGGAAGCACAAGATTTCATGGGAAGGGGTAGACTTGCACTGAAATTCATACTGAATGGCATTTGCCCATATTCCTGTTCTCCAGATCCTGTGAATATAGTTTCTCTGCTGGGCTGAGCTTGCTAAACAAAAAATCCAAGACGAAATATGTAATATCTTTCGAAAGAAATTAGGACATCCTTGGAGAGAGATGTAAAAGTAAAGGTTCCCCTCACACATATGTGCTAGTCGTTCCCAACTCTAGGGGGCGGTGCTCATCTCAGTTTCAAAGCCGAAGAGCCAGCGCTGTCCGAAGATGTCTCTGTGGTCATGTGGCTGGCATGACTAAACACTGAAGGAGCACGGAACGTTGATATCTTCCCACCAAAGGTGGTTCCTATTTTTCTACTTGCATTTTTATGTGTTTTTGGGTTGGTTTTGGTTGGCAGAAGCTGGGACAAGTAACAGGAGCTCACTTTGTTATGTGGTGCTAGGGATTTGAACTGCTGAAGTGCCAACCTTCCTGATCGACAAGCTCAGCGTCTTAGCCACTGAATCACTGTGTCCCTAGGAGAGTGATGTACTTTAGATTTTTTAAAATTCCATGGATGCATCTGGGCAGTTTTCTTGGCAAAAAGCGAAATTGAAGGGGAGTTCTGAGTATCCTTTTCAGTTTCTCAATAACACCAGATCTGGGTCCTTTGGTTTTGGATGGGAGCCACCCACAATTCTATGCTATAGACAATACATGTCAGATGCAGGAAATCAGGATCCAGACTAGAGTTCAAAAACACATGAGTTTATTTCATATACACAGGCACTGCAATGGCTCAGCGGTTAAAGATACTGAGCTTGTCAGCTGGAAAACTGACAGCCAGGGTTCAGGACATAAGTGCTGCACAGCAGGGTGAGTTCCAGCTCCTGCCCACCTAGAAGTTTGAAAGCATGCAAATAAAAGTAGATAAATAGGTACCACTTTGGTGGGAAGGTAGCAACGTTTCATGCACTTTGGCATATAATCATGCTGGCCATATGACCAAGGAAGTATCTTCGGATGATGCTGATTCCCTTCACTAAAAAACCGACATGAGTACCATTCTCTAGAGTTAGACATGGCTTGGCAGGGGAAACCTTACCTTTACCTATACACAAGAACCTTATCTATTAATTGTCAAGGCAAATTGATGCCAGATAAGAATCAACAGACGTTGGTATCCGTGGGGGGGTGGGGTGGACTTAGGTCTCTTGTGGGGGCATAGGGACTCCAAACTGATGATGCATTTTACCCCATCCTCAAGCTCAGCTCGGTCATCTCCTACAATATATGACTTTTTGCTGTTGCACTCAAATACACACTCCAAAATAAGCAAACTCAGGACAAATACTAAATGTGACTAAATTTTAATTTCCATTTAAATCAAATTGAATGTATTTAATGGGATTGTTCTCCGTGTATTTCTACCTTTTCCTTTCTGCCAATATTAAAAGTTACAATCAGTAGCACTATTTGAGTGGTTCTAAAAAAGAGTCCGGAGGCAGTTCCAAAGGTGGAAGGCATAGACATTTTGATGAGGTACCAACATTTAGTACTATAAGGATCCCCAGACCGCTCCTGAGTGAAGGAGTGGAACATCTGCCGGTTTGAACTGAGGTAGCAGAATGTGAGGCAACTGGCAGTTGGAACAGAGTTCTTTTCAGGTGGGGAGGGGGAGTAGAATATCTAACTCCTTATCAACCCTATGTATGTATGTATGTATGTATGTATGTATGTATGTATGTATGTATGTATGCCTGTATGTAGAGTTGAAATCAAACAATTGAGTTTACAGCAGCTGCCAATATAAAAATACAAGATTTATTCAATCTCCAAATCTTTTTGCTTCAATCTACACAAACTGGGGTGCAGGTGAGGAAAATTAAACATCTCATTGCCCGAACAAGCCAGCAGCCCACAAGCAAACGTGAAGAAATCTCTTCCCAGTCCTTGTTAGCCAGACTAACTCTCAGAAGGATTTCTTTTCTCTCAGTTGGTATTTACTTGGCATAACCTCCTGCTCGCAAACACCGTTATCTCCTTGCTCTATCAGCCTTAAAGATTAGGAATATGGATTTCTTTTCCAGACTGACCGTCTGACTTTGTGACCTTAGGCTGTTCGCTAACACAGAAACACTTGACATGACTCTTTGTCAAAAAAACACCATTAGTCCAGTCCCCTTACAGGAAATAGAAGCTCTAAAAGGAGGGATTAATGGCTAATGGGAAGTCATGTAGCACATCACTTTAGCTTGTATGTGCTGCAGGTAGGCAAACAAGCCTCTTGTTCGGCACCTGTCACCGGTGACCAGGTGACAAAGCAGCAGCTAAAGGCACAATAGCATTCAATCCTGTAAGGATGTGCTTATAACAATTAGTGATTTACTGTATCTACATATTTTTTCTTGATTAACTTTGAATGACAAGGCTTTCGAGGTTTGATTATAGATATACGGTATAGGAAGAAGAGATTCTTTTTGGTTATACTTTTAGAGAAAATAATAAGTTGCTGAGGAAAGGAAAGGAAAGGAAAGGAAAAGAGAAAGGAGAGGAGAGGAAAGGAAAGGGGAAAGGAAAGTTGATTTAAGGTTAAAATCTATGTTTTCTTATTTCTGAAGGAAGGAGATTTATAAGTGTTGTCTCCCTACAAGAGTGCGGGCAAAAATATTTTTCTAAAGGTAATGGGAACTATCGAATGATACCAAGAATATCCTTTGGAATTATTACACTGGGATGGTATAAATCTAGCACATGTTAATGTCCATTTTCTTGGATCTCTTTCTTGAGTTGTTGGTTTTTTAATTCCTTCAGCTAGACGCAGTTTGCATTTAGAAGTTCTCCCAAAAAGGGTACCTCAAGAATAAAACATGGAAGAAAATATTTTGGTCTAAAGAAAGAACGATAGTCAGAAGTTCCATCTTGACTAGGGCAGATCTTCTGCACTTAGATCATTACCAAAGTTTCCTCCAATGATATTGTTTCTTTGAAACAAAACGTCCTGCAAAAGTGGATGGAAAAATGGATGCGCCCTGGAAATTACATTATCCTTTTCCATCAGTACTGCAGTAGTTAATGAGTTGCATTTCCTTTCAGTCTGTCTACCATCTGCTCCCCTACATCCAGTAAGCCTAAATGTGGATGCCTTTTGGTTGAACTGAAAGATTTATGCTAGGCAGAGGAGAGCACTCATGAGTGACCGCACAAGCAAACAGAGAAAAACGTGGCCTATCTTCCGAGGAAAGTGAGCAATGAGAACAATAAGGTTGTGTGCATCTTGAGAATCTTGACTACTTGTGGGTCTTCCCAGTTTTTCTAAATCACAGGGATCGTCTCTTTTAATTACTGTAGGAGCTGATTCCGCTATGATGTTTGTTGAGTGTAAAATATGCAATCTGTGAAATTGTCTTCTGTTTGTGGATTACAAGAGCTTTCAAAATGCTAGGGCATTATTGCCCCAATTGGAGAAACACCAGCTAAGAACTTTGGAAATTAAAGCTTGCAAAATATTAAAAGGGGAGAAAAGTTTCTGGAAGACTGAGCTAGCCTCATGTACCGAGTAGAATGTTGTGTTGGAATATGAAAACCTTGGTCCAACCCCAAAACTCATCTGCCTTCACACTTTCTTTTATCTCTGTCTTGAGAATCTATGATTCTCAATCATCTTGGTCATGGTGTCCCAGAGGTGCCTTTCCAAAGGACAACTGGACTTTCTTAGTTTTGTCCTTGAAAACATTGTGCTCCTTTTAATTTTACTTCAGAGTTTCATCGGATGTTCTGAAGCACAATATATGCAATATTGACTCCTGTGAGTCCCTTGGACTGCAAGGCGATCAAACCGGTCAATCCTAGAGGAGATCAACCCTGACTGTTCTTTAAAAGGCCAGATCCTGAAAATGAAACTCACATAATGAGAAGGAAGGACTCACTGGAGAAGAGCCTACTGCTGGGAACGACTGAGGGCCAAAGAAGAAGGGAATGACAGAGAATGAGGTGGCTGGATGGAGTCACTGAAGCAGTAGGTGTGAGCTTGAATGGACTCCAGAGGGTGATAGAGGACAGAAAGGCCTGGAGGAATGATGTCTATGGGGTCACAATGGGTCAGATATGACTTTGCAACTAACAACAACAAATTCATTTTGCAAAATGCTTTCCAGAAAAGCTTCTCTTGAAATGTAGATACTAATTTGTTGTTGTTGTTGTATTATATAATAAAATTATTTACTGATTTAGTTCACTGAATCATTAAAAGAGTCATCCCCAAAAAGAAATAAGATTTCTTTGCAGAACTTAAAATAACGTCAGAACTGAAGAAGCTTCTGAAGAAATGTCTTCAAGGAAAAACACAGAAAGTCCACTTGACTTTTTGGAAAAAGTACCTTTGGAACAACCGTGATCTGGATGACTGAGAATCTCCATAGACATCAGTATATTTCCTTTATCTAGAAAATGCATGAGTTGGGTAGCTAAACAAAGCCTATTGTGTGCAGACATCTGATAACAACATCTAGTAACCTGATTTAAGAATTGAACCTTCAGTCACTGATTAAATCAAGATATTTAAAGTATAATAAAACGAGATAATTCACTTCAAGTGAGATGAACAAAATTCTTCCTTCCCGTTTGATTACTGGATTATGAGATTTCAGGCAGAGATCCTGAATGAGACCCACTTTGTTACAGCAGTGAGCAAATATACTGCCAGCCTAATTCTTCTAAAAATACCATGTTTAATGTCTTGTACAATTTTGAACTGGGGGGGGGAGGGAAACATCTTATTTTTATATTTTGAAATTTAAATTAATGCAGGGATATTAGCATAATCAGTAGATGAACCTGTCAATTTGATGTTGAGAAAGATCTTGAAACTTGTAAGATACTTAATTTCTTTTTTAAAAAAAACTGTTGGGAATACCTGTAAGGTTTTTCCCCCTCCCTTCTGTTGATTTTCTTACTTACTTTTAGTTTGATTCATTTAGTTGTTCCCAGTAATATTTTCCTGCCATCCTTACTAATTCTGTCACCTTGAGAGCAGGTCTTACAGTTCTCCGTAGGGTTTATTTTCTGAAATAGATATAAGATTCTGCTTCCATTACAGCTTCCAATTTACAATTTAATAACCATCATCTCATTTGAAAATCAGATATTCATTCTATCATCTATCTATCTATCTATCTATCTATCTATCTATCATCTATCTATCTATCTATCTATCTATCTATCTATCTATCATCTATCTATCATCTATCTATCTCTGAGGTGGCACAGTAGTTGGAGTGCAGTACTTCAGGCTACTTCAACGGACTGCTAGCTGCAGTTCAGCAGTTCAAATCTCACCGGCTCAAGGTTGACTCAGCCTTCCACCCTTCCGAGGTGGGTAAAATGAGGATCCAGATTGTTGGGGGAGATAGGCTGACTCTGTAAACCGCTTAGAAAGGGCTGTAAAAGCACTATGAAGCGGTATATAAGTCTAAGTGCTATTGCTATTGCTATCCATCCATCCATCCATCCATCCATTCATCCATCCATCCATCCATCCATCCATCCATCCATCCATCCAAAGAAACATGCTTTAAGACATGATTATATGTATGCATGCTTGCAGGCAGGCAGGCAGACACACACACACACACACACACACACACACACACACACACAGTAGTTTGGTGTAGTGGTTAAAACACTGGGCTAGAAGCCATGAGGCCCTGAGTTCTAGTTCTGCAGTGGCGCGAAGTCAGCGGGGTGACCTTGGACAGGCCACCCTCTCTCAGCCTTAGGAAGAAAGCAATGGCAAACCACTTTCAATCTTGCCAAGGAAATTGCAGAGACTAATCCAGGCAGTAGGCAGGAGTCAATAATGACTTGAAGGAGTGTGTGTCTGCTTGTGTCTCTGTGTGTGGGCATGCAAACACAGACATACAAACACATAAATACATACCTACATAGAAAGAATTCATTTTCGCCCTTCCTCTTGCTAATCCTGGTTATGTGCATTTGTTTTGTCTCGTTCTTCTCTTGACATTTCCACCATGATGTAATCTTTCACTAGACTGGCAGCCCTTGATAAGCAACTGTTTGCAATAACTATTAATATTTCAGCATGCTTTTAAGAAAATTTGGCCTTTTGTAGCATAAGTCTTTGGCAGACTTACATACTGTTTACTAAGAGATAGCATAAGCTTAGGTGTTCCGTAGGTGTGGCCCGTTACTCAGAATTACTTCCTTAACATCCAGTTATTCTTTCCAGGCTTTACATGAACATATGTAAAAAAAATCATCCTTTTTTTGAATAAAAAGATACATTTGAGAACAAAAAGAAACCATAAATGCTTGTATAAATTACCTCTGGAATTATCCCCCTTTAGAGTCTTCCTCTTGATTTTTGAAAACTCTGCAGAAAGTTTTTACAGGACAGATACCAGCCAAGAATCATCTTCTTTGTTTTGCTATTTTTGAAAGGGCAATTGTGATTTAAAATGTGGCCATTTAATCTTTGATAATTAATTGACAGGAGAGGAAGGAAGTTTCCCACTTTCCTGCATGCCATAAAAACATCTTCTCTTCCAGTTTTTGCATAGATTACATTTCTAACATAATCTTTGCATGGAGAAACATTTTGGTATTCATAAAGATAGTGGAACCATCTTTCCATGCACACCAGGGTGTGACTGTGTGTGTACTATAAGTGTTATCTTTCTTGGCTAAGAAAAAAAAAGATTTTTATAGTCCTACAAAAGAGAGCTTGCAGTATATTAATAGGAATCTATAAATTAATCTCTGTACAACATCTTGCTAAGACTTTGGTTTTTATAGACTCCCTGAACTCAAGGCAGTGCTGACTATTCTTCTGTTATTGTGTTCATTAAGGGAATATGGAAGGTCAGGAGCAAATATCGGCACACCTTATAAAGCACCAGAGTGAATTAAGTGGGCAGTTGGTGCAGTATTGTTTTCTCTAATCAGAAATATAGCTGCATGGTGTTTGATTAATTTTCCTGATCAACCAGTGAACTGGCTGTTAATAGCACTCCGAGCAATGCATTTTAAGCCACTTATGAGATTAATTGAATTAATGCTTTAATTATTTGAAGGATATTATATGTAGAGATATATTCATATAGATGTATCGATGCATATGTCAGTGCTGCATACTTTGCGAGCATTCAGCCACTGTAATCATTTATCAGATTCGTTGGAAGAGAAGTGGAAGTAGATAACTTGAGGAGTTATGGAGAACCTGAATCTACTTACAATTGTTTCATGGATCATTAACGAACAGTGTGAATTAAAAAAGAAGAAGACGTCTTAGATTATAACAATTAAAACATTGTGGGTTTTTTTAAAAGAAACTTTATGTCTTAGTCTCTGAATTGGTATCACTTATTTGGATTGGGAATCTCTGAATCTTCTAAGGGACGTCATTTATAACCATGTTGCTTGTATCTTTAAAATTTATATTGTTTCATTTGTTTCCTAGTATAATTTGATTGCTTATTAGTAATCTATGACTATGATTAAGTGTTGTATCTTATAATTTGTGATGAATGTGTTCTATTTTATTTTTCTTTATGTACACTGAGAGTGTATGCGTGAAAGAAAAATTCCTTGTGTGTCCAATCATACTTGGCCAATAAAGAATTCTATTCTATTCTATTATCAGTTTTTTCCTAAACTGGAATCTTTTGGGGGAAAGTAGGAAGTGCAATTGAGCACTTCCAAAGGCACCATGCTGGATACGACTGTAGTGTATGAATGCACATTAGGAGGAGATGTAGAAAGGAAGTATAGCTGTCTGAATAATTTTCACAACCTAAGTGGAGGCGTGGAAGCAAAATGGCATCTCTCTCCTTAATTCAACACACTTGTAGCCTGTCGGTCTGACCATTGATTGTCATTTCTATCATGCCTGAACTAATAGTTTAATATAAACTTGCCAAGTCAGGCTGTTCACTGGCAGATAGAAATGGAGAAAGAAGATTTCAGGAGAATCATCTTGCGAAGTGTGGTTGCAGTTACTACCCGTAGTCCTCGACTTACAATCATTCATTCAATTAGTACTTTGGGAGATTGTAATTGCGGCACACCTGGATAAAAATTAACAGAATAACAGAGTTGGAAGAGACATTGGAAGTCTTCTAGTCCAACCCCCTTGCTCAAGCAGGAGACCCTATGCATTTCAGAGAAATGGTTTTCCAATCTCTTCTTAAAAGCCTCCCGTGTTGGATCATCTACAACTTCTGGAGGCAAGCCATTCCGGTGATTAATTGTTCTGTCAGTAAATTTCTCCCGAGTTCTAGCTTGGTTCTCTCCTTGTTTCATTTCCATCCATTGCTTCTTGTTCTGCTTCCAGGTGCTTTAGAGAATAGGGTGACCGGTCTTCTTTGTGGCAGCCCCTTAGTTCTCCTTTCATCAAAGGCTTGGAATAGGACTTTTCAGTATTATGATTCTATGATGCCCTGCTGGGGACACGGTGGCTCAGTGGCTGTTTGTTGATCAGAAAGGTCGGCGGTTCAGCAGTTCAAATCCTTTGTGCCGTGTAATGGAGTGACTGCTTGTTCCCTTCTGTTTGTGCAGGGTGCTAAGCCTACTATTTTGGGAACAGCAAACTGGAGAATGAGAGGACGAGCTTCGCCCTGGTAATCAGATGTATTCACAGCCTTAATGAAAATCAGAGCCATTATCATTCACACTTTCCTTTGTCTCCTTTTGCTATGTCTTGTGTGACTTCACTCTCATTTGGGGGCATTGATTAGAAGATCCTGAGATCCTGTTTTTGTGCAGTTTAATTGCTGTATGGAAGTGTGGGTTCTAAGTGAGACGCTTATAATTAATTGCCAGGCTTTCTAGACCAATCAGAGGACCTATATAGTGTTTCAATGCAGGTTTTGGGACTTCAGAGACCCCAGACCTGCTTTCTATTGGCAGAATCAATGTATGGTTTGTGTGTGTGTGTGTGTGTTTTCGTAGATTTTCACGGGTGTAGGTATGCTGGTTTTGTTCTATTCGGGTCTCAATCTTACACTGGAAAAGACCCGAATACTACAAAACCAGCATGTGTGTGTGTGTGTGTGTGTGTGTGTGTTTTCATAGATTTTCACAGGTGTAGGTATGCTGGTTTTGTTGTATTCGGGTCTCTGTCTTACATGGGAAAAGACCCGAATACAACAAAACCAGCATATATGTGTGTTGTGTGTGTGTGTGTGTGTGTACGCGCAGTATTTTTACTTTTCTAAAGCTGAATTGGATGAAATACAACTGAAAATTGTCTTGGGATAATGTAACAAAAAGGAGACTTTAAAACTTTCAATAAATGAGCCACAAATACAAAGAAACATATGTGGAAACTGTCATCAAAATCCATGCTTGAGTATAATATAATATCCAAAACCACATTTCATTATAATCATTATAAATCCTTTCATTTCCCAAAAGTCAGTTAGAATTGAAGAAGTTTCTTGGATGAGAAGAAAAATGTTTTCAAGGAAAAAAAAACCCAAAGTCCAGTTGCCTTTTGGAAAAGTAGCTTTGGGACAACCGTGACCTGTATAATTGAGAGTTTCCACAGTCATCTCATTAGAAGATAGAATCATAGGCCTGGAGGGATTTCAGAGGGCATGTAGTCCAACCCTCGCTCAGGGCTTTGTTTGCCAACAATTGCTCATACTAGACAATAGAACCCATCTGGGTTCTATTGTTCCAAAAAATATATTACTCATGATCAGTAATAGTATTCTATTCTCTTCACTACCAGGTTGGTAGCGGGAGCACGCGCACGTCTGGGCATGCGCAAAACCTTCTGCAGAATGTCCGTAATGACATCAGGGTGGGTGGGCGGAGCCTCGCACTGCCACCACTACCAGTTCGCCTGGACTGGTGCGAACTGGCAGCATACCACCTCTGCTCATGATGCAGTTTATCATGTTATCCGAATAGAGTCATATATTGAGAACACACCTGAATAGGACATATGGACAAAAATAGTTGGAAAACAAACCTATTTAAAGTAAGTAAGTGTGTGTGTGTGTGTGTGTGTGTGTGTGTGTGTGTGTGTGGTCTGATTCTGGGCTAGAACTGTGCCACTGCAGCAGAGATCCAAATATTAACAATTGGTCATCATGCTTAAGCTATAGCCCTAGAAATTTCTAAACTTTACATCTTCTTTTAACCTGATTTAAAAAGTTTGAAGCACATGGCTGGAGAGCAGTCATCTTAATGGTTTAATTGTGATTGCATTTAATGTGAAGGAAACCAAATGAATTTGAATTTCTCCCCTGGCTCCACCCACTCACTCAAAGGTCGGGCGGAGACAAGTCCAACGTGTAGATTCTGTTCTTCAGCCTGCATTTATTGTCATCACTATTTAACTTTTATTTGCATTACAAATATCCCACATTTAGTGTGTATACCACTGGGGGCAGGGCAGGCAATGCTTATTCCAAAACTAACGTTTAAATTGTTTTAGTCTGTGAAAATGTATCATCTATGACTGGTCATCGGTCAGAGATGCTCTCCTAGATCCTGTACTGAATAGAAGGTTGGATTAGATGACTTCTAGGGTCCCTTCCAACTTTGGTGTTCTGTGATCGTCTCCACTTCCTCAACACAGCCTGGGTTTGTCAGCTTATTTACTCCTTCTGCATGTTTGCTGACAACTGCTAAAACCTCAGTATAACATAATTTTTCAATTGAGTCACCATGGAGTTGTCAGTTGTGGTAAGGAGGAGATCGTTGGGTTGAGCAGGAGCCATATGTTTCATGGGAAGCTTTTATCAAGGTCTCCGCTTTTGCTGATTTTCACTGCCTGTACAAAAATAGCTCCCTCAGTTATCACTGGGGTGGACAGTCATGTGCTGTAATAATCAACATTTTTAAAATTAAAAAACCACAGGCCAACATTGGCTCAACCCTGCATTGTAAGCAGTTAACACTAGGGGAAAAAATGGGTAAACATGAGTAGGCTGGCTGGGTAAGTAGGTATTGAATTGATCCTGACTGCCATCAATTTTATTCCTTGACAGACGAGACAAGCCACCCCCAATGTTTTAGTTACTTAAATGTATTTACTGTCTTCCACCGTTGCTTTTCTTGGGGAGTGAAGGATAGTTAAGAGCAGCTAAGGCTCTTCCAGAGGGAATAAAGATGAGAGAATACTTTCTAATACTTCTGTCATCCTAATGGGATGAGTTATTGTGCAGGATTGGCTGTTGTGCTGACCTCCTCTAAAATTCATATTTACTAGTCTATCTGGGGGTCGTCCTGGCAGCTGGAACTATGATATCACTCCGCTTCCTGCATCTTTCAAGGGAGCCACAAAAGCAGATCCAACTTTGCTCCTTTCTCATTGATGTACATAAGAGGTTTCATTGAAGCTAAACTAGTAAATCAAAAGGAAATCTCTAGACTACAGGTTATCACTCAGTGGATTGGCAGTCAAACGGTATTTCAAGATCAAAGACATCAAGAGGATAAAAAGTAAAGGAAGGAGAGAAGGAAGTCCAAGCAAGACAAGTGATACAAGGAGAGCTGTCAGCTACATAGGGTAGTCCAGACAAGAAGAACACCTAGAAGTATTCGTTCTGGTTTTATTGTAAGGTTTACATTAAAAGAATTTGAAAGTACACCCTCCCCCCACACACACACATTTTTACAGCCCAAGAAACTAGCCCCTCCTGAAATGTTTGCTCTACCCACATGGCTTCCATGACCATCAACTAATTTGTGGCTCTTTGTCAGGCACAAAGGATCATGACCATAGCTTGAGTTGTAGCTCAGAAAAATATATTGCTGACACCCGTCCATAAGAATTTGATTGGCTAGCGGTCAGCACTACATTGGTCTTGTTGCAATGCAAGGATTCTAAACTGATGGCACATTTAACTCCCCCTTCCAGCTCTGCCTGCTCTTCTCCAATACTCTTCCACCCATCTCCCAAGGCTTGTCCCACATACCATTGCAAGATCAGAAGACCAATATGTGACATAGTTTTAACATAAACCGTATATAGCTATTAGATTCGAGGACAAAATTAAATCACGCCTTTGTACAAATTTATAATCTATATAAATTTGAATAGTTACTGTGTATGATATATATATATATATATATATATATATATATATATATATATATATATATATATATATATATATATATATATATATATATATATATATATATATATATATATATATATATATATATATATATATATATATATATATATATATATATATATATAATATATATATCATCTACAGTATAAATCTGTGTTTGTCATTTTGGAGAATAGGCCAAGGCTGGGTAATTTAGGAGTGTTGTTGTCCTTGCACTCGGTTTGTGAGTTTTCCAATCGTAGCTGGTTGGTCATTTTGGGAAACTGGGTCTTGAGAACGGGACAGGTTTTTTTTTATTATTATTGCTAGCCAATGAACTATTGGAAAGGATTTATATGAAGGTTCATTGGGACTCTACCTTCATCGCTTCAATACTGCAAGTCTCTAAAACCTGAAAAACCTGAATAAAATTTGATATAGTGGAAGAAGGTTAGAAAATAAAGATCATTTAAAACGAAGTACAATCCCAAACAAATTTTCCTAGAGAAAATACTCTGAATTTTCGTGGTTTCTTCATTTTCCGCTATTCATGGTCTGCAGGAGAGTCACACAAGTGAGGTGCATCACAATAGCACAATTCAAGTCCCACCATTTTTGTCTGCACATTGTCAGGTACAAAGGGGTGCGACTTCAGCTGTGATAGCCTTCCTCCTTTCTCCTCCTATTTTCCCCATAACGACAACCCTATGAGGTGGGTAGGGGAGAGAGAGAGGGGGGAGGGAGGGAGGGAGGGATCAGCCCAAGGTCACCCAAAGTTTCGTGGCTATGTAACTTCTGTAAAGAAAGTTTCACATTTTAACCTAATTGGGGAGCCTCAAACCACATCTATGATTTTGTTTATTGAGTAGTATGCAGAGTACTGGGATTCTTCCCATTTTTTTTTAAAGTGATCTATACAAATGTTTCGGTGTCACAACTTCCTGGGTGCAAAATGAACCACGAACTAATTGTTGCTTCCCTGCACAATGGTTTCCAGTCTCTCTTGTTTTCTTTTCCCTTTTTATCTGGAGACACACCTGTAGCTTTTTCCGCTTCTCTAGTGTATAAAGCGATAAACCATTCAGCTCTAAAGATTTTTTTTTTTCATCAGCAAATTGGGCTGTCACCTCCTTCAGGTTTTGTCCTCGCTGCTAATCTGCTAAATATTCAAGCCAAAGGTAAGGAAGGGAATCGTTCCAAAGGCTTTGGACTCCTTCATTTTCACAGTGGGTTCTTCAAAAGGCTTTTTTTCCCCTCCCCCTGGAGTTTCCTTAATCTTGGCAAGGTGAGATAATTGAAGTTTTGGAGAGATTTTGCCTTTCATACTCCGTCTAGGCATCCAGATGGCTGGCATTAATGCTCTTGCTCTAATCAAAACAGAGCAAAACATTTCAATCTTGGTTGCATTTTTTTTTTCTATGCAGTTTATCCAGGGCCCCACCTCTCTCTCATTGTTTTTGTACACTTCTATAGGAAGATAAAGCAGAATCTGTTTAACATGGCTTTTCTCCCCCCAAACAATAACACTGAAGCCTACAAATCGAGTGAAATTCTGTCATCAATCTGGGCTTTTTATTTTTCCATTTTTTAAATAAGCTTTTTCATTTTTATATATTTCCTAACCTCAAAATAATTGAGATCAAGTTACTTCGGGTGGGAAACTTGACATGCTGTTTAAAATTATGGCCATTTGTAAAAGATGACATGAGATTCTGGAATCTTCATTCTGATCTTTCAAACAGCAACTGGAGGCAGACATTTATAGTTGCTAAGTCAATTGTCAGCCTAGCTCAGTAAAATAATAATAATAAAAATCTGAAATTAAGTGGAATTGAAGAGCTAAACTTTAGTCATTTGCAATTCATGTCCAATACTTTCTTCTAAAAGGAAAGGATAAACAAGTTGTATTTTTTTTAAAAAAGTCAAATGTAACTAATCCAAACATCACGAGTTACCTTGATGGTTTTTCAAGGCACTGTCCTAGACTTTTAATTTGCCAACTGTAATCTTCTTAATGGATGTGGATTAATTGCCAATCCTGCAATCCTCATCACAAGATTTTGATATATTACATTTTTATTTGGGGTTGTTTGGATAGTGGTGATTTGAGTGGAAGCTGTGCTTGAGCTTCCAGTTTTTCTGAGGATTTACTGAAGTGGGGTACGGATCCTCCTCATAGTTGATAGGTCTCCAGTTATCTGCAGAAGACTAGCCAAGCTGTAATTGAAGCCTCAGTACTTTATGCAAATTTCTTGCTGAATGTTACAGGGGTGGGCTGCTGGGGGCTCGCAGGAAATAGGGAGAACCTCTAGCTAAGATTCTGTGCAGTTTAGAGAACCCCCAAACCCCATTCCTGGCTGGCCCCGCCCACCCCTACCCTTCCAGGAGTCCCCATGCAGTTCTTTTTGGATGCAGTTAAGTGCAGGGCATTTGTGGAAGGTCAGGGGGGGCACAAAATGGGCCTTCCGGAGGTTTGGGTAGTCCAGCAGGCCTCTGGGGCCTGGGGAGGCCATTTTCACCCTCCCGGAGGCTTGAGGAAGGCCTCTGGAGCCTGGGGAGGGCAACAAAAAACCCTGCCGTGGTGCAGGAGGTGGACTAGGCCACACCAACCCAGCAACCGGGCTTAGAACCCATTGGTAAAATTTTTGAATCTACCCCTGTGTCTAGATATTGAACTTGATGAGGAAGAAGTTGCAAGTTAAGTCAATACTTTTACAGTTGTGTGTCCATTTCTTGGTAAATATTCAGACGTTGAACAAAATCAGGAAGAAAACATGGTTAGATGCTGTACCTTCAGCCATGAATTGTCGATGGAGGACTCATAGGATTGACGCAATTGAGAAAAGAAAGAAAAAGAAAAGAAAGAGAAAATTCCCTAAAGAAAGGGAATGCTGTGTTTGCCACTGTGGGGCTTCCAGAGGAATTTTTGATATCTGATGTCTCGTGTTTTGTCATTAGATGGGTACGAAGAGGAGAAGAGTGAACCATGCCTTCTAATGTTATGGACCAGAAGTTAA
The DNA here is from genome assembly GCF_964273705.1 of Natrix helvetica. Taxonomy (NCBI): domain Eukaryota; kingdom Metazoa; phylum Chordata; class Lepidosauria; order Squamata; family Natricidae; genus Natrix; species Natrix helvetica. The sequence continues at coordinate 9,038,690 of NC_138561.1, forward strand.
CCACTGTTATCTTTTAACAGGAAAGAATATTTGCTAACCTTAACAAGGGGCATGCAAATTTTCTCAAGTAAAGGACCACACTTTGAGTGGCTAATGGGAGGAAAGCACTGTAGGAAGAAAACAAAACCTCAATTTGGTTTAAGTAAATGCAAATTAATTATGTTTCAATGCAATGAATATAATTACTCCCAGGATAGGGAAGAACCTTGTTTCTATTTTTAAAAAAATAGAATTTGGCTTTAGAATTAGAACTTTTAAAGAAATCCTAAGGGCTTGAAAGCAAAGAACTATGGGGAGTTCAGGATCTATAGCCCCTTTGTGCTCCACCTGATTTTTTTTTAAAGGCTGGAAGCTTGAAGAATTGATCTGTTGTATGCAAAGGATGGGGGTCTTCCTTTTATTAGTCAAGAACACTTTTTCTGTTTGCTACCTTCGTCAGCATACACATATACAACTTTGCTAAAGAGCTTTCCTAGCTATTTCAACGGCCATGAAGCTTTTCCAGCAACTCACTCACACGCACTCTCTCTCTCTCTCTCTCTCTCTCTCTCTCTCTCTCTCTCTCTCTCTCTCTCTCTCTCTCACACACACACACACACACACACACACACACACACACAAAGAGAAGAGAAACAGAGGGACCTGTCAGACACAACAAATCAGGAGTCGGGGTTAGATCCGAAATGAGTACCAATTTAATTCATGCCTTCCCGTAAACAAGAATCTGAACTATTAACAGTCAAGACAAATTGGTGGTAGATAAGAGTCAACAGAATTTAAGGAGGGCTGACTTAGATCTTTTGTGCAAAGGGACTCCAAACTGATGACTTGCTTGACCCCTCCCTCAAGCTCATCCTGATTTTCTCCTCGAGGACAAAATAATAATATCTACTTGACACCCTAGGAAGGATGTGTGTTCAGTTTGCTGGTAATCTTGGGATAGCTGCTACTTGTGAACAATTTGGAAGGATCTCAAATCAGTCTGTTTTCCAAACCAGCTTCTTGACCCCTAATAAGACTGATAAATTTGAGGTCCTTTTTAGAGGAGATGACAGCTGCTTGGTGGTAATGGTTTAATATATTGTATTGTTCTTAATCAAAGCTTCATGGTTAGGTTTGGAAAGTTGTTGAGGGAGAAGATTGTTGCCATACTGATTTCTTTTCTTTTTTTTTAAAGCCTGCTTCCCCTCCTTCACAAATTCTCATTGAGTTTGGTGAAGAGAATTTGCTTTTGAAATTTATTCCAACAAAGATGTGAACGTGGGTGAAATTCACGTGGGGAAGTTTGATGTTTTTATTTATAAGGTGGAAGAGAGAGAAATTGCTTGTAAGAATATTTCAATATCATTAATCTCAGGTAATCACTGTTCCCTTTGGTCAGATTAGAAATTATCATTTTACAGCAACTTTAGACCTTGTTCGTGGACCCCTAGTAAGAGAAATAAGAAAGATTAAGAAATCAATAAAAGAGATGCAATGGCTCAGTGGTTAAGACTCAGAATGTTCGGCAGTTTGGCGGTTTGAATCCCTACTGCTGTGTAATGGACTGAGCTCCCGTTACTTGTCCCAACCTAGAAGTTCAAAAGCATGTAAAAATGCAAGTAGAAAAATAGGAACCACCTTTGGTGAGAAGGTAACAGCGTTCCGTGCGCCTTCAGCATTTAGTCATGCTGGCAACATGACCAGGGAGACATCTTTTGACAGCTCTGGCTCTTTGGCTTTGAAACAGAGAAGAGCACCACCCCATAGAATCGACAATGACTAGCATATATATGCAAGGAGAACTTTACCTTTAGCTAAAAAATCAAGGATATCTGAAAATTGTGTGTGTGTGTTGTTTTTTGTTGGAAAGGCAAGCAACTTCTCTATCTTGCTCCTTGCCAATCTTCAGCAACCTCCCTCCTGCTGAAGTTTATTGCAAATTGTATATTTTTCAGTATAATTCATTTGTCCCAGACTGTTCTTGTCACATCAGCTGCATTTTACCTAAACACTGCTGTCCAAGAATGTGTTCTTTCTTTCAAAACAAACAAGACACTGATTTCACCCATTTCTTCAACGCTTTGTTATGTCGTGGTCTTCAAAAATTTGCCTGACGAAATTATTTGCTTTGGTTATACAAAAGGGCAAATCCTTCAGAGTCAGCATACCAAAGTTGCTTTCTAAAGCTAGTTGTTAGTGTGAGGTCTTTTTGTTGGCATGGCTAATAATTCAGCAATTTCAGACTTTGGAAAAATATGCTGTCGAGAATCTATACAGGACAAGAAAATGCCCACATATTCAAAGAATGTAAGCTATAAAACAATATTAAAGTGGTAACTATTCAGCACTCAGTAGGATTGGTCTCTGAACCTCTTTTTTTGAGACTTACAAACACACTACAACAGGTTAAACTCATCCTGAATTTTTTTGAAGAATTATAACGTATAATCTAAAGTTGTTGAACCTTCAGGTTTAATTAAAGAAAAAGTCAGGAAAAGAATTCGGTTTCAGTTCACTTGCAATGTTGACCATTCCATCACTCAATTCCTGAACACATGCCCCCTCTCAATGGTTATTGTTAGTTGCGAAGCCATGTCGACCTATCACGACCTCCAGGCCTTCCTGTCCTCTACCATCCTCCGGAGTCCATTTAAGCTCACGCCAACTGCTTCAGTGACTCCATCCAGCCACCTCATTCTCTGTTGTCCCCTTCTTCTTTTGCTCTCAATTTTTCCCAGCATTAGACTCTTCTCTGGTGAGTCCTTCCTTCTCATTAGGTGGCCAAAGTATTTTAACTTTCATTTTCATGATCTGGCCTTCTAAAGAGCAGTCAGGGTTGATCTCCTCTAGGACTGACCGATTTGATCGCCTTGCAGTCCAAGGGACTTGCTGGAGTCTTCTCCAGCACCATAGTTCAAAAGCCTCAGTTCTTTGGCGCTCAGCCCTCCTTATGGTCCAACTTTCACAGCCATCCATTACAACTGGGAAAACCATAGCCTTAACTATACGCACTTTTGTTGGCAGGGTGATGTTGCTGCTTTTTAGTATGCTGCCTAGATTTGCCATAGCTTTCCTCCCCAGGAGCAAGCCTCTTTTAATTTCTTGGCTGCAGTCCCCATCTGTGGAGATCTTGGAGCACTCTCTATGGTATAGGACAACAACAATATATAAAGATTCTTTAAATCATTACCCTAAGAAGAACCCAATTCTGCTCAACAGAACTTATTTTCATGCACAAGGTATCGCCACTGCCAGGTAAGTAAGTTTTCTGGAATAAAATGGGGGGGGATCAAGATGGTATCAGCTACAGCTCTTTTTGATGGGGAGAATATCTGTAATAAAAATGAACATGTTACTAAGAATATTATTTCTATTTCAAACAGTACAGTTTTTTTTTTTGACTTTGGATTGACCCTTCAAACAAGGACAAAAAGAGATATGCAAATTTATCTGGCAAGGGGGAAAAAATCAAGAGTTAAACTTAAGATCTTATGTGATGCTAAAGAAAAGGGAGATTTTGTCTCGCCAGATTTGAAACTATTTCAAGCAATCTCTTGTCTTGTTTAGTTAAACAGAATTTATTTTCAAGTTTGTGATCTTCCATTCCCTTACACAGTGCATGTGGTAGATATCTTCAAATGAGCCCCTGTGGGTGATAAATCTCTGAAGAATGGTTGGCAGAAAATTCAAAGAATGGCAAATTATGCTCTTAGAAATCTAATTAGTATATAATACTACTCTTGTAAATTTGGACACATTTTTGTTCTAATTCCTTGTGGGAGTCCATTCATTCCTTTTTGTCCCCCTCGTCCATCTTCTAGTATCTTACTGTATTAGCTTTTCTCTTATATTATTTAGTGTTTCCAGATAAGCAGCTTTGAAAAACCAGTCCATTAGCAGGAAGCTCTAATGAGTCAAAGCTGATACGTTCTTGCACAATGCAACAAGACTTATGAATCAAGCCTGGTGAATTTTCTTCAAATCTGCCTTTTGAACCACTAACGTGGGCGCTAACCCACACAAGGGAGGACAAGACTAATCCACAGCACTGTTGAAATAATCTTCCGAGAAAATAATCTTATCAAGGAATGGGGAGTGAGCTTGTTTTGGAGAGCCAAAATTAGCCATAAGTTCTTCTTTTCCTATTTTTAAAAAATAAAGCAGATCTGACCAAGAAGTTGTTTTGAACACATTCTTCAGGTTGAACAACTAGAAAACCTACTGGGTGAATTCTAGCGCTTAAGAAGGGTAATGGTCCAGTTTCGCTGAGACCTTGTGCAGGGAAGAGCAACAAAGGTGATAAAGAGTTTGGAGACTAAATCATAGGATGAGCAGTTGATGGAGCTGGGTATGCTTATACTATCAAAGAGAAGGGTGTACTTGAGGGGCTGTCAGAAATGAGAGGAAATTGACTTTTTCTCTAAAGCAGGGGTGTCAAACTCGATTTCATTGAGGGTTGCATCAGGGTTGTGTTTGACCTTGGGGGGGCAGAGGCATGGCCAGGGTGGGTGTGCCTCGCTTGACACTCATGTTGGGGGGGTGCCTCTGGCGGCCCAAGTGCTCTGCCAGTGAAAATGGACTTTCAGCTGGGATGGCCTCCTGCAACCCTCTGCCAGTGAAAACGGAGGTCGGGATGGCCCTCCCAAGCTCCATTTTCATTGGGAGAGGCACTGCAGGCTGGTCCTTCACTGTTTCTAGGGTGGCCCTTCAGGCCAGATCTAAGCATCCCATGGGCGGCATCCAGCCCGCAGCCCTTGAGTTTGATCCCTTGCTCTAAAGCACCAGAGGGCAGGATGGGAAGCAATGGCTGGAAGATGAAATAGTTTAAGTAGAGATCCAACTTAGAAGTAAGGAGAAATTTTCTGACAGTGAGAGCAATTAACCAATGGAATAGCTTGCCTCCCAGAATTGTGGGTACTCCATCACTGGAGGCTTTCAAGAACACACCGGACAAACGTTTGACTGGTATTGGATCTCCTGCCTTAAGCAGAGGGGTTGGACTAGAAGACCTCTGAGGTCCCTTCCAGCCAAATATGATTCTATGTTCCATGTTGTATATTAGGCTCAATTCTTCATACCACATGCTTAGTCAGAACAAAATAATATTGTGATTTAATGTAGTGTGTAAACCCAGTCAAACCTTTGCTATATTACTTATTCAGTGATACAGATAGCTTTGATTTTTTTTGCCCCCTCCTTCAATTCCCTCTTGTGTGATAGATCCCCATTTGTGATATTCCACTCCAGGCTAAAGTTACAGTGATGATGTTGCTGGTTTACTTTTTTTTCCCAGAAAAAAAAGGGAAAATAAAACTCTCACCTAAATGCCTAAGCTGATTACTGAGTAAAACCCTCTGTCTAGTTCACAATACAATACAATAAACCATAAACCAACCAAACACATTAAAATGGGGGAAAAAGTGGGGGAAGGAAAGGAAACCCTAACAAGGAGAAAATTCAACAACGGCGAGCATAGACAGGGCTCTATCATAAAGTGGGAAGCACTCTTAGCATGTTGTATGGTTGGACTTGCTGGATGTTCAATTTACATGTTGTTTGAACACATCTGAAGTGTACAGTGACTCAAGAATTTCATTGGGAGAAGTTAAAGAGGTTGTAGACAATACAATAGATCCACTTTTCCTATTAGTAGAACAGAATTGAGTAATACTCTTTGATCACATGTAGCCCCTATAAAAAGGCAAAGGTTCCCCTCGCACATGTGTGCTAGTCGTTCCCTACTCTAGGGGGTGGTGCTCATCTCCATTCACAAAGCTGAAGAGCCAGCACTGTCCAAAGAGGTCTCCATGGTCATATAGCCAGCATAACTAAATGCCGAAGGCGTAGAGAGTGCTGTTACCTTCCCACCAAAGGTGGTTCCTATTTTTCTACTTGCATTTTTAACATGATTTCAAACTACTAGGTTGGCAGAAGCTGGGACAAGTAATGGGAGCTCACTCCATTAAGCGGCGCTAGGGATTCGAACCGCCGAACTGCTGACCTATCTGATCGACAAGCTCAGCGTCTTAACCAGTTTAATACCCCTAAATTCACCCTACAGAGACCACACAATTGGCGTTCAAAGGCACAATGCTAATTCATAACATGCTTTTCTGTCTCTTTATTTTACAGTTTGAGTTCTAAAAGCAGTCTTGTTGAGCTTATTAACCCCTTCCAACCCGAGACTCTCCCCCCTCCCCCCAAAAAAAATCACAGTTAGGTAAAGACCTTCCATTCTTCAGAATATCATCTCATCACCTTATGGTGATAAATCAAAGAAACAAATAATTAACGCCCAGCTTCTGCTGTAAAAACTTTATGCGAATTAGTAGAATTCCTAACTCTAGGTTTGCAAGTAGCCTTCAGCTTTTCAGCCAATTAAGGTGTCCAGCCAATGTCCACAGGAAAGAACTTACATCCCTCGCTAGAACTCATTTTCAAGTTGCTGCACTTTCAAAATGCGCCAGAACTCCGCAAACACATTTGTTAAAGGCTGTCATTTATCACCCACTGAAGGTTTGATTTTCAAAGACACCTTTAACTCTTCAACTGGCGTTGCATCAGGGCTCGCTGGAAAACGTGGCCATCAATCATTTTGATGGATCCCAAACTTGTGGGGGCTCTTGCCCTAGATCGGATTTTTTTTTTTAAAAAAAAAAATAACAATTAGCGCTCCCTGAAAGGGACATATTTTTGCTGATGTCACCCTTCTGACTGGCAAATGCAGGGAAGCTGGTGGATAACTGCTTCATTAACTCTTGTAGCATCAGAAAAAAGCAGCAAGGAGATATTTACCGGGCAATAAATGGGAAGCAGAAATCTGCATGAAAAACAAGCAAATGACACATGTGAGCAGGTCAGGTTTTCTCACCTTAATGCAGAACTGATCCTTTATTACCAGAGATGCTTCTTTTGTTCAGCTTGCTTCTTAGCTGGGTTTTGCACAATGGGCCAAGTACATTTTCAAAGGGTCCAAATCTTGACAGGTTTTTTGTGGAATCTCATTGTCAAGGCCTTGAATGATCTTGTGCAAAAAGAAAGGGATCTGCAAGGAAGGAAGTTCTCAAAACCTGCAAGATGACATATGCAGTAAGGAGGGGACTTAGATTTTGAATACAAACATTGTGCCTCTTGTCTTGCAAATTTTGACAGACATCTTATGAGTGTTGTTGCTAAAAATGTTAAACTTTCACTCTTTTTTAAAAAAATATTGAAGTCTCATTCAATGTTGGCATTATTGTTTTGCCTGAAATTTTGTGGAATTGATGTTTCTTAAGATTTGACAATTTCATATTGATTTTAGACATCTTTCCCCGTCTCAAGGTTCTGCAGATAGTTTTGATACCACTTTACAACTCCTGTAGCAGATACTTGCTTCTTTCTAGCAATATTTGATTCGGTATTTAAACCAGCCACGGCATGGCCTAAAAGATACATACTGTATTACAGGAAGTGGGAGGGAGAGCTAAAAGTATTTTTAATAGTTTTGTATTTCAACAAATCTTGTGAGTCACTCAAACATAGTACTCATGTCTTATTTGTCAGCATGTCAAAAAAGAATTTGCAGACCTATCAGCACTCAACTGAGGGTTTTTTTTTATGGAAAAGAGTGATGTTAATAGCCCAGTTTCATAAATATTGGCATTTGGAGGAAATTCAGACAAAAGGATTAGAGAGAAGGCAAAGACAAATCCTTCTTTGAGTCAATCTCAACTGTCAATTTGTAGATACATCTGATAATATTTTCAGTAGCATTATGGAAGTGGCTTGCAATTATTTTGAGGGGATACTTTTTTCAACTTTTCCATCCAGCCCTCAGCCTTGGTATTTTTTAGTGGTACCCATTTCTGGATAAATATAGGCTGGTCATTTCTGGACTGAGGACCAGAATGATCTCAGAGGACCACTGGATGGCAGGAAAGAGACACAAAGTCATCTAATTCTTTGCTGTCACCTAGTGGTCAAGGGGAGTTTTACAGACCTGATATAGTCAGCTATATATACCACACTGCAATAAAGTTTCAAAGAACATTTTATTGGTATACAGAGGGAGGGCAATATATCAGTGTGAAATTTAATAGAAATGCATTGAATATTATTGCTGACTTTTATTTACAGTGGCTAAAACTATGCTGCTATCCTTGTACTGTGCAAGTTACGTTGCTGAATAATGTCCCATCCAGATGTTCCCATTTGAATTGTAATTGAACTGCTTGATCAGGCTTATGCTGTGCTACCTTTTAAACTTTTAATGTTCTGGTTCAGAATCAACTGGAACCCTTTCCTTTGAAATTTGGATCGTTCAAACCTGGATAATTTTGAATGTCCAATTGATATTTCACATTATCAGTCGAGAAAGAAAGGGGCTTGGTAAATCATTTGTACTAAACCACTTCTGATAATCACTAGCTATGTTTTCCCCCTTTGGACTTTCAGTTTCTCTCTTATGCAAATGTATACAGGTTTAATTGTTTAGCCCACCAACCCTCGTGCAATGAATGGACAATGATTTTTTATTTTTTTGTTTAACCCGACAACCGCTTTGGTTATTACAGTTATACAGCAATAAAGCCATCTGTTGTTTTGAATTATTTATGGGTCAATTTGACTCTGAATTATTGAATTTTATCAAGGTAGTCAGGAAATGGTTGGTTTGGAGCTGGAGGGTAGAAACAGCTATTGTCATAGTAAGCTTATGATGACAACAAGAACAAACAATATTTATTGTTTATTGGGGATGGGCACAAAGACTAAATTGGAGATACAAGCACGTTGTTCAGCATTCTGTGACTGCACAGGACTCTATCAATTCACTCAACAGAAACATACTGACCATTTTTATGGTTACCTAGTCAGAAATAAGTCCCATTAGTGTATTGGATAAGACAGAGGTGAGAAAACAGTGGATCTATTTTGCTGTCCTCTGCAAAAGATCCAGGATGGGTATGTGTGTTGTATGGAGAAGATCTTAGGTTCAGTTTCTGGTACCAGTAAAAATCATATAAACTTATTTGTGGCATAATATTAGGTTGTTGTATGCTTCTTCCATCGATGTAACTTTGACTGTCAAATCTGAGCTGTAAACTATTATTAGATTGCAGTAGTCAAATACATTAACACCTAGATTAACGTCAGACCAATAATCGAGAAGCAAACAATACCTTAATCAAGGAACTTATCAACCCAGAGAAAGAAGCTAACAGTAAACAACAGCTAATCAAGATACCACCAAGACAACTACCATAATACTACCAAGACAACCCAGTTGTATATGTATATACAGAGAGCAAATTCCACTCTCTTCTAACACTGATATGAGTTTGGTAATGAAACATCTGGAAGAGAACAATGAAGGTCAGAGAGCATGAAAAGTGCCACAGTTCAACCCTGAGCTACCAAGATTCTCTTCTATTGATACATACAATTATAATTCTTTCCAGTCATCTGGTGGTCATTTTGATTCTTCCATATCTTATATGATAAGGCTGCCGTCAATTGTCTCTGATAGAATAAAACGACAAACTTTCTTAAGGATTTTTATAAATATATATATGTAACTCCCACAACTTTTCCTGTTTGCCACAATTTGCAAAATCTAGAGGATAGCAGATTGATTATCAGTGGTTCTAACTGAATTGAGGAAGACAATGCACGTCACTTTCTCGTGAAACTATTTAACAGGTGGATGGTTATCGTTGGATGTGGATCTTCTCCATCCTGGGTTGATAAATATCTCCGCCTGAATCTGCATCCATATCTTAGATTCCATCCTTGTTATCTTTTGGAATTTAACCCTGTTTTTAATCTAGTGCGTTCAAGCTATCTTAATATAGAAAGCTTTAGAATTCCCAATAGACATGTCATTTATGAGGTTGGTATACCTACCTTGGGAGGTAGGTGGACAGTGAGAACTGAAAGAGTCTAGTTTAGGCATCAGCTGGACAGCAGTCCCCAAAATTTGTGCATTAGCAATACTTTGTATGTAAATTTAAGATAATTTAATAACACATGGGCAAACAATAGATACAAACTCAAGGTAAACCGCTCCAAACTCGATTGCAGAAAATATGACTTCAGCAACAGAGTGGTCAATGCCTGGAATGCACTAGCTGACTCCGTTGTTACATCCTCAAAGCCCCATAACTTCAACCTTCAACTGTCTAGTGTGGACCTCACCCCATTCCTAAGAGGTCTGTAAGGGGGCGTGCATAAGCGCATCAGCATGCCTACCCTCCCTGTCCTATTGTCCACATTTATTCTTAACCATTTCCTGTGTTCATGTCCACGTTTATACTTATAGCTGTTACCTCGTACATGTTTGACAACTAAAAAAATAAAATAAAAAATGAATACAGCAAAGGTCTCTCTTTGCAATTTCTCAGGAATAGTCCTGAATTACTTTCCTACCCCCTGTTTGTTTCCCCTTCAGGTCCAGTCCTCTTTATCACACTAAAGTGTCAATCAATACTGAGAGATAGATGTTACTTCTTGGCTTTTTATAACATTACCTGTCCCAGAAGGGATACTGTATCTTTAAGGAAATGGATCCGATATCCTGTTTCTGAAGGATTAAAACACTTTAAAGAGACAGAAGAGGCTGTAAACTCCTATCATTTTCTTATTCACTCTTCATTATCTTGTCCAGTATCTATCCCTGCTGAGTAAATCTGGTTGTGTGTTTCTCCAAAGTGGTCATAAGAAGAAATTTATTTACTTCTTGGTGCACTGGAGGGGCATTACTAACTTTCAGGGCTCTCCGAAGTAATAAAGATTTTGCCGAGTGTGCAGAAGAAGCCGGAATTTTCCGAACTTCGTTCCCCCACTGAGGTCGTTTGGCCAACCTAAAGGGGAGACACTTCTCATTTTTTTGACAGGCTTTATTTCTGGAAGATTTTCCAATTAGCAGCAAAAGGTCACACTAATGTTAGCAGTGAGGAAGGGAAGGGGGGAATGCTATGCAAATAGAGATTCTTGAAAGGACAATATTCTTTCTGAGTGCAATGTCTCAAGTCAAGCTTGGTGGTGTCTGTGGATGTATTCATACAGCATTCTTGGCCGCAGCGTTGAAATGATTCATGGAACATAGAATAATAAGGTTGGAAGGGATCTTGGAGGTCTTCTAGTCCACTGATTCTTCTGATTCACCATTGTCTTCTTCTGGAATGCATCTTTTTCAACGTCATCATTTCTCTCTCATCTGCCTTCCATTGAGGACCTGTATACTGCACAAGTCAAAAAAAGGGCTGTGAAAATATCTACAGATCCCTCACATCCTGGACATAAATTGTTTCAACTTCTACCCTCAAAACGACACTATAGCGCACTGCACATCAGAACAACACAACACCAGGAGATTTTTTTTCCCTTACTCTGCTTAATAACTTATTCTCATAACACTATCAAATAATTTACTAAGACTGTATTACTATTCTTCTTCTCTTTATTTCTAGTATCTATCTCTTCCCACATATGACTATAACCAGGTTGCTTTTGTCTTTACAATTTATATTGTTTTATTTGTTTCTAGTACGATTTGATAGCTTATTAGTAACCTTGACTATTACTAAGTGTTGCATCTTTTTATTCTTGATGAATGTATTTTATTCTCTTATGTACACTGAAAGCAACAGAGACAAATTCCTTGTGTGTCCAATCACACTTGGCCAATAAAGAATTCTATTCCATTCTATTCCATTCCATTCTAAAGAATTCTATTCTCTTTCTTGATACATACACACACACACACACACACACACACACACACACACACAGCTCACCTGCTTGCATGGAACAACGTGAACTGAGGAGAAGATGAAAAAGGGGAAAGGTTGAAAATGATTGCTTTGATTCCACACACACAGACACACACAAACAGACACAACCTCACACGTCTCCAAGGGAGGAAGATAATGTTCTGTGAAAATGCCATATTATGGATGCAACCCAATTCCTTTCTATGAACAGATTCTGTTCTCTGTTCGTGGCCTTTTCTGTTTTGGTGGATACCTGTTACACTTGATTAAAAAAACATCTAGGCGTTCTTGGAGTGGTTGGTTAAGAAATGTAAAAAAGGTGAAGGGAACATTTCGAATATAACAAAGGCCCTTGGTTACAGAGGGATACGCAGGAGAATAAAATAGTGGATTTGACCAAGATGTGGCTTCATTTAATTATAGGTGCATTTAATTAATGATCACTCCCCTGTTATGTTTTGATTATCTCCTGTATATTTCCCATAATAAAAAATAGTTTGATCAGATCTTTTGGGCCAATATTAATGATCACTTGGTAAGAAGTTTGCAGCAGAAATCTCAAACAATACTTTTCTGGTGTAGAGAAAAAAAATTAGCCATCTCTTAAGTATTTCTGTTCACAGAAGATGCCCTGCTAGTTACTCGAGTGACCCATTTCCTGGGTTTCGTGCAAAACACTGAAGCATTCCGATCCAACCAATTCTATTTTCATGACTTACTACGTCACACATGTAAAAGAAAGCAGAGTTAAAAACCAGTGCATGGCAGTTTGTGTGAATGTCACTATTTATGACAACTGTTATTGTTGAAATTACCCCCTGCCTTTTTGTTTATAAAACACTCGTGCTGGTTTACAACACAGAGAGCATAAAACAAAACAATGACATCAATACAATTAAAATCAAAATCACAAACAGAAACAGAAATTAAAATCAATATCATTCAAATAGATCTTTAATTGGGTCTTTAATGGTTTAGCACATTGTCTGGCTACAGCTGGGAAGGAAGAATTCCAGCTGTAATTTGTTTTTGTTTTCTTGTTCCATTATGTTTATATCCTGTTCTTGTTTCTCTTTGTCTTGTGATCCTTCCCAGTTTTTTTTCCCCTCTCATCCTCCTTAGATAGGAACTATTCCTCCCAGAAGTCTCAGCATTCTAGCTAGGGAATTATGGGATTTGAGAAGGCAGCCCGTTTGCAGATAGCTTGGAATACTGCATCCAGTTTTGGTTGCCACAGTGTAAAAATGATGTTGAGAGTCTAGAAAGAGTGCAGAGAAGAGCAACAAAGAGGATTAGGGGACTGGAGACTAAAACATATGAAGAACGGTTGCAGGAACTGGGTATGTCTAGTTTCATGAAAAGAAGGACTAAGGGAGACATGATAGCAGTGTTCCAATATCTCAGGGCTTGCCACAAAGAAGAGGGAGTCAAACTATTCTCCAAAGCACCTGAGGGTAGAACAAGAAGCAATGAGTGGAAACTAATCAAGGAGAGAAGCAACTTAGAACTGAGGAGAAATTTCCTGACAGTTAGAACAATGAATCAGTGGAACAACTTGCCTCCAGAAGTTGTGAATGTTCCAACACTGGAAGTCTTTAAGAAGATGTTGGATAACCATTTGTCTGAAGTGGCGTAAGGTTTCCTGCCTAGGCGGGGGGTTGGACTAGAAGACCTCCAAGGTCCCTTCCAACTCTGTTATTCTGCTTAATAAATGTTCCATTTTTCTCTGTATTTTCCCCATCTTTCCTGGGGGGGGGGGGGGTTCACCCCACCCCAGATGACCACATGTTATTTACATTGTCTGCATCATTACTTTGTTGGCAAGTCTGCTCTCTTTTCCAACTATCTTTGTGTCCCTATCACCCTATCCTGGAAGATACTATAGAGTTAAACAATATACAAGCCCTTCACTTGTAATGTATTGATTAGGCAGGTTTTTAGGGTAGTAGAATTATGCTTACTGGTAGGAAATCAGAGATGGGGATGGAATGCTTTTTAGATAATGTCACGAAAACACCCAGTCGAGGTTGTCTTGTTGCTTCCTCTTTTCCAATTCCTAAAGGGGACAAGAACGAATGAGAAAAATGTCAAAGCTAGCCTTGGTGTCTTCTGCAGTTTCTCAGATAATCCACTCAAGACCTTGGCGGGGGTTCAGAAATGAATGGAGGCAAGAAGACGCGCTTGGCTTCATTGCTCTTACAGCATTAGATGTATATGATATAATATATATGCAGTGTAGATTTATTTATGCTTTATATGTAAGTGTAAGTTCTTAATGTAATTGAATCAATTTGTGGAGGGAATCTCCCCGGGGGAGGCTCACTCCTTCCTATTATCTTCATTTCTTTTCTTGACTACAAATCCAATATCTAGTAAATGAAGTTTTGAGAAAAGTGGATGCTTTAAAAAAAAAAAGCACATGACTTTGTAAGTTATTACTGAAATTAGCAACTTCTTATCCAAATGAGTCAGTGTATGTTATGGCTAGTTCGTTTTAATGAGTTTTAAGGACCTCGTCTTTATTATCACCTACATGCAGACAAAAACAAACCAGACTGCACATATGGTTTTTGGTTTGTCATTTTAATTGCAGGAAAGTTGTTGTTTTTTTCTCTCCCCGGCCTTGAGAAAATTCCCAAATAGGCTCTTATTATTTCAGTGCTGACCTTTACCAGATAACAGATTAACAGAGTTGGAAGGGACCTTATAGGTCATGTAGTCCAATCTCCCACTCCGATCAAGCAGGAGACTCTACACCATTTCTGACAAATGGCAGTCCAGTCTCTTCTTGAAAGCCTCCAGGGATGAAGCTTCCGAAGGCAACTTCTGTTCCATGGGTTGATGGTTCTCACTGTCAGAAAGTTCCTCCTTATTTCCAGGTTGAATCTCTCCTTGGTCAGTTTCCATCCATTATTCCTTGTTTGGCCTTCAGGTGCTTTGGAAAAATAGCTTCACTCCCTCTTCTTTGTGGCAATCCCTGAGATATTGGAAGACTGCTATCCTGTCTCCCCAGGTCCTTCTTTTCATTAAAATAGACATACCCAGTTCCTGCAACCGTTCTTCATATGTTTTAGTCTCCAGTCCCCTAATCCTCTTTGTTGCTCTTCTCTGCACTCTTTCTAGAGTCTCCACATCTTTTTAATAGTGTAGTGACCAAAACTGGATGCAGTACTCTAGGTGTGGTCTTACTAAGGCTTTATTGAGTGATATTAGAACCTCACTTGATCTTGATTGTATCCCTCTGTTAATGCAATTTAGGATTGCATTGGCTTTTTCGCTGCCGCTGCACACGGCTGGCTCATATTTCCTTGAGTTTAAGTAACAAGTCTAAACCATAGTTTTAATTTGGGATAAATTAATAAGAATCTGATTACAGGTAGTCCTCGACTTACAACAGTTTGTTTAGTGACCATTCAAAGTTACAACGGCACTGAAAAAGTGACTTTTGAACGTTTTCCACACTTATGACCGTTGTAGCATTCCCACGGTTCATGTGATCAAAATTCAGGCACTGGGCAGCTGTCTAGATTTATGACAGTTGCAGCGTCCCAGGGTCATGTGATCACTTTTTGTAACCTCTATGACAAGCAAAGTCAACGGGAAAGCCAGGTTCACTTAACAACTGTGTGACTAACAATTGTGGCAAGAAAGGCCGTAGACTGGAGCAAAATTCACTTCACAAATCTTTCATTCAGCCACAGAAAGTTTGAGCTCAATTGTCGTTGTAAGTCTAGCATTAGCTGTACTGGATTTCCCTGACTTTGTTAGCTCACCTGCCCGTTTTCACCCAATAGGAAGGGGGAAAAAATGTCTATTTGCTTTCCATAATCTAAGATGTCCCTGCTCTGGGGGAAGAGGTGAATTTGGACCAGAATCACCTACCAATCATTGCTCTGGTTTTGCACAAGGGTTTTTGCTCAGGTGTGTTTGAAGGGACCCCAGTGATCAGCTGAATCTCTCACCTTTTTGGACTTTTGACTTTAGTGCTATTCTGGAGTGCTGCTATTCTGAAGCAGGGCTAAACTTGTGTTGAAAAGTTTCTGCAATACGTGTATAATTGTAGAAGGGAGGCTGAGCTAGAAGGTGGGACTAAGCATGTCATCAGTTTGGAATCATTGCATTGCCACAAGATGCCCAAGTCCCGTCCCTGATGAACTGCATTGACCATTACCTAGTGCTAATTTAGCTTTGGCCATTAGCAGTAACAAACCCCTCTGTGCTTTGAACTCAACAAATGCTCCTGGTTATATGCACCTGGCAATAATAGTAGTTGGAAGATAAATTAGGAAAGGTATTTTGGTGTCCCTCTCCCCCAAAGTGGAAAACTGTTGATTATTTTTTAAAAAGAGATTAAAAACCAAACAATGAACCAAATAATGAGAAACCCTATGTATATGGGATGTTCTTCCTGCTCTGGCATTTAAATATGTCTTTGTTATTGGAGGCCAGGAGATCACAACTGGCTTTCTACTAGAGAGGGTAAAAGCTGTGAGTCCTTCATGCCTAATTTAGTAGAGGAAGCAATCAAAGGAGCAAAAGTTGGCTGAGAAAACCATTTCTTCATCCATCAGCCTACTTGCTGAAACTCTTGTCAACTTCTCTGATCAGTTTCATTGCTTTGCTAATATACAAGCATACATATCCAAGAGTCTATTTAGTCCTGTTTTTTTAGGCAGGTCTTCTACTCATTCAGGATAGTTGTCAGCCTGTACTTACGTCACTGATGCTCAGAGAAGCATCAGTGTGTCTCTGCTAAAATCAAGTATCTGGAGATCTTACGGCTCAAGTCAAAATACATCATGACGGACAATGATCCCAGGGGTGAAATGATACAGCCTAAAGCATTCCATTGGAACTGGACAGTTGCCAAACCTGGAACCCCTTCATCAGCAAATGGTCAAGTGAGTGACGGTCCTTGGTGCTCCCTCAGCTGGATTGTTTCCTTGCAGATGTTTCCTTGCTCAAACTAGGCAACATCATCAGTGCTAGCAAACTGATAACAGAGTGCTAGCATGGATGATGTTACCTAGTTTGGTAATGAAACGTCTGCAAGAAAACAATCCAGCTCAGGGAACACCAAAGACCCCATAATCCTAATCCTAACCCTCTTCTTCCTCCTCCTCCCTCTCCCTGCAAATCCCACTGCCTTCTAGCACTGATGATGTTACTTAGTTCGGGTAATGAAACGTCTGCAAGAAAACAACCAACCCTTTGCTTCAACCCCTCGCTCCAAATATTCTCCTTTATTGGTCAAGGATAATGTTTACCATAAGACAGGAGACTGGGAAAATCATAACTTTAAAACTGGACTAACTAAATGGGTGGGAATCATTTCAACAAAGGACAGGGGGGAAACAAAAGCATCGTCCTATGAACTAGTCCTTTAATGCTTCATGCTGTAGAGGATGAGCGTTTTGATGCTTAGCAAGGAAAGACAGGAAGTGAGCATAATGAACCCTCTCCCTTGACTGTCTGCATTAGTCAGGCTGTCTGGTCCAGGGCGTTTTTAAATAGTTGGAAAAAAGAGAGAGAGATGTAAACATTCAAAGTAAAAAAAAAAACAACTGTGTCTATTTCTATTCACAGCTTTCATAGACAACTTCTCCTAATGTAAGTAGTTGGAAATGCAACCCCCCCCCCCCGCAAAATTATTTTTATGCAAATTCCTCTGATTGCTGCCTTTGTTATGTAAAACTCTGTGATGTCAATGCCTTCCTTTTTTTAAAAAAATGTAAATGCTCAGGGTTTTCTTTCTCTTTTTGTTTTGGTATACAACTTTCAGAAACATCCCTTCTCTCACAGACAATTCAGGGAGGGGTTTATGAGCACATATGGGTGGACATAGGCAGAGTTTTAGTGGAAAAGAAGCAGGCTCTGTCCTGATCTTTCCCAAACAGAGACTATTTCAAGAATCATACACATTTGCTTCTGAAGAAATTTGGGGAGGATTTCATTTATTGGACAAAGTAGCACTTCTAGAAAATCTAGAAGGTCCTTTAGAAACCCATGAGTACCTTCCATCTTGCTTAAATCTCTATCTAGGAGAGATCTGATCGAGATGTTGAGACTCTAGAAAAAGGAGAGGAGAGGAGAGCAACCAAGATCATTAGGGGACTGGAGACTGAAACATACGATGAATGGTTGCAGGAACTGGGCATGGCTAGTCTAGTGAAGAGAAGGACCAGGGGAGACAGGATAGCCGTGTTCCATTATTTGGGGGGCTGCCAAAGAGAGGAAGTGGTCAAGCTATTTTCCAAAGCACCTGAGGGCCAGGCAAGGAACAATGGATGGAAACTGACCAAGGAGAGATTCAACCTAAAAATAAGGAAGAATGTTTTGACAGTGAGAACAATCAACCATTGGAACAGCTTGCCCTCAGAAGTTGTGGTCTGGTGTCAGGTCTCCTGCTTGAGCGAGGGGTTGGTCTAGATGACCTATAAGGTCCCTTCCAACTCTGCTAATCTGTTAAATCTTGGAGATCTTCTAGGCCAACCCCCATTCAAGTAGGAGACACTATGCCATTCCAAACAAGTGGCTGTCCAGTCGCTTCTTAAAACCTTCCAGTGATGGAGCACCCACAAAAGTCAGCCATTCCACTGGTTAATTGTTCTGTTAGGAAATATCTCCTTAGTTCTAGGTCGCTTCTCTCCTTGATTAGTTTTCATCCATTGTTGACCCCCTCTTCTTTGTGGCGGCCCATCAAATATTGGAACACTGCTATCATGTCAGCCCTAGTCCACCTTTCCACTAGACTAGCCACAGCCAATTCCTGCCTAAATCAAGGCCAAAAAACCTGAAAAAAGCTAAGATAGTCCAGTTCTACAAAGGTGGGTTTGCTTGAGTCTTTCTTCTTGATTTGCTACCCCTCTGTGGCCTTTGAAGACTGTTTGGAATAGACTGGCATTGACCCAAAGCTTCCCCTTTTGCTAGAACGTTCTCTATTGCACAGTGTGGATCTTTAATCCACAGTGTCATTCTTCAATGCATTCTGTAAGAAGAAAATTGCAGAGGGCATATATATTCTCCATTGGGCTGTTCTGGAAAAAAGAGGCAAAGAAGGCAAAGGGTGTGCTTGATTCTAATCTCTCTCAGCTTTTCTAGTAGGGTAATGCATTTTTTAAGATGTATTATCATCTTAATAATGCAGTCGTTTCTTTAGGCTAGACGGAGCAACTATTTTGTAGAAGATTCTCGTGTTATTTATGTATGTATTTTATTTTGCTGTCCATCTCGCCAAGTGATTCTAGGCAGCTCCCAATAGAAGTGAAGCTTGGTACTTACACGCCCTGTGATGCATCTGTGTTACACACTTATAGGGTGGTCTCGTTTATTTTTTTAAAAATCGTATCTCTGATGCACGAGCACATGTGACGCAGCCCTTGCTTAACAGCTACCATTGGTAACTTCAATGCTAAGCAGCATGGTTGCTGAGCGAGTTATCACATCCCTGGAACTCACTGTGAAAATATCTACAGCTATTGTAATATCATAAGTACATGCCAGTTGCCAAGCAACCAAATTTTCATGTGACCAAGGGGTTTGCGGCAACAGCCGTGAGTGCGAAAACTGGTCATCAGTGTCCTTGTAACTGGAAACAATCACTAAATGAAGGGTTGTAAGCCAAGGACGATCTATATCTGATGGTCCCAAGGAGAACTTGCAATAGTTGTAGATACTGGCTTACAGGTAGCAGATTCTTGGTCATCTTTATGGGGGGCGGGGAAAGTCACCTGGCTACAGATGTGGAGGAAATAGATTGTTGCAGAAGAGCCAAAGTGTGGCATGAGAAGAAACAAACAGGAGAATCTCCAGCAATTAGTAAAAATGAAGATGATGAGAATTGGCATTTCTGCTCCACGTTAGGGGCCAGCTGTCTTATCTTTGTGTATTGCCCCCCTTTATCTATTGTTTTTTGGGAAGGGAAAGTGATCAAAGCATGACTTGGCTTCAAACAAGGAAATGGCCAGTAAAGAATAGCTGTCAGTTTTACAAGGAACCTTCCCCTCTGCTTCCTTCCTCCCTATTGTCCATGACATGTCAGAGGTTATGAAATATCGAGGCCCTGGTGATGGGTGGAAAAGGAGGGGAAAAAAGACCTTGCTAATAGCCAGGAGAAAAACTCTGAAATTATTCAACTACAATTCAATCTCAGTTTTAAAGAATTGCAGTTCCCATCCTGCATGGCTGATAGGCAAGGATGATGGGCTTTTCATACAGAGACACACAAGGACTCAAAATTGCAAAAAAAAAAAAATGGTGCTTTATGGAATCCGGAGATAAATAGTGCATTTGAACATTAGCCTTTCCATTAAATGCCTTGATCCTTGACTAACAACGATGGACCCAAATATTCAAATTCTACGGCAGGAAATTTGCTAGAAATTTTGGATTAAACATAAAACTTTCATCACAGAAATGTTGCCAAGTCTTTGTCGAAGCATTACTCTACAGTTCTTCTCTCTCATCCCCAGAACTTAGTTGTTTGCATTTTTCCAGTCTTCAAAAATAACTCTGTTTTCATTTCCTGAGCAACTCTTCCCCTCTCTTATCTCCAGGCAAAGTTTTTCAGTGCTGGTGGAAGGGTTAATATCCCACTGTTAAAAACAATTGGTTTGCTTTCACATTTTGTCTTTGAAAAAGAGGTTCTTCCCAAACATTCTTTCTTCCCCCAATGACTTTAAAGTCATTTTCTAGGCCTTTAAATGCAGTTTCAGTTGTGTTGTTTCTTTCACTCTCCTCTTTTAATTTCATGGCTTTGGGTTGATAATTATGTTTAGACTGACTTTTTTTCCCTCTCTCCTCCTTTCTAAACTACTCTGAACTACGACTGTCGAATGGCAATACCAAAATAATGGCTCTTGATATGCACTTTTTCATGCTAACAGCATTTTATTAAGAATCCCAAAGCTATGGGATAGGTGGGGATAGCAATAGCAACAGTGCTTAGACTTATATACCGCTTTACGGTGCTTTGCAGCTTTCTGCAAGCAATTTTTACAGGATCAGTCTGTTACCCCCAACAATTTGGGGCCTCATTTTACCCACCTCGGAAGGATGGAAGGCTGAGTCAACCTTGAGCCTGGTGAGATTTGAACTGTCAAATTGCAGGCAGCTGGCAGGCAGCAGAAGTAGCCTGCAATACTGCACTCTAACCACTGCACCGATGTGGCTCTAAGACTGTGAGGGTGAACCTATGGCACACATGTCACAGGTGGCATGCACAGCTCTCTCTGTGGGAACGCGCACCATCACCAGCTGATCTTCTAGTTTCTGGTGCGCGCATGCAGCTGGTCTTTGTGCTGGAGCACTGGAAAGCCAAAGACCAGCTGTGTTGGCCATGTGGTGTTTGGGCTTCCGGCGTGCACATGTACGCCCGCCACCTGGTCTTCGGTTTCCGGTGCTCTGGTGTGCCCATGCTTGCATGCACACACACTTGTTCCGGTTCACCATCACTGCTCTAAAATATTCTAGGATAGCAATCTGATTAGGACTTTTGTTGTTTGTTGTTCAATCGCTAAATCATGTCCAACTCTTTGCGATCTCTTTTGACCATAGCATGCCAGGGCCTCTTCTCCTCCACATCTCCCAGAGTTTGCCCAATTCATGTTCATTGCGTCAAACCCATCATCTATCTAACCATCTCAACCTCTTCCATCTCCTTCTCCTTTTGCCCTCCAACTTTCCCAACATCTGGGTCTTTTCCAAGGAGTCCTCTCTTTTCATTAGGTAGTCAAAATATTTGAGCTTCAGCTTCAGGATTTGTCCTTCCAAAGGACAGTCAGGATTGATTTCCTTTAGGATTGACTGATTGGATCACCTTGAAGTCTAAGGGACTCTTAAGAGTCTTCTTCAACACCACAATTTGAAAGCATCAATTATTTGGCACTCACTTATGGTGCAACTCTCGCCATCATATATTACTACTGGGAAAACCATTGGTTTGCCTTTATTGATAAGGATTAGAAATATCCAAAATTCAGAATTTTGCCTATTAAATCGGGAAATTTTTTAAAAAAGGATGATGTGGGTGGTTTGGAAGAGTTCATGTTTGGTTAATGTACTTATTGAAGAGAGGGAAGAGGTGGCTCAGTGGCTAAAACGCTGAGCTTGTCGATCAGAAAGGTCGGCAGTTCGGCGGTTCGAATCCCTAGTGCCGCGTAATGGAGTGAGCTCTCATTACTTGTTCCAGCTTCTGCCAACCTAGCAGTTCGAAAGCATGTAAAAATGCAAGTAGGAAAATAGGGACCACTTTGGTGGGAAGGTAACAGCGTTCCATGCGCCTTTGGTGTTTGGTCATGCCGGTCACATGACTACGGAGATGTCTTCGGACAGTGCTGGCTCTTTGGCTTTGAAGTGGAGATGAGCACCGCCCCCTATAGTCGGGAACGACTAGCACATATGTGCTAGGGGAACTTTTACCTTTACCTTATTGATATAGACAAAGAGAATCGCTTCCTAGAGTAATTATTTGCTTTCCATTAGGGTTGTCAGTGTAATGATTGAGTTTGCTAACCTAGGACTGAAGGGATCCATCATGAAATCGTTCCTCAGACATGGAACCTACTGGATCAGTTCCTTTCTCAGTCCAGCTTGTCCCACCAGTTTTTTTATGGAAATAATACAATACCTAGGTGCTGCTATGACCTCCTTGAAGAAAAAGTGGGATATAAATCTAACAAATAATAAATGTCAGGAGCTTATTAGTTTCAGAACTGCTTTATGTGTTGTGTACTATAAAGCAATTACATTTGAAAGAGGTTTCTGCTCTTTTTAATCAGGCAAAGCTTTTGGCAGCCTTGAAAGGGCCAAGAAATAACAGGCAATGTCAGGCTATTCTTTGTATGAAGATGGGTTTGTTTCTCCTAAGTTGTCAATTATGCGCCTGCTGGAAAGCTCCTTCATTAAGTCAAAGAGGAGAAGATCTTTATAGCAAATGGAAATGCAATTGGATGCAGTTAGAGGGAAAAGGAAGGCATCCCAGTGCAAATTCTGGAGAAGAGACAGAGATTTCTATCCACAACATAAACCGCAATGTGAGGATACTTCCATTAATCGGTTCCCCTAATTCATTTTAACACACTTTGAACCCATTTAACACACTTTGAAACATTAAATGCAAAACAATACTTTGTTGTAACAAGAGTGAGCAACCCTTTGTGCCTTTTCAGGAGTGGTGTGGTAAGGCCAAAATAGGAAGGCCCAAGATGCCAAATGGATCCCATCAGGCATCAAAGGCCAGGTCTACATGTGAAGGTCCAATAAATCTGATATACAGCCACTCATCAGGATGTGGTGGCTCAGTGGCTAAGATGCTGAGCTTGTCGATCAGAAAGGCTGGCATTTCAGGAGTTCGAATCCCTAGCGCCGCGTAATGGAGTGAGCTCCCATTACTTGTCCCAGCTTCTTCCAACCTAACTGTTCGAAAGCATGTAAAAATGCAAGTAGAAAAATAGGAAGCACCTTTGGTGGGAAGGTAACACTGTTCCGTGCGCCTTCGGTGTTTAGTCATGCTGGTCACATGACCATGGAGACGTCTTCAGACAGCGCTGGCTCTTCGGCTTTGAAACAGAGATGACCACTGCCCCCTAGAATCAGGAACAATTAGCACATATGTGCGAGGGGAAACTTTACCTTTATCTTTATAGCCACTTATGCCTATGCAGAGGAATCAGCTGAACTAAGGGGTTGGCACCTGCTTGGAATTGGATAAAGGTCTATGGAATTCAAGGGAAGTTAAACTTAGTTCCTTTGGGGCTACATGGGGGCTCTAGGCTGATCCATAATTTAGCTCTGCTCCCAGGTACTGCTAGATCTTCTCCTAAATTTCTTGGGCATCACCAGTATTCATTGAAAGGGTTTTTGTTAGTTTTAACAATCTCTTAGAAATCTCTGCTCGATTTGCCTAACTGCATCCATGTTCTCAGCAAGAAAATGGAGGGGGAGGTTAGAACTTTGCTTCTGCCTTTGCTCTCTCTACCCCTCACACATGCATAGGTTATAGGACTGTGCCGGAAGTGGCATGCAGAGCCATCTCTCCAGGCACACGAGCTGTTGCCCGTTGCTCTTCCTGGTTCCAGTGTGCTGGCCAGCTGGTCTTCATGCATGCAGGAGTGCTGGAAACTGGAAGAGCAGCTGCCCGCAGCGCATGCACGCACCAGCTGGCTGGCATGCATGCACGCCCTGAAAACCGGAAGATCATCTTCCTAGAACGCACATGCGCACGGGGCGTCTCCGGCACGCACGCACACACACTCCCATTTCGGCACTCGGTTCTCCAACACTGTTATAGCGAGAAGAAAGAAACAACCAGTATGTATATATTTATGTTTTTATATCCCATGTTTATTATTTTTATAAATACATCCAGGTGGCGAACATATATAATAATCCTTCCTCCCCTCCATTTTCCCCACAACAACAATTCTGTGAGGTGAGTTAAGCTGAGAGAGAGTTACTGTCGCACAGTCATCCAGCTAGCTTCCATACCTAAGGAGGGACGACAATTCACCATCTCCTGGCATCCAACCTGGTACCTTCGTCGCTAGACCGAACCAGCTCTCCCATTTGCTGGGGCTTCCAGATCATAAGTACAATCCCTCAATTTTTTGGGAAATGGAAGTAGTTATGGACAGTATAAAGAGCATATAATTGGTCAGTGATCAGTAGAGCATTTTAGTTCACCAACTTCACTTCCGCTGTTCTACGAGATAATCCCTCGTGTTCCATAAACGTCTAGAGAAAAATCTGCCTTAATATTAGTCTCCACCTGCAAAGGGACTGCCCTATTCATCACTCTCTTCCCTCCCACAATCATCCTCTTAGCTGCAACCTACCAAGGATTGCCCTTGGGTTGAGGTCCTCCTTGGCAATTTGTTTAATTGGACAAGGAGGCATTTCGGCAGCTGAGAAGAGATCCCTGCACAGCAGTCCATCAAGCCTGATCTGTTGGCTGCTTCCCCATTTGAGAGTGATTACCAGTTTCCTGAGGAAGCTTAACCTTTTTTTTTTTAATGGAAAAATGTAATGGCAGCTATAAAGGGACACACAAACAACCTCCTTCCCCCTCCTCCTTTTTTTAACACAAAAGAAAGGCAGGTGGCCTGCTAAGATATTGCACTGAGCTTCTAAAGCGCCCGCACACACACACACACACATACACACACACACAGAAACTTGATGATCTAGATATATAATGTAGCACAGAACAGAACAGACTAGAAGTGTCTTCCTTGCTTTCCTTATGCCTTGTTAAGTGTAGCAAAGATAAGGTACCCAGAATCACAAAAAAAGTCATCCTATCCAATCTAGTGTGATGGGCAGATGCCTTCAGGGAGAGGCAAGCCCATAGATAGTTTGATTCGGTGCCATATAGACCATTAAAGACCTTAGGTTGCTGTAGGAGGACAGGCAGAGCCTTGGGGTGGAGTCAAGAGAGGAACCAGCCTGGAATCATTATGTTCCCACAAAGAATTTAATTGTCTTGATTCCTGTTGACTTTTATCTGGCGCCAATTTAATGCTGATAGGTAGTTGATTAGATTCTTGTACATAGGCCTGAGCAGAGATGATATTCAGCCAGTTCTGACAGGTTCTGGAGAACTGGTAGCAGAAATTTTGAGTAGTTTGGAGAACCGGCAAATCAGCTGGCCCCATCCTTGCTGCCTCCCAGCTGACCTTTTTCTGGTGCTCTGAATAGGAGAATGGAGCTGGAAAGCAGGTTAGTGGGGTGGGAAGGGAATGGGGATTTTGCAGTAACCTTCTGGAGTGGGGAGTGGGGAGGCAATGCAGATTTTGCAATATCCTTCCCCTGCCATGCCCACAAAGCCACGCCCACAGAACTGGTAGTAAATAATTTTTGAATCCCACCACTGGGCATGAGCAATAAATCAGTTTAACTGGACCCTATCCTGTGACTCTGATTCTTGATGCCTGATAATTTACTGACACAGACCGAATCTCGTCTAGCAGTTAAAAAGGAAATCATTCTGCAATTATTATGCATGAGCATAAAGGCAAATAAACAGCTTATTTTTAGCAATCATTTATAAGTAGATTTCATCTTTTTGATAGCTTCATCCTTCATTTCATCCTTCGCCTAGCTAAAGAATTGTCTGAGTTAAACAGACTAGCCAAAGAAATAGTGCTTTTTCAATGCTGAGCTTGTCGATCAGAAAACTTGGCAGTTCAGCAGTTTGAATCCCTAGCAGCGTGTAACGGAGTGAGCTCCCGTTACTTGTCCCAGCTTCTGCCAATCTAGCAGTTCGAAAGCATGTAAAAAATGCAAGTAGGAAAATAGGGACCACCTTTGGTGGGAAGATAACAGCGTTCCGTGTGCCTTCGGCGTTGAGTCATGCCGGCCACATGACCACAGAGATGTCTTTGGACAGCGCTGGCTTTTTGGCTTTGAAACGGAGATGAGCACAGCCCCCTAGAGTCGGGAACGACTAGCACACATGTGCAAGGGGAACCTTTACCTTTATATTTTTAAAAGCATGCTTGATGTTTGACAACACAAAGCAGCCATGCAAGAACAAAGATTGGCTCATCATCCATCATCATCAACTTTTAACAACTTCATAATCCCTTGCGGGGTGGAGTCTGGGCAACTGAATAGAGCTAGTAGAGTCTTTACTGGCCGGATGCCCTTCCTATCATGAATGCAGAGTTTTGTTCAGCAGATATATTGTCATTGTGCCCAGAGAGAGAAATATCTGCCTTTACCTAGGATCGAACTCACAGCCTTCTGATTGTGAGGCGAGAGCTCCACCTCTAGGCCATCACACCACTCCAAGTTTGACTCAGCATCATCTGGGCTAAATTGTCATATGTTCCTAGGATTTCCCTACCTTTGTCTTGAATGAAACCTATGAGCCTCAATTCTACAATACAGAAGAACAGTTATGGTGCCTTGAACAGAGTCACTTGTAAGCAGTTTATCGATGGTCCTTGACTTACAACCATTTGTTCAGTGACCATTCAAAGTTAAGATGCTGCTGAAAAAAATGACTCATGACCAATTTTCACACAATGTCCATTAAAGATCCCTGTGAACACATCTTCCTCACCCTTCTCATCTCTCCTATTAACTATTTCCTTCACTTCTTATGACTATAACTTTATTATTTGCATCTGTGGTTTATGTTAACTGTTTTCATTTTGTACCTCATTGCGATTTATGTTGATTTCTTATTTAGTATCCTATGACTGTGACTGTTGTACCTTATGATTTATGATTGTATTTTATGATTATGATCATGATTAATCACTTGTTGCTTGTATGTACGCTGAGAGCTTATGCGCCGGAGATAAATTCCTGGTGCGTCCAATCACACTTGGCCAATAAAGAATTCTAATCTAATCTAAAGAGAGACCAGTAGTGTTAGCCAAAACATAGACCCCAAAATGTGCAGTGTTACGGCAGCAGCTTGCCTGCCCTGCTGCAACGTACTTTCCATCTTTCCCAGATCTTCACTTGTTATAAGCTCATTATTAGGGAGGACAAGTGTAACACTTAAAGCTAAGTAGGAGGGAAAGTTCACACCACTTTGACGCCAATCTCTTGATCCATCTTTTCACTTCTTCCATCTGGCTGTCTTACCTGACCAAGATTAATGAGCTGTTTTGCTTGTTCGATAACCAACTACAATCCACTCTGAAGCTTTGGACTTCTTTGCTGTCTGACTCCTACAAGCCGTTCTCCCCTGTCTGCCCACCCAACCGGTGTCTCAGGAGCACAAGCCCTGTGAAGCTGAAGCTAGAATTTTGGTTCCACCCCCTTGTGGTCTTTTTCTCTTACCCCATCCATTTGCCATAATGGGAGTGATGTGACAGGAGCCAGTGGAATGAAGGGGAGATTCCTGGCACGATGCAATATTCATATCACCTGAGTGAATTAAAAAAAAAAACAGTTGGAGAGGAGAAGGGAGGGCAGGGGAAAAAAGGTGATGGTTGGGAGTATTATAGAGGCTGACTTGATTTATTATCTCGACGCTGTGAACTAGCATGTTTAATTCATGGGCTACATTAAAAGCCTGCTCCTGTTGGCTCGCAGAGACGCACCTCTAACTTTGCAACCGTTCTCCACAAAGTTTTGTGGAAACCAGGAAAAAGGTTTCCTTGGCAATGGAGAATGCAAAGTTAAAGAAGTCGGCGCCAAAATGAATTTCCCATTTTCCCAAATGAATCAAAGGACTGGCGCCAGGGTGGAAAAGAAGCTGTAAGAGCAATAGAAGTAACAGTCGAAGGTGCTGGGCTGGGCTGACCTTTGGGGTTTAGGGAGTGGAATCTAGAAAACAATTTAACTGACATTGTGCCAGCAACTGCGGCTGGCACCTTCAGAGATAAGGTGACGGGTGACACAAGTAAGACAGAGACGGCATGAGCTCCTGTCTTTAT
This sequence comes from Natrix helvetica, assembly GCF_964273705.1. Classification (NCBI taxonomy): domain Eukaryota; kingdom Metazoa; phylum Chordata; class Lepidosauria; order Squamata; family Natricidae; genus Natrix; species Natrix helvetica. The sequence continues at coordinate 9,066,819 of NC_138561.1, forward strand.
AACTGGGAGTCTTGACTTCTGATTGGTCTTTAGCTGCTTTCTGATTGGTGCAGGTTAGTGAGGGATGGTTTTCACACAATGCTGATTGTTCGTTCAGGTGAAGTTGGCTCCTGATTGGTCCTTTGTTCGTGCCAGCTTCTGATTGATCATTTTTGGAGTGCTGATTCCTTATAGATTCTGTTTGTACTGGGTTCTGGTTGGTTAGTCTGAGCAGCTGGGTCCTGACTAGATCCTTATCCAAAGGCAAGTTTCTGATTTGCCCATTTGGGAGCTGGTTCTTGTTTGGTCCTGCTTTAGGGCAGGATCAATCCAAGGACAATTCAAAATATTCCCATGCTCATTGTCACTCTCAAAAAAAATCCTCTAAAGGAGGCCTTGTCACACTTGACAGCAGTGGTGGGATTCAATTTTTTTTTACTACCGGTTCTGTGGGCGTGGCTTGGTGGCCGTGGCATGGCTTGGTGGGCGTGGCTTGGTGGGCATGGCAGGGGAAGGATAGTGTAAAATCCCCATTTCTTCCTGATCATCTGGGACTCAGGAGGCCGAGAATAGATGAAGGCAGGGCCAACCAGAGATGGTATTTACTGGTTCTCCAGATTACTCAAAATTTCCGCTACCGGTTCTCCAGAACTTCCCAGAAGAACCTACTGAATACCACCTCTGCTTGACAGATAGGAGGAAGTATGATTGAATAAGAGGCAACTTAGACTGCAGAAGGAAGTGGGTGTGACAAACATCTGAGAAGAGACCCTCCCCGGTGTCTTGGGCTGTAAAGACTGTAAACGGTGGGAGAAAGGTCCTTTCAGACTTGCAAGATCCCGCTAATGTAACCTTGCAATAAAGTAGAATCAGCTCTTCTAGGCTGTGCTTCCTGTCTGGAGTACCTTGCAAATATGATTGTTCTATGTTATTTCCATCTTTGAAGTAAGGAGGAAGTGCAAGGAGGGGATAGTCTTGTAAATCATGTTGCATCCAGTGCTTATCTGTCAGGCAGAATCAAAACCACGCGATTAAGCCGATTTATTGCTCAAGTCTATACACAAGAATCTACTCAAGTAACAGTTAGCACTAAACTGGTGCTAGATGAGAGTTAACAGAATTCAAGAGGCGTTGGACTTGGACCACTTGTGGAAACTTAACCACTCCAGACTGATTCCTCTCTTGACTCCGCCCCCTGCCTATCTTTCTCCTACATTATATTACTTTCTCAGTCACTGTTGCAAGTAATTGTTAATTATGAGTTCCCATCCCATTTCCTACATAGATTACAAAATTGTCTCATTCCCAGTTTGTTAAAAAATATAAATATTAAATATGAGTCTGGATATAAACAGCTGCATTACACGGTGGTCCCAATTTGGCTACTTGGTAAAGTGCCCCACCATCCTTAACTTAAAATGTCACTTTTTTTAGTAAAAAGCTGAAACTGTTAATCATTTTGGAAAGGCAGCCCAAGATCTGAGAAAGATGCTGGTCCTTTTTGTGCATTTCGGTCTTCCAAATAATGAAACCATCAGAGCTGTTCAAATAAAAAAAACAAGGAAAGGCAAAAGCTGGGAAATATACCCTAAATAACATGAAAGAAAGATGAAAACAAGCATATGAAACCTTCTATGAATGTTACCTTTCATGAGAAAATTAATGTTGACTTCAGTGAGCTCCTTGGAAAAAAATAATTTACCCATTTCAGCAAATCTCTACATTAAAATGTGCAACTTCCAGTCCGGAGTCACCTTACTAAGGATTGAATTAATAAGTAATTACTAAGAAGGGCAATTTGGTAGTCTTATCACGAGCTTGTCTGGTAAAACAGTTACGAATCCAGAGGAACCTGTCCCAGAATCTTCTAAACTTTGTTAGCTTTTGTCAGCGGACATTTCCAGATTCCTGAACTCAGAATTTCCAGCAGTGATAAATGCAGAACTGAAATTTTTGGAATTGCAATCTGTTTGTTTAGAGAACATTCATATGTCCTTGAGATTTTCAGAGAGGTGAACACAATACAAAAACAGGTCTTCAGAGTGTCTATAGAGATTCTAAGTCCAGGTCATGGTTGTCCCAAAGATGCTTTTTCAAAGGCAGTAGTGCACTACAGTGGTGGGATTCAGGTTTTTTTATTACCAGTTCTGTGGGTGTGGCTTGGTGGGTGTGGCATGGCTTGATGGGCATGGCAGGGGGAAAGATGCTATAAAATCTCCATTCCCTCCCCACTCCAGGGGAAGGTTACTGCAAAATCTCCATTTCTTCCTGATTAGCTGGGATTAGCTGGGACTTGGGAGGCAGAGAATAGATGGGGGGCGGGGCCAGCCAAAGGTGGTATTTGCCAGTTCTCCGAACTACTCAAAATTTCCGCTACTGGTTCTCCAGAACTGGTCAGAACCTGTTGAATACCACCTCTGGTGCACTACCCTATCGACTTTGAGATTATCTTCAATTCCATTATGTTAAACCTCTGGAGATCTATTCCAAAGATGATTTTTCAAAGGCAACTGGACCAGGGGTGAGATTAAGCCAGTTTGGACTGTTTCAGGCGAACCGGTAGCTCTGACGATCAGCTGGGAGTGAACCGGTTCACTCTGAACATCAGATCGGCCCTCGTGCCCCTGAGCTTTACTTACCTATATACTCTCAGCTGATTCGCTCAGCAAAGCTGATTGCTGTACCTCAGCTGTGTTATTCCGCAGAAGTATCGTGGAAGGAAAGTTTTTCTAAACCTGCACATGCGCAAAACACGCAATCACCGAACCAGCCGTTAAACCAGCAGGATCCCACCACTGAACTGGACTTTAGTTGTCCTTGAAGATATTTTGCTTCTCACCCAAGAAGCTTCTTCAGTTCAGACTGAACGGTGGAGAATGGAAGGATTTATATTCCTTGCAGTCACCCGGAAGTAGGCATTCCACCTCCTGTTTACAACACAGTCCTTTCAGCCATTCCAAAAAGGTCCCACAGATATTTATATTCAGGTGACCCTGAAGGCACAGGTAAATTTCCAAGTGGCCTCAACGACTCTCAGAAAAAGATGCTATTGACCAGATGACTGCAAGGAATGTAGATCCTTCCATTGTCCACCATTCAGTCCCAACGGAAGAAGCTGCTTGGGGGAGAAGCAAAACGCCTTCAAGGAAAACTAAAGAAAGTCCAATTGCCTTTGAATAGCATCTTTGGGATGGGTCTCCAGAGTTTCCGCATAATAGAGTTGGACATCATCTCATAGATGAGATAGTGAGCTTGTTTTCCAAAACAATGAAGACTCAGAACTGAAGCAGGGTTGAGAGAAATCAAGGAAATGTTAGATTTGTAGGCGAGGATGGGAATTTTTTAAATAATGTACTGGAAGTAGGCCATGGCAAACCATTTATATACAGGTAGTCCTTGACTTATGGCCACATATTGAGCCCAAAATTTATGTTGCTAAGTGAGACATTTGTTAAATGGTGTTGTTTTTTTTTGCCCCATTTGACCACTTTCCTTGCCCCAGTTGTTAAGTGAATCCATGCCCATTTGAAATTAGTGACATCGTTGTTCAGTGAATCTGGCTTCCCCACTGACTTTGCTTGTCACAAGGTTGCAACAGGTGATCACGTGACCCCCTCAAGACACTGCAACTGACATAAATATGAGTCAGTTGCTAAGCATCTGAATTTTGATCACATGGGGATGCTATAACGGGTTGTAAGTGTGAAACATGGCCATAACTCACTTCTTTCATTGATGTTGTAACTTCAAACAGTCGGTCAATGAACTGTTGTACGTCAAGAACTACCTGAATTTCTGCCAAGAAAACTCTGTTGAAATGTCACGAGAGCTCCGTTTGAAGAAGATTTCATGTTTTTCTTTCCCCTTAGCAAATAGTGGCACCAATGAGCAATTTGGTCAATGAGCATATGTTTAAATTGCTCATTGCTCCAAAATTTAATGGAGTTCCACTCCATAAATGATTGGCTGCAGCTTATACTGGGCTGACAGCATGTCTCCAAAACTCCATTATTGCTTTTGTCTTTTTACTAGTGCCAGAGCTAAAGATGGATGCAACTAGTTGCTTTTAGTTGTTGAATAACATTAAGTTCCTACCTGCCATCTTATTTCATTAAGAATCTGGCCAGGGTTCAAAAACAGAAAAAGGGCAATATTATTTTCGTTCTGTGACTTTTGCCAACTATGCAAAGCAGTGTCATTTAAAAAAAAATCTTGCCTGTATCCCCACATTTCATCTCCTCCTCCTTTTTGGTGTGTGTGTGTGTGTCTGTGTGTGTGTGAAGAAGGAATTGTAAAAGAAAAGATGAAGAGTAGAAAAAATGGAAATCTTTCAAGCTGTGAACTCCACTTGATAAAAAACAAACCCAAATGAAACATCAGCACATAATTTGTATAATTCAAATGGTGGGTGGAAGCCCAAGATCTCAATATGTATTTGTTTTTATTTGAGTTTTAGGATGCAATAAAATGATAAAAACTAAAGAGAAATGAAGAACCAGAGATATGGGGAAAGAGGAAACAAGGAAAGGAGGGGAGAGGTGAGGAAAATGGATGGATGGATGGGTGGGTGGGTGGAGGGAGGGAGGGAGGATGGAATGAAGGAAGGAAGGATGGAAGGATAGATGGAGGGAAGGAAGGAATTATGACTTCTGCCTTTTTTTCTATAAAGTAGTTGCTGTCTTATTCTTTCCCCTCCCTCTTTAATACTTTTTTATTTCCCAAAATTCATAGATCATTAATTCAGTCTTTATTTCCATATAAGGTTTCCATTCTTTCAAAAAAAAAAAAGTCCTTATTGTTTTTCCCCAGAGCGATCCCAAAATGGTCAGCTGTTATTTTCATAAGCTCCTATCAATTTTACACAGTAATCCAATCTTGTACTGTGAGTATTTTCATTATTCTTCCATCTTCGTGCATACAGTAATCTTGCTGCTGTTACCATATACAATATTAATTTCCCATATTTCTTTTCTAGTTCAATTTCCATAAAACCCAACAGAAGTGATTCTGACTGTGATATCCACGATATCTTAAGCATCGTTTTTTTGGATTTGCACCTCAGATTTCTTTTGCTTTTCTGTAGAATGCATCTACCTTTCACACCTCGAGTGGTGGTTTGATATTCCTTTATACATTTTTGACAACTGTTGAGATCCTACATCAAAACCAAAACTGAAATTGACACGTGGAGATTCTTCCAAGCTGAGCAGTTTATTGTTTCACACCTGCAGACAAAATCTTGCCACATTGAGGACTCAGCTATCTGCATCCACATCATACTCTGTGAACTGTTAGGGAGAGGCTGTCCTTATACTCTTTCTCTCACACGTAACATGCAGGCTGAGGTGCCAATTATTCAGGGGTGGGCTTCAAAAAAAATTAGCAATGGGTTCTCTGCCCGGGTGCTCGTTGGGCATGGCCATGGTGAGCATTGCCCTAGTTGGCCTCCTGAACCACGCTGGAGGGAGGCTTTCCTCGAGCCTCTGGGAGGGCAAAAATTGCTTCCCCCAGACTCCGGAGGCCAGAAATGGGCTATTTCCAGCCTTCCGAAAATTCCAGGAGGCCCGGTTTCCCCCCTTCCCAAGCCTCTGTGTTGGTCTTGCACTTACCTTGCATCCAAAATGAGCCGCGTGGAGACTCCTGGGAGGGGTGAGCCAGGGGTGGGATTTGGAGGTTCTCTAAACTGGCCATTATGTTAGCTATGGGTTCTCCTGAATTCAGGCGAACTCGTAGCAGCCCATCCCTGTTCTTATTCGTCTGGATTGAGCCCCTCCCTCCACCTTCTTATTACATTCCAATATATCATTCTGATTTGGTGCTACAGCCAAAGGATGCTGAGATTATTGACTAGGAAATTCAAGTCCACCTAATACACCAAAGGACCATGGACGTCACTAGGGGAATTTGGGCGAGTGGAGGTATTATAGGGTGCATAAAATGAGGGGAGACCCACTTTTAAGCTGTTTTGAATTCTCTGACAAAAACATAAACACAATGAATGAACAAATACTGTTTCATTTAGCAATGGGATTTTTGGGCTCAATTATGGCCATAAGTTGAGGACTGTGTATATTCTGATTGCTGGTCTCTTCAAGTCCAAGCAAAGCATTTTCAGACTATCATGCTAGTGATAGCTTGATGGCTTTTAGCATTGTTCAAATGCATTAGGGGGGACTTTGACATAGGAACACAAGGACCTCTTGCATTTAGGTTTTTGAAATTAAACTAAGAGTGATTAACATTAACCCAAAGTTAAAGGGTCCAAGACCCAAGTTGTCTTGGACCCTTTAACTTTGGGTTAATGTTAATCACTCTTAGTTTAATTTCAAAAACCTAAATGCAAGAGGTCAGTTGAGGACTATAGGAAGAATGTCTGCTCCTAGGTGGCACCAAGAGGAGAAAGATATCTACCAGTTGGAGCATCAGGTCCATGCAATAGGTGCCCTGAGAAAATTCAGATCACTAAAACATTTTTAAAAAGTTTCATATTTTTAATTTGTTTTTCTTTATTTGTATCTTCTCAGCCAAGGGGAGCAGGGGCACGTTTAACTATTGGTTTTAACATTTGGTGGTTGAATCAAGACTTAGTCAAAATTAGAATAGACGTATCCATGACATTAATCATGCTTTGAGTAAAGGTCAACAGTATATATTTGACTCAATGTTTACATCCTGGTGGGGTGCACACTATCTCTCTTTTCTAAAACCAAGAGCCCTGATCTGAATTAGAACCACTCTGTGTGAGGAAGCAGAGGTAAAATCCACACACGCACACATACACAAACACACACCAGTTGCTTCTTTTCCTATCCACCACATTGGAAATGAATATTTTTTTAAAGTCTTCTTTAGCATCCAATCAAAGCTCTATGCAGAAGATGGAAGAATGCATTTTGGAAAGGAAAGGACTATGGAAAGGTTTAATCCTTCTGTGCCTTTTGGAATAAAACACCAGTCAATGATCAGATTCAGTGGTTCAACCCTACTCAGTTCTATCAATCTAAGTGGTTTTACTCGACGTATGATTAAATTTATCCAACTGATCTCCGGCCAGAGAGATCCCATCGGTGTTCAATTCTGTTGCGTGCTTACTTGAATGAAAAATCCACTGAAATCAATAGAATTTGCTTTGCAGAAATACCAGGCTGCCATTTAACAATTTGGTTTTCTTTCACTCTCATTTTAATTAGGTCTCACCTAGCCGCATTCAAATGGGATGCGGTGGCTCAGTGGCTAAGATGCTGAGCTTGTCGATCAGAAAGGTCAGAAGTTCGGCAGTTGGAATCCGTTATGCAGCGCTGGCTCTTCAGCTTTGAAACAGAGATGAGAACCACTCCCTAGAGTTGGGAACAACTAGCACATATGTGCGATGGGAACCTTTACCTTACGTTAGCCCCATTCATTCTACCAATCTTCTACTATATGGGGTTTGGTTTATTATTATTATTATTATTATTATTATTATTATTATTATTATTATTATTATTATTATTATTATTATTATTATTATTATTATTATTATATTTAAGAGAAATTAAGAAATGGAGTGTTTTCTGCACCCATCTTGAAAACTCTATGAATAGATCTCACTGAAAAGCTAAAGGTAAAAGTAAAGGTTTTCCTCGCACATATGTGCTAGTCGTTTCCGACTCTAGGGGGCGGTGGTCATCTCCATTTCAAAACTGAAGAGCCAGCGCTGTCCGAAGACATCTCCATGGTCATGTGGTCAGCATGACTCAATGCCAAAGGCACATGGAACGCTGTTACCTTCCCACCAAAGGTGGTCCCTATTTCTCTACTTGCATTTTTACATGCTTTTTGAACTACTAGGGTTGCAGAAGCTGGGAGAAGTAATGGGAGCTCACTCCATTACACGGCACTAGGAATTCGAACCGCCAAATTGCCGACCTTTTTGATCGACAAGCTCACTGTCTTAACCACTGAGCCACCACGTCCCTACTAAAAAGCTAGCACCCTTCGAAAAGGAATGTAGTTATGTTGTGTTTTATCTGCTTTCTTAGCATGTGACATTCCAGATAGGTGACAGTATAAAATAAATGAAAATGTATAACAAGTGTAAACATTTTTACTGAAAAGCCCTTTTATTTTTAAAAAAAAATATCGCTTCAAAACTACTCTTCCTTCTACTATTGGCCCCTGAGAAAGTGTATCTCTAAGCATGAGAACAAGAATCTCTGCTCTGTTTTTAGTAGAATCCACTTCTGTATTCCTTAGTTTACTAGTTTCCCGGATTATGCCAATGGCCAGGAGTGGATTTGATCATTTTAAGATAGTGTATCCAATGTGTCTCTTCCTGAATGAAAAGAAATTGTACTGCTGGTACTGATTTTTTTCCAACAATTATAGCAAGGACCTCCACATGAATTTGCATTTCTGTCTTGCATTGAAGCCTCAATTGGCTTGGAACAGAGCAGTCAGGTTAGCCTCTGGTAAAACTCAAAGAGAGCACATTATACCTGTCTGGGAGAATTACCTGAGCTGCCGTTTAGTTTCCAGGCAAAGCACTTGCTTATTGTTAAGGTTTCTTCTCATCAAACTTTCTCATTCAGTTTCGTGACATTCAATAATTCCCTGTATGTCAGGGCTGGGGCTCAGGACCCCGGACAGCACCCTAGATTTGTGGGGAGCTGATTAAGTTCTTAAAGGGGATTCGAGTTAATGTCAGAGTTCCAAGTAATACCCCCAATGAAAGAAGACCCCAAGGCTTGAAGTTCCTCAAAGTTCCGTTTTATTAGAGATGTCATATTGGCACATCTGGGAAAACCTGAAAGTTTTGAGGCTTTCCCCACCGAAGTGAAAGTTCAAGTCCCTGCCCAGCACCCACAAGTCTATCACATGGTCTAATCAGGTACCATCCAACACTGGAGATGCCTCCCAGTCACCTGATCACATCTGCCAGGCAAAGTGGCCTTGACTCTCTGAGAAAGAATGTTATTTTGACTATATATGTCCCATACGCTGTATAATCCCCCCTCCCATTTTCTCACAATAGAAAATGTGACAGGCCTGAAGGCGTAATGTAAAAGATGGCTTCCAGGTCTGACACTGCATTCAGATGAGACAGCAAATCTATTGGATCATCTCACTCGATTGAACACTCTTGTTGGATCTGTCAGACAGAAGGATCTCTCTGTGCCCATGCAGAAGACTCTGCTGTCCAATGCAAATGGTGATTTGAAATCAATTCAACCCAATTGACCCAATTTGAATAAACTAATTGAATTCAACTGGAGACTTGAATTACTCCAATCATTTGAATAAGGTCTGCTCTAATTTTTCAACTCCAAATCAATCTGGTGAATCAGATCAGCTCATTCATGCAAACAGGTTATGATTCTTCAATCCCTAGGTGACTTGGTTCCAAATTCATGGGGAAATTGTCTCTTTTATCCTGTTTATGAACATCATGTTCACAATGATCATGTGCATCAAAAGTTCATCCCATATATGTGTCGCCTGCCATCACGTCATCTGTAAAGGAGTAGGTGGAACCAAACAATCAACATTTTTAGCAGTTTGCCAAAAGTATACTTAGTGTTGTGGGCCTTCAAATCAATGTTGACTCTTGGTTCTTGTTGTGGCCCACCAGCAGAGCTGGTGGTAGACTCAGACAGTGAGAAGGTTGGGGAGGAACATGGGGCAGTCCTGGAGTTTGGGAAAGGCTCTGATGAAGGCTCTGCGTCAGAGGCAGAGATGGGGCCAGGGCCATCCGACAGTTATCAGCTGCCTTCAGAGTCAGAGATCAGTGGGGCAGAAGAACAGCTGGAGCCTGTTACCAATGTGTGCATGCACAGAGTTGCCAGGAGAAGAGAACAGCTAAGGAACAAGAGCCATAAAAGCACAGGTGGATGGTGAATGGCCCCTCCCGTAGGGAATAGGAGCGAAAGGGGAGGGGAGTTTGCAGGAGACAATTAGTTCAATTCATTAGGGTGAAGATCTGCTCCTGACATATTTCCAAGTAATTGATGCTACAGCATGGCATTTAAAAGATATCGGCCTGGCAGCTCTCCAAGCCTGATAAAGGTCTGTAGTTGTGAAATCCCTTGAAAGACTGTTTGCTGGGACTTTGCTGGAGAGGAATTCCCTTTAACCTAAATAAAAGTGGTTTTATCAGGATGAGGAGTCTTGTTCATGATCTTGGGAGGCCTAGGTCAGAGCAATTCTTAGCCATTGCCTTGATAAATCCCTACAATTTTCTTGACAACTTTTTTGGGAAATAGTTTGCCATCGCCTCTTTCCTAGGACTGAGAAAGAGAGAGAGAGCAACTGGTTCAAGGTTACTTAACTCAGTTTATATCTAAAGTGGGACTAGAACTCATGGTTTCTTGATTTCTAGCCTGCTATCCCAACCACTATCCCAAACTGAACCCTCCTTAAGCCCTACAAAAGGAGACATTTGTTCATCCATATCACGAGCCCACAAATGAAAAATTTAATTCCCTGCATTAAGTTTACCGCATCGTATTCCTGCATTATATTTACTAAAGGTGAATGGTGCAAATGAATTAAGTCACTCAGAGGACCAATATTCATACCTTTCAGGTATTGTCATTATTTAGAGTGATGATGTCTTATATACCATACTCTCCTGTTTTAATTATTATTTAATTTGCAGAGGGAAGAATTGTTTTTTTAAAAAAAATCGTTCTTGAAATCCATCACTCAGATTCTGATTTTTTAAAGTTATTTTCATACTATTTGACAATTTCTTCAGAATTTACCTTGGTTGTTGGAGAGGTGGTTGACTTTCTCATTAGGTTGGCATGTAGGGGTTATTATCTAAATTAGAGAATCCAATTAATTTTGAAGTCCAAGCCATACCATTCATCTAGGCACACATAACCATCATCTATTTATTTTTTTTGTACTGCCTCTGGCAAGTCCAGCACAATTTTTTTTCCGTTTACACAAATACCTTCAATTCAGCAAGTAGATGCCAGGCTGACATTTTCTGTGAGTATCTTCAGACAAAATTACTCTCCATTAGCTAAATGCACCATGCCTGATGACCTATTAATTTATGGCAGGCAGTTAGCAACAATTTAAAAAAAATAAACTTTTAATTCTCCCTTGCCTGGCAGGGAAAGGGATAGACGTGTTTTCATTTCTTTGCAATTGTTACTGACAGTGGCCAATATTTCCCTTTTTTGGTAGGGAAGATCCTGTCAGGTGCAAAGAATCAGGACTATACATTAAGTTGCAGTTCAGAAGATCTATTGCTCATGCCTACATATAAAAATCTAGTCAACTAAAGTTCAACATTAAATTGGCGCCAGAAAAGGGTCAGTGGAATTCAGGAATGTTTGGACTTAAGACCATAGGCTGATGACTCATTTAACTCCGCCACTCATCTCTGCCTGCTCTTCTCCTATAAATGCAGTTGAAATCCAAGTCAAGGGTAATTATCTACTTGGGATGGGACTACAGGGTCATAAAAGGGAGTTTCTGTGGAGGTGTCATATAGAGTTTTGAAGAAGTTTGTGTGTGCAAACATTTGCTCCACAACCTGGCCTTGATTTTTTTTTTCATCAGTACAATTTAGAGGTAGCCCTTGACTTGTAACCATTCATTTAGTGAACATTGCAAGTTACAACGGCACTAAAAAATGAATTTATGACCAGTCCTTGCACTTAAAACTGTCACAGCCTTCCCATGGTAATGTGATCAAACTTTGGAAGCTTAACAACCAACATGTATTTATGATGGTTGCACAATGCCAAGTTATGGGATTGCCATATCTGAGCTTCCAACAAGCAAAGTAATGGGGAAATCCAGATTTTCTAACTGATCTTGTGATTCACAAGAGAATATCAGTGATTCTCTTAAGCAACGTAGCCCAAAGGGTTGTAAAATTGGGCGTGACTCACTTAACATCCGCCTTGCTTGTTAGCAATGGAAATTGTGGTCCCAGTCATGGTTGTAAGATGAGGACAACTGTAGATGTTGCGATTTGACTAAATTAGTATATATCCCAACCCTGAGATAACTTTCAGATTGCTTTGATATGAATCTCTTCTCTTTGCCAAATGTTACAAATAACTTAGTGTGCAAATCCCTCTGAGTTTCATGACTTACTATAGATTTAATCTGATAACTCTCCTTTGTAACTCTGCCCTTGTAACCATTGAAATTCTGCCTCTTCCAACAACACATTAGGATGATGGCTTTTAACCAATAGCTGACTAATTTACCACTTGGAGAGGATGTCCTTTGTGATCTTCTCTGCAGTCTGTTCTAATCTGCGAAGGAAAAGAAGGGCATTAGGGACTGTTTGGTTCTATCTGTAGCATGTTTGTATGCATTTGAAGATATTGGCTCATCTCATATATACGGTTTTGCCCTCTGGCCAAAATCCTTGACATCTAATTATTCCTTTCTGCGTTTTGATGCCATTTGATTGTTAAAAGACAATAACCCCATGATTGCGCTTAAATATTTTCAATCATTGGATTGTAAACTATAGTTGTAAACACTGATTTCTTTTTATTTTCCACCAGCCTGCACTGTTGTGTTTGCCATCAGGACTCCATGTGTGCATTTTAAACCATTCAGGCAGAAACTGATGAATCAGTAAATGGCTGATAATGAGCTGTTACAATAGTCCCTTCTTTTCTTTTTCTTAAACAAAAGATCTCAACAGTTGGTACAGCTTTTGTTTCCGAAGGGAAAAACAGAAAGAACTATTTTAATTAAAGACGTATATTTAATAAATAAGAAAGCCTCTCACAAAAGTAAATAAAATAAAACTTAAGATCTTTTACTAAACCAATGTATTGTTTAAAACACCTAAATAGTTCTTTTTTTCCCCCCACAGAAAAGAATCCTAATTTTGTGTGCGATGATTTTTAAAAAGTTAGGTGAAACAAAAATATTTTCTGTTGTTTTAGGTTATTTTTTCCTCATAATATTTTCTGTGTTATACTAGTTATCAAACTAATAGTGTTTCTTTAGAATTTCATTGTTTCTGTGATAAGCATTTTAAAATCATTTCTATTAGTTCAGTATTATGGTTGGTCATATGGTCAGTCAGATATTTTACACTGGATTTGGCCTTTTTATCCACCTGTCAAGTCCTTCCCAAAGACCTGGGATAGGCAGATATTATTAAAAATATCTTAGCCAGATGTTAGCTGTTCTAAGAATAGAACTGGAAGGGACCCTGGATGCCTTCTAGTCCAGCTCCCTACTCAAGTAGGAGACCCTATACCAGTTCAGATAAGTGGCTGTCCAGTCTCTTCTTAAAAACCTCCAGTGATGAAGCACCCACAACTTCTCGATGCAAGTTGTTCCACTGATTAATTGTCCTCATTGTTAGGAAGTTTCTTCTTAATTCCAGGTTGCTCCTCTCTTTGATTAGTCTCCATCCATTGTTTCTTCTCTTGCCTTCTGGTGATTTGGAAAATAAGTTGACCCCCCCTCTTCCTTGGGGCAGCCCCTCAAATACTGGAATATTGCTATCATGTCACTCTAGTCCTTGCTTGTTAGGTAATCTTTAGTAAGGGAATAGGGTTTGCTCTCAAATGCTCCCTTACTGATGATGTTACTAGTTCAGGTAGTGAAACGACTTCAGGAAAACAACACTCAGAGAGCACCAAGGACTGCTCATTTCAACTTTGAGCTGCAAATATTCCCCTTTATTGATGCCATTTGGTGTCTTGAAGAAAACACTGCGTCTCAAATCTTGAAGCTGGAAGAGAAGGAACTTATTTTTTCACCTCTCGCCTGCCAGGATCCCGAGGAGTAAAATGTGGGGGCAAAGTCAGCAAGAGAGGAGGCTGCCAGGCAAATAAGCCTGACAGACACTTTCAGGAATGTGAAATTGATTTCTTTAGCATACATGACATTTTCTGCAACTCGAGTTATATGGCTGAGTATTTCTGATGTAAATATTTTACAGTAATACCCATGTCATAATAGCAGGTTTGTGCAGGACAGAGATAAAGCTGGGTCTAAAATTAAATCCAGTGGAAATGTAGGCACTTTGGAAGTAGAGCTTGTTTCAGCAAGAATTGCACAAATTCTAAAGCAACCATAAACAAATAGGACTAAGTTATTTCACAGCTCTGTAACGCAGTGTGGCGGTTTGGTTAACATCAAGTCAGGATTAGAATTGGACTGTAAATGTGTGTGTGTGTCTGTGTGTTTGTGTGCACACAAACACACTGGCTAAGAGAACACTAGATTGTGGAGATGTGATGATCTGGTTCCCCTTTTCAATCCCGTAAAATTTCACAGGATATTCAAATCTTTTAAAATTTCAAAAATCAACTTCTATCCCCCATACCAGAGGTGGGTTCGGCCCAGATCGTCCAAACTAGTAGTAGTGGGGGCAGGAGGCTCTGCCCACCCACCCGGACGCTTCTGCGCATGCGCATAAGCGTCGCACACACGCACGTACGTGCTGGGGAACGCGCCCGAACCGGTACTAAAAAAATTGGCAACCCACTTCTGCCCCATTCCCTTTCAATTACTAAGGTATTTGCTGCTGAGTTGAGCTTCTTGGAAAAAAGAGGGAGGTAGAAATGTAATGCTTAAGAAAATATTAGGGGAGATGATTGATGGGATAGATGTTGCCTTGAAGACAGCAAACTGACAGCAGTCTAGAGCAAAGTAGTGGGTGAAGAGGGCAACAACGAAATTCACTTTAATCAAGTCAAAATTAAATGCAATTAGGTATATATAAAATACAGAAGGGCTCCCCTTCTGTATTTGTACTTTGTCGCATTAAAAATGGCAAGTTGTTGGCAAGCCTTAGTCTTAGCAACTGTTCAAAGTTTAAATGCCCCTGAAAAAAGTGACTTACGGCCGTCACAACATTCCCACGGTCACACGATCGAAAAAAATGTTGTGCCCTTCTCAGAACTTTGGAGAAATGACCCACTCTGCCGTTTCTCTGCCAACGAAGTGAGGGGACAGATTTTGGCCACCACTGAGGCTCCAGTCTCCAGCCTTTTCTTTCGCATGAAAACAAAACTGTGATCCATGATCGGTGAGTGGTCGCCTGTCTTCCCCAGCTTGGAGTGGTGGAGCAAAATCTAATTGATTAATACTTGAGCAACGAAGGGAGCCAAGAAGCGGGGTGAGTTGTCATAATCTTTGTGGAGTGTCTCGAAACTCAGAGCTTCATCTTTCTAATTGTATGCTAGAGCTACGGAGCTGTCTTAAGACTTGCAATTTATCTGCCTGGTGAGGCAAAACACTTTCTTATTAAAAACATATCTATCATGGTTAATGACTTGATTTCCTCTCTCCCTCTCTCTCTCTTCCTCCCCAAACACGCTTTTTTTTTTACTAACGTAAAATGACAGGTGTAAAACAAAGCGGAGTGTCGTATGGGCGAGCAGTATGCTTGCCGATTCAAGACGCTTTGAACATCAGCATTCCTGCACGGTGCCAAGTAGAAAGACATCCGAGCCAAAGCAGGGAGGATGGAGGGAGGGGAGGGGTAAGAGGTGGAAAGCGGGCGCTGCAGAGATTACACGCTTCTGTTAGAGAGAAAATAGTACCATTTGCAATTTCGGTTAAAAGCATGTTGAAGTGCATATGGAAAATACCATTAGGAGGAACTCCAGAGCACCGAGTAAAATGGGCCATTAGGCTTTCATTTGTTAGCGACTGCTCCCCATCTGACAGTGCCGAATGCTTGGGTTTTTAGCAGCTTATGTTCCCAGTTACATTAAACAGACAAACAGATTGACTGTTTTGCATTTCTCATTTGAAAACAGCTTGTCTTCATTTGCGGCCCACTGGTGGCGGAGCTTGAAAGCAAGGCTGATGTCTGTAGCCCCGGCCCCTGCTTTTCCAATAACAGCAGATGCCAATGTTTAACTTTAAAACCGATAAATTCTTTGGCCCCAGAGTGAGGAGCAGAAAAGGGCTCGCGAAGTGCCCAAAGGGGTTTTTATGGCTGAAAAAAAATATATGGAAGCCCAAGTTATTATAAAGAAACAAGAGAGAAGGAAAGGGAGGATGCATGACATTTTAAGGAAACAAAGCACGTTAGGAAGTATTTATAATTGAGATCCAGTGGCATTTCAAGGGGGGGATAATATTGCCAAGGAGATACCTTGCTTTGGGAGACAGTGAGCAAGAGGGTAGGACTGGCAAAAGCTAAAGCTGAAACCCATGTAATTTAATTCATATTTTTTTTTTAAAAAAGCAATAGTTGAAACTAAAGTGAAAAAATGGAATTGGGGGGGGGGGACACAGGGAGAAAAAAAAATTCCAAAGCAGTTGTGCGCATCTATTTTGGAAGACTATTCTATAAAAATGTCTGCATAATTGCATACATTCACATTCAATATCTGGGTCCCAAGATATATTTGTACAGACAGTGGTAATCTGTTAGCAATTACTTTGTTGATGTAACTATGAAATACAAACTGGACGTAAATGAAACCGTATTTATTTAAATAATTCTTCAAGACTGCGTGTGCTTCTGTGCTGATTTTTTCAGCCAGAAATATTTTCTATATTTTTGACTACCATTGAGAGTGTGTGCGTGTGTGTGTGTGTGTGTGTGTGTGTGTGTTTTCTCCAGTATTTTGCAACAATTCATCTGTCAGCTAACAAAGAAAAAACCTTTAGATTAATTTCTTATGTTGCCCCAATTTATATATCTAAGTAAAGATGATGGTAAAACCACACTAACATGAAGATTAAAAAACATTATGTAATTTTCCTTACAATCAAAAATAAAAATTAGGAAAAAAATGGTGGCCCCAGTTATTTTATTATAACTCCTCTGAGACAATCCATAATGTTTCTGATTAGTATCCCATAACATTTAAAGAGTTTCTACATTTTTTAAAAAAATGTGTTGTCATCTATTTTTTTCCTAGTCAGTACTTGATAATTTCTAAAAGATTGAAAAGTATTCTTATAATCTAAGACTTGCAAAGGGACCTACCAAGTTCAAATGCTTTTCCAGAGTTTTAAAAGACGTTGGGGTGAGTTGATCAAACATCTTACGAAGTTTGTATAAGTTTGAAAAGGTTCTTTTCATTCCACTTACATTTTCTGAACAATGCTCCATTCTTCAATTTTTGTCAGTGTTTACACCTGATTAGAAATTGAGTTATAACATGTATTCTAGTTCTTCTTCAGAATCCATTAGTAAAAATAGAGGTTATCAAGAATATAACAGGGAAATCAGAATACTTATGCCTAATCCAACTTGTATCTAATATGCATAGCCTATCCTGCTAAGTTCTCTGTCTTTCCATTTTTATTTGCTTATGATGATGATGTTATTCAGTTGTGTACAACTCTTGGCAATTTTGTGGGCTAGGTCTCTCAACATCTTCTGATCATGCACAAAATTGACTGGACTTCCAATCTAGTTCATTGTATTTATCTCAATATTTAATACCTTGGTGGCCAAAGATGGGAGAAGAGGAAGAAGAGGAAGCTAAGAATTTGGTCCAAACTTGTAGGGCAATTTTTAAATATAGATTTAAATTCTTAATTTCAGAAAGGAATGGGATGCCCTATTGTTGGAGGTTTTTAAGTAAAAGGCTTCTCAACTTCCTTCTTGTCCTGAACTTCTATTATTTTAACAGACTGTCTACCACTACTTCAACTTAAACATATTTTGAATTATTATTAATTATACTTGTTTTGACTGAAAAGCAGAGGTGGGACAGTGGTTAGAGTGCAGTACTGGAAACTACTTCTGCTAACTGCTAGCTGCAGTTCGGCAGTTCAAATCTCACCGGCTCAAGATTGAGTCAGCCTTCCATCCTTCCGAGGTGGGTAAAATGAGGACCCAGATTGTTGGGGGCAATGGGCTGACTCTGTAAACCACTTAGAGAGAGCTGTAAAAGCACTATGAAGCGGTATATAAGTCTAAGTGCTATTGCTATTCCATTTTTCAGATTTAATACACCTAAAACTCCACTGTATTTTTGCTTATATTGTACAGTTTGCCTAGTTACAGTTTTTCCCCTTAATGGTTACATACAAAGAAAGAATTTTTGTTGGCATGTTCAGAATTGATAACAGAATTGGCAGCATCTGAAACAGGAGGAGGAGGAAGATTTATTTCAATTATGGCTATTCTGCCACGCAAAGATAAAGAAAGTTGTCGCCTTGATTTAAGTTCTGTTTTGGTATTAAGCAAAAGAAGTTCATCGTTGTATTTCTTTAATTGGAATTCATCTTTTGTAATAATTGCTCCTAAATATCCATATGGATTTGGTTCAGTAGATTCCCGAAGAAGAAGGTTTTTGCATCTCTTTAACGACCTTGGACAAATTCTGTGATGACAGTTATAAAAGCATGTTTTAAGCCTGGAAACAAAGAAAGCATTAAAAAGAAACTTAAACTGATTCCACCTTAAATCCTTGGGGTAAAAAGGGAGGGAACGTAAAACACACTCAGGCTTCCAGGTTTCTGTTACATTAGCATATATTAGTAAATTATAATTTCATCATTCTTTAGATTAGATTAACAGAGTTGTAAGGTACCTTGTAGGTCATCTAGTCCAACCCCCCACCCAAGCAGGAGGCCATCGACCATTTTTGACGGATGGCAGTCCAGTCTCTTCTTGAAAGCCTCCAGTGATGAAGCTCCCACAACTTCTGAAAGCAACTCACAGTTCTCACTGTCATAACATTTCTCCTTACTTCTAGGTTGAATCTCTCCTTGGTCAGTTTCCATCCATTATTCCTTGTCCAGCCTTCAGACAAGGAGGAAAATAGCTTGACCCCTTCCTCTCCGTGGCAGCCCCTCAAATTTTAGTGCAGTCCTGACTAACTCCGGGATGGATGCGAGCTCAGATCTTGCTTAATGTCAGGCATGCCTCCTTCAGTATCCAAGAAAGAAAAACCTCAACTCTATTTGAATAGAGATAAAGTATTTTTACTAGATATGAATTGATTAGCGAAAAGAAAAGCAAGATCTGAGCCAAAAAGGCGCGAACAAGTACATATCAAATGATTACCCAGCCCCCTCCCTCCAGTTACCCCACCCCAGTGTCCAATCTGCAACTCCCCAAGGTGTCATGTGGAGTGCATCTTCAAAAGACCTCATCAGGTTGGTATGCGAGACAGTTGGCCTTGACCAAGTCCAAACATCGGCCATCAGCATGCGCAGAAGATGGTGAGAACAAAACTCCCTTTTACATAACTGCTCCAGTACCATACAATTCCCTTCCCCAATACCATGCCCCCACATTTCTATGGCAGCCGATAGCAAGCAAGCGAAGCAGAGGCTGACACATTCTTGTGTGTCCATTTTAATAATAAGACTCTGATTTACAAAAACATTAAATGCCTACAGTTATCTAGGATTTGAACCATATTTTCCCCCACTGCCCTACTTGGAGGTGCCGGGGGAGCATTTCTAGATCAGGTCAAGATTTGTCACATTCTGCGGACAAATCAAGTGTGACCCAGAAACTCTCAAGCATGGAGCGGAGGTGATAGTTGTGGTGCCATGCAGCTGACACACTTTGTTTCAGAAGATAGTTCAGGAATAGCGTCCCTAAATCGAGTAGAGTAACCCAGTCCTTCATGTGTGCTACAACCTTTATTTAATGCATTTCTTTGTCTACATTCTACACTTTGTCCTTCATTCAACCCTCTGTGTTTTAAGAACATTTTTTTAAAAAAAATTAAATATATTTTCTATTGATAGATTTTTTAAAATAAGCATAAGAGGTTCCATATCTATCTGAATAGCATGTTGTCTGGGCACAGATGGTTTTAGATAGAAATACAACAATAATCACAATCATAATAATTGTAATAAACATATCAATATTAATCATAAAGTAATCATGCAATTAGTTTATCCATCTTGAAACATTTTCGCAACAAAAATTTAGTATAGAAAGTAACCACTATTATTGTTTTCATTTTCTTATAAGTGGTTTCCTCCAGGATTGTTGGGATGCTCAAGAGTGTTCAATTCCTTTCTGGCTAGATTTTAGCTTTGTTCTTGGGAGATTACAGGATCACGGTTAGGCTGGGGGAGACAGGTTAGCAAAGGGAAGAGAACTGATTAGAAATAAAGGGGAAGAGCTCAAAAGATTTGGAGAATCCTCAGGGGCAAACAAGGCAGATGGAACGAGAAAACGCCAAGGGGCTTTTTAAGAATAACAGTTGCAAAGGCACCAGTACACAATCAAACAGAACTGGCAGGGAAAAAAGAAAGGGGAAAAGAAAGAGAATGTGGAAAAGGGAAAGGGGAAAAGAAAAGGAGAAAAGAAAGGGAAATGTAAAAAGGAAAGAAAAGGGTAAAAGAAAGAGAATGTGGAAAAGAAAAGGAAAGGGGAAAAGAAAAGGGTAAAAGAAAGGGAATGTGGAAAAAAAGGGAAAGGGGAAAAAAGTAGAAAAGAAAGGGAAAGGGGAAAAAGGAGAAAAAAAAGGAGAAAAGAAAGGGAAAGGGGAAAAGGAAAGGAAAGGGGAAAAGAAAAGGGAAAAAGAAAGAGAATGTGGAAAAGAAAAGGAAAGGGGGAAAGGAAAGGGGAAAAGAAAGAGAAATGGGAAAAGAAAAGAGGGGAAAAGGAAGGAAAAGGAGAAAGGGGGAAAGGGGAAAAGAAGGGGAAAGGGAAATAGATAGGAACATTCAGTAGATATTTTTTTTATTTGTTCTGATTCGGTGAAACACTTTTCATAATACAGCATAACCCCGAGTCCTGCTATTTTACATAAAGTATGTTGAAAAAGTCCATCTGGGTTATGAACTGCAGCAAAGCAATGGGCCCTTAAGGATTGCCAGCACTTCCAGGAACCTACCCTCTTTGCCATTCCTAGGGATTGTTTGAATGGATAATAAAGCATGGAGAGAAGTGGAGAGCTTGCCTTTTCTTTCTTTTTCATTTATTGGCTGAATAGAAAACCATGCAGACAATGAAGGGTTGAGCACAGATTCCCTCCTGTAAGCTAAAAAAACAACAACCCCAAAACCCGTTCATTATAAACGGGTGGAGCCTCTGAGTTATACAGCTTTTACCCAAAGGCCAAAGGTTAGCCATTAAGAATGACACAGTCCAAACAGGAGTCGGTCAAAGTTGCCGGAGTGGGAAGAAACTCAAATATTTGTCCTATAATTCTCAAGTTTAGTTTAGCCGGCGTGGCAAGATTGGGGGGGCGGGGGGGAGGAGAGAGGCCTGTTGGAAATGATTAAATGGCTATGTTGAGGCTACAAATTGCTGCTCCTTGCTTTTGTGGCTGGACTGGTTGCTGTTGAGTGATGTCGCCTATCATTGTGTTGTATGCCCAGTAAAACATTCGAGCAGTGACAGATAGACTGCAAGTCACAGCTACTCCATCACGGCTGAAAGACCTGACTGGCTGGGAATTTGGAATGAGCACCACAGCTCAGCTCTGTGGGACTGGGCTTTTGCTGGGTGCAGAGAGGCAGCAGGAGCTGGGGAAAGGCGCCTGGCGTTATGATGCTAGGAAGAGCAGAGGAGTTGGCAGAAGACCAACGAGACAAAGTGGAGGATTTCAGGGAAAACCCCTTGAAGCTTCTAGAGCGCTTGCAGACAGCTTTCCTATTCTAAGTTCTGACTCTGCTTAGTAAGGTAACCCAACTTGTTAAATCTGGCAACTAAAATGACCGAAAAGTAAAATAAATAAATAAAATGAATTGATTTTGTACAGCAAAAGGATCTCCAAGAACTTTTTAAAGCTTTACATTCTATGATTTGCAAACTTTTTCAACCACATTAGAAAATTATGATTGCACTGAAGAGGATGGTGATCGTAGTTACTATTTAGTCCATCTGGACTAAAACCTCCAACTATTTAATTAGCAGGTTTTTGTCTTACATTGTGAACAACAAAAATCAAATGAAAAACCAAACTAAAAAATGAAAAATAAGAAAGTGGTAAAATGGCTTAAAGTCTATTTTTTGTGGGCTAATTAAACTTTTCAAAATGTTGATAAAATATAAATTCCGTTGTGTTTCTCCCCCCCCCCCCCTCTTTTGTGACTCTTAAGATTATATGAATGGGATGGAAATACAATGTAAGTGCCTTGTTTTGGAAAACACGATGCCTGAGTGATGCCTTGACCAGGTTTTATTTTTTCTCAGAAAACAAAAAACACAGGGAGGGAGGGAGGGAGAGAGAGAGAGAGATGGAGAATACTATTATGTCATCCTTTTCCCCTGCGCTGTCATTTTTCCTTCCTGTGACACCTAATACGTTCCAGCTATCTTTATTTACAAGGGACAGCTCCCATCCTTCCGGTTCTTATTTTTCAGAAATCTTAAACTTTCTACTTCACCCCATTTTCCTTTCCGTATGGGGAATGTTTATATCCTGTTGATAACTCAATTCATTTTTGAAGTAGTATTTTTTTTTTCTGAATCTTACCTGTGTTTGGAAGAAATTATTTATTCCGTACAAGAGAGAGCTTTGTTTAGAAAATGTTTATGTCTCTGTGTGCAAAAAAGCGTCTTATCTTGCAGGAAATTATGAAATGCTAGCTTGTTTTTAGTGCCTCCACCAAATTACTTACTTCTTTAAGAGTGCAGAGAAGAGCAACAAAAATGATTAGGGGCCTGGAGGCTAAAACATATGAAGAACAGTTGCAGAAATTGGATATGCCTAGTTTAATGGAAGGGATGCATTGGCTCAGTGGCTAAGACGCTGAGCTTGTCAACCAGAAAGGTTGGCAGTTTGGTGGTTCGAATCCCTAGCACCGCATAACAGAGTGAGCTCCCGTTACTTGTTCCACCTTCTGCCAACCTAGCAGTTCAAAAGCACGTAAAAAATGCAAGTAGAAAAATTGGAACCTTTGGTGGGAAGATAACAGTATTTCGTGCACCTTCGGTGTTTAGTCGTGCCGGCTACATGACCATGGAGATGTCTTCGGATAGTTCTGGCTCTTTGACTTTGAAACGGAGATGAGCACCGCCCCCTAGAGTCGGGAACGACTAGCACATATGTGTGATGGGAACCTTTACCTTTTAGTTTAATGGGAAAAAAGCAGTGTTCCAATATTTGAGGTCCCTCACAAAGAGGATGGGGGACCAAACTATTCTCCAAAGCATCTGAAGGCAGGACAAGGAGCAATGGATGGAAAGTAATCAAGGAGAGAACCAGAAACCAGCCTTAACTTTCTCTATGGAGAAATTTTATGACAGGAAGAGCAATTCATCAGTAGAAACAAATTGTTGGGGTAGATATGCATGGCTCTCTCCAATCATGAACAATATTCCCAATTTAGCTGGGGCTCAGGTTGAGCAAGAAATAAAAAAAAATGTTGTGTTTTATATTAGCCATCTGAATTTTCTGTTGTCTTATGAATTAGTGAAGGATATTAGGACCATCTTCCTTAACTTGCAAGATATTCCTTAAAAACTTTATCAGTGTCAGCCAATGCTTTTAAGGAAATGAAAAAGAGAGAATGATAGAAGAGAACATTTGTAACATTTATTGAACTGTGGGCTCCTTGGTGCTTTCTGAACTTGGTGGTTTTCTTGCAGACGTTTCCCAACCAAGGTACATAACATCATCAGTATCATCCTCATCGGTGTCATCAAACTAGGTAATGTCAGCACTGATAATGTTACCTGGTTTGGCAATAAAATGTCTGCAAGAAAAACCACCGAGCTCAGAGAGGACCCCAGATGTTAGAAAGTCAGGGAAGAAATGAAGTTGGGAATGAAAAGATATTTGATCCATTTGATGTCCTCTCCAACTGATTATTCCATTTAAAAAATGTGGCTGGGGGGGATTTTCCATGCATGTTTTATGAAGGGACTATTTCTACTTACCTGTATTGTTCTGGACTTGAACTTTGAAATTAGTCATACTTTGCTTTGCAGACTAGCTCCCTGCTTTATTTAAATAACAATTACCTTGGTGATTAGCTCAAGACTTAAAGCTTTGAGATTTACAACTCTTCCAGTTTAGTTTTGAGTACTTCTTCTCTCCCTCCCTCCAGTAGATCATGACTCTTGCTGGGAAATACTTGCAGTTTTCTATTCCATTGATGGAGGCAGGTTTCCCCTGCTGGATTTTTTTTTTACAAGAGGGCCTTATATAGTAAGGTTGGCTATGTGATTTCTCTAAAGTTCCTAACCACAAGAGTGTATTTTTAGACTCATGCAGAAAGCTTCCTTTACCCCGAGCCGCAGAACCCAGGAAGATAACTTAGAAATAAGGGTGATTTCTGCTTCCTGGATCACCTACTCCTTCTCTAAAAACTTGCATTGGCAAATCAATCTGTGGAGGAAGGAAATCAGTAACTAGAGACCCAAAAGGCTAAAATGCCTCTCTTGAAGACTGTACTATCCTCCCGCTTGCCCAGATGAGCAAAATAGATTTCCTTATCATAGAAAGAGTGCTCTGTCATATGTCTTGATGAGTACCAATTGAGATGATTCCATAGGGGAAGTAATTATCCTACTTCAGATACATTATGCCAAAGATCCAGCTCTCTGGAGAAGGTTGCAATGCTGAAAAAGGTGGAAGGACAGAGAAGAGGATCCCCAGAGCAAGGTGGATGGACTTTAGTTAACAGTAGCAATGGGTGCATCATGGCAAGGCCCAAAGGACAAGATTAGGGAAAGGCTATCATGGAGGTACCTAGCTGTCTGTCTGTCTGTCTATCTGTCTGAAGGTCTGTCTGTCTGTCTACCTATCAATGTAAAAAAGATGTTGAGACTCTAGAAAGAGTGCAGAGAAGAGCAACCAAAATTATTAGGGGACTGGAGGCTAAAACATACGAAGAATGGTTGCAGGAACTGGGAATGTTTCATTTAATGAAAAGAAGGACTAGGGGAGACATGATAGCAGTCTTCCAATATCTCAGGGGCTGCCTCAAAGAAGAGGGAGTCAACCTACCCTCCAAAGCATCTGAGGGAAGGATGTCCTTGTTTTCATTAAACTAGACATACCCAGTTCCTCATATGTTTTAGTCTCCAGTCCCCTAATCATCTGTGTTGCTCTTCTCTGCACTCTTTCTAGAGTCTCCACATCTTTTCTACATCGTGGCGACCAAAACTGGATGCAAATATTCCAAATGTGGCATTATAAAGTGCTATTAACACTTCACGTGATCTTGATTCGATCCCTCTGTTAAAACAACCTAGAACTGTGTAAAATGAAGACCTTGGGCTGAAAGATGAGAAAAGCAGGCCTGTCTTTTGAGAAGAAGCCCAAATCTTTTTTTTTTAAATGTACTTGGTGCCATGTTGTTTCTATGAGTGACAGAGGTTTTATTCATGTTTACACGAGAGGAAGTGGAATTGGCTGGGGCAGCCCCTATGCAAAGCACTTAGCCATGTTTAAAGACGCTGAGCGAAAACTAGAAAGAAAACGAGTCATTCTGCCTTGTTTCAGAGAATTTTGATCTGTTTTCTTTTCTTTCTCACTAAGATCATGAAAAACTTTTCACCTCAATTGCTGATCTCGTTCCCAGGTGCTATAAAAAGATTTGGGTTAATTTTCTAAACATTTCAGACTGTTCAAATATGGAGCACTCGGATGTCTTAGGACTTGTGAACCCATATTTGTTCAAGTATCTTTCAGTATACCTCCTAAGACCAGATCCATTGTAATCTGAAACATTGCTGTTTCTTGTCATATGATCCCTGGAATCCAGGATTTAATAAGAAACAAGAGCATTGTTGATTGAGAATTGATAAATTGGCAAATATATGAAACATATATGAAAACGTATGAAACATGTTTTCACATATGTTTATATAAATCAAACATATGAAGAATGATTGCAGGAATTGGGTACGGTCAGTCTAGTGAAAAGAAGGACTAAGGAAGAAATAGAGTGCAGAGAAGAGCAACAAAGATGATTAGGGGACTGGAAGCTAAAACATATGAAGAACGGTTGCAGGAACTGGGTATGTCTAGTTTAATGAAAAGAAGGACTAGGGGAGACATGATAGCAGTCTTCCAATATCTCAGGGGTTGCCACAAAGAAGAGGGAGTCAAGCTATTCTCCAAAGCCACCTGAGGGCAGGACAAGAAGCAATGGGTGGAAACTAATCAAGGAGAGAAGCAACTTAGAACTGAGGAGAAATTTCCTGACAGAACAATTAATCAGTGGAACAGCTTGCCTCCAGAAGTTGTGAATGCTCCAACACTGGAAGTTTTTTAAGAAGATGTTGGTTACTCAGCTTATTTTAGCAGAGTAATTTCAGTGTCTTTTGAAAGCTGCTAAAACTGGTAGCCAAATATGAACCTTCCTGATCAACACAATTATGCAAGTAAATGCATACATGCATCATATTTCTAAAAATAATAACTTTTAGATAATTTTAGATAACACTTAGAGAATTTTGACATTAATCTAGGAACTGGTTTTTTCCATTAGTGCTGTCATATTTGATCCCTTGGTTTCTTTTCATCATGTACCCTGGAAACCCCTTCCGTACATTTTTATATAAAAAATAAAACACTACCACTCAATACAGTTGGTGCCATTGTGTGTATAATGGTAACAAGATTTCTCCTTGGCAGCATTTCATTGGGATACGGACAGGCTTCTGCTTATCAAAACCTACAGATCGGTTTTCTTTCCTAAATCATAAATTATCTCAACTCTTCTCCAGAGTAGGAGAATAGCTATTGATTTGCAGGGAGATGATATGCAGACCATTTAAATGTAATCAATCAGAGGATCTGTTAAAAAGATGGATTATTAGAGTCATAGAATTAATCAAGGGCAAACTTTGTAATCATTTACTGTAATACCATCACACGCTCTAATTGTTTAGTGTAAGATTATAATACCATCGCAGCTATGCTTCAGTGTGGCTCTTTCCCTTGCATTTAGCAAACCTGTTTGGCACTTATCAAAATGTAGGGTAGGAATGGAGTGCACTGTCTTAAGCAGCAGGGAGAAGCAGATAGAATGTACTGGACTCTACAAGATAGTGGAAGGGAATTATTAATGCAGTGCCCCAATTCATGCAAGATATTATGGGAATGGCTGGGACAACAGACCTCAACCCAAAAACTGACCCATTCCAAATTGGTCTGGCATTATTGTATGAATTTAGTCTTCATTTTTAAAGGGTAAGTTTGAAGGGCGATCCCCAACCAGCATAGGCAAAGGTAAAGCTTCCCCTCACACATATGTGGTAGTCATTCCCGACTCTAGGGGGTGGTGCTCATCTCCGTTTCAAAGCCAAAGAGCCAGCACTGTCCGAAGACGTCTCCGTGGTCATATGGCTGGCATGACTAAGCACTGAAGATGCATGGAATGTTGTTATCTTCCCATCAAAGGTGGTTCCTATTTTTCCACTTGCATTTTTACATGCTTTTGAATTGATAGATTGGCAGAAGCTGGGACAAGTAACAGGAGCTCTCCATTACGCGGCGCTAGGGATTCGACCCGCCGAACTGCCAACCTTCTGATCCACAAGCTCAGCGTCTTAGCCACTGAGCGCCCCTCCAATCAGCATGAGTGGGGACAAATCTGCAGGCTCAGGATACCACCAGTCCAGTGACATCTACTTTAGGGAAGATGTCAGAACTTGTTTAGTTGCAGTGTGTGTGAGAGTTTGTGTGTTTGTGTGTGTGTGGATTATCTTAAACCATATCTGATAGCCTAATTCTCCTCCTGATTTCCCTTTTTATATTAAATATGTTTTGCCCGAGTTCCTGATGCTCTTAGGAATCAATTCAAGCAGTAGAGGGGTAAAAAAAAAACTAATTTATTTTGTTGCGGTTCCCCTTCAGTGTTTTTCTTTTTCACCAGGAACATATTGGATTGCACTTTTATTCATTTGTTTATTTATTTCTTCACTGCCTGCTCAAGGTCCCCTTTTGCAAGGATGCAAAGCTGTAAAAAGACTCCGATCCATTAAGTCTTCGTAGGTCTTGTTAACACTTTTAAGTCCCCATTCTAATTCTACTTGCTAGCAGGCACATTCTGGTTGGAGGTGAACTCCGTAATCATCTGGGAAAGACTTCTACTCAGCTACCTGACTAAATGAAGCATTTACTCTAGGCTGAAGCAAAAAGGAAAAGGAAGGATGGAAGAGGAAGGAAGGAAGGAAGGAAGGAAGGAAGGAAGGAAGGAAGGAAGGAAGGAAGGAATCTCTTCCCACTTAGCACAAAAGATCATCCAGAGCTTATCCAGCTGGGGAGAGATTTCGTCTTAAAACAGCAGAGATATCTTCTTGAATACGAGATGTTAATTGCATCAGGAATTTAGGCTCCCTAAGGATTCAACAGCTATGGCTTTCAGCAATAATTGGGATTAAGAAGGAAAAGGGTGCATGGTTTCATGATGCTATTACCCCAATTCCAGAAACTAAAATCTCTTCCTTGGTGGCCAATAAAAGACATGCATATGTAATTTTGGTCAAAAGAAGCTGCACTCTCTATTGCACATGGATCAAAATGTTTACGGACATTTTGAGCTATGTGCAATATAGAATATGCAAGACCAGAAGGGCATTCATTGATGAACGAAAATACACACACGTGTTGATTGCTTTAACTTAGCCCTGATTTTAATGGGGGGTTCAAAAGAAATAACGAAAACTTTTGGCTATTTTGTTCAGGCACCTGCCTATTTCTATTTATAAATTTCATATGCATAAGAATGTAGAGTGAATGCTTCAAGAAGAGACTTTTCAGTTGTTCAAAGAGAGGAGTTTGAAAGCAGGTATTATGTTCCCGAGATTCTCTCGCTTTGGGGTAATCACATCAAGATCTTTGCAGGGAATATTAATGGCTCCTTCAAAAGAATGCAAGTGGTAAGAGCTGAGTGATGGAGACTAGGCCCTGTCTCAGATCAACATCAACCAGAAATTGGGTGACCTTGGAGGATAGTTACTGATTGGAGGAGATGGATCTTTCCATAAATCTGTTTCAGGGATAGAGAATCTTTTTGCACTGAGGGTAGATTAGAGCACATTCACAAAGTGACTGAGATAGAAGATTTACTTGTTCATGCAGTGGATGTTGTTGGGCTGTGGTCAGTCACAAAAACTGCTTTAGAACACTGCAGACTTATTTCCCAGATACTATTTATCATACCCATGGAAATTTGTGGACTCTAAACTAAATATGATGCTATGCTTGGTAGCTGAACAGTTTTATCTTTGGTGTTTTTTAAAAATATGTTTTTCAAGTAAGGGGAGACCAGAAATTTTCCATGATGTGCATCAGAGAAGCTTTGATCTTCTTTGTCAGTTTCTATAGAAGGTTTGCTGTCAAGATCAAATGAACTGGAAGAATGAATTGTGTTACACCTCCATTACGCATCTTAATGTTGTGTATTTTTTGTCTAGAATGGCAGCACCTTGTCTGACCGTACATTAGGTGGGGTCAACCCTGGTTAACATTTGGTTGAGATACCACCAGAAAATCCTAAAACAATGAGGAAGCTTTGCAGAGGTGGTATTCAGCAGGTTCTGATCAGTTGTGGAGAACCGGTAGCGGAAATTTTGAGTAACTAGAAGAACTGGTAAATTACCACTTTGATTGGCTCCACCTCCATCTATTCTCTGCCTCCCGACTCCCAGCTGATCAGGAGGGAATGGAGATTTTACAGTATCCTTCCCTTGCCACGTCCACCAAGCCATACCATGCCCACCAAGCCACACCAACACAGAACTGGTAGTAAAAAAAATTGAATCCCACCACTGAAGCTTTGTCAATAAAACAAGATACTTACAAACTCTTTCTTGATCAGATTAAGTTGCACAAAGTTTCATAAGTAGCACCCAATTTAACTTTCAGCTTGTTAGGGTGGAGGTTTTTTAAAATTCATTCACTAGTAATTTTTTCATGCACAGCTGTTTTATGTATTGGTTAGAGGGGACTAACCAATATTTTTTATGATAGAGGAATGTGACGATGTTTCACAATAGTAAAATTTTGCAAATTATGACTATTATCTTAGGCTGAGACGCTTATAATAACATTGGTACTGCTACCCTTTCTGTATTATTGTCAAGAAAACTATATGGACCTGCCCATGAAATCATCAGAAACAAAACTGGAAGACAGAAATAATTTATTATCTTTCAATCTGCCCATTCATTTGTTAATTAACTGAATGCTTGTATTGGAGAGGAAATGGGGCCAAAGCATCTTTGTGTCATGATTTTTGAATTTGAATTAAAATAGACCTGCATGAACTTTGGAGATAGATGCTAGATAAATTGATCAATGGACTTTTTAATTAAAAAAATGTTTTGTACGGTATAAAAGTCAATGAGAAATTCCAAGTGAAAGCATTAACAGAGCTTTAAATAATGTTGAATTGATTATTTAATTGGTTGAATCCTCTGATTAGCTGATTTACAAGAGCATTTTCAGTGTGAAGAAAAATGAGCAGGTTTGCTTCTGCGTGGAATTCATAGGGCTGAGTTATTTGAGGGACCGCCTATCTCCAATAGCTTCAGCTCATCCAGTGATATCAGGCGAGAGAGGGAGCATAGAACATAAAACATAGAATAACAGGGTTGGAAGAGACTTTGAAGGTCTTCTAGTTTGACCCTCTGCTCAAGCAGGAAACTGGACATTCTGGACAAATGGTTGTCCAATCTGTTTTTGAAAACCTCCAGTGATGGAGCACTCACAACTTTGGGAGACAACAAGCTATTCCATTAATTAATTGTTCTCACTATCAGGATATTTCTTTTTAATTTTAGGTTGAAGCTCTCTTTGATAAACTTCCATCTGTTATTTCCTGTCTTGCCCTCAGATGCTTTGGATAATTTCTTCTCTGTGGCAACCCTTCAAATATTGGCATACCTGCTATTGTGTTACTCCTAGCCCTTCTCTTTGTTAGAACAGATATTCCTAATTTCCACAACCATTCATAATACAGTTTAGACTCCACATCTCTTATCATCTTCGTTGCTGTTCTCTGTACTCTTTTACTCTTTCTAGGACAGGGAACCTTACATACTCAAAGAGCCACTTGGATCCATTTCCCACAGGGGAAAAAAACCTGGGAGCCACAAAACCTACCAGGGGTCAAAAAGCTCAATAAATTGCATGGCGGGTATCGCACATTGGCAGTTGTAACAAATATTTTGAGCAACAGGGAGCCGCAGCAGAGGGATGAAAGACCCACATGCGGCTCCAGAGCCGCAGGGTTGCTGACCCCTGTTCTAGGCTCTCGGTATCTTTTTTGTGTTGCAGTGTCTAGAACTGGGTGCAGTATTCCAATTGTGATCTCATTAGTGCCATATAAATAGGTACTTGCAGTCCCTTCATTTCAACGGTATCACCTATCAGGACATAAGATAGTGTGGATTTTCTATTACAGCACCTGGAACAGTATCCTTCCAGAAATTGATATGATTTGTGTAATTTCCACACATGTGGACAGAGAGGAGAGGGGGGGAGGGAGAGAGGGAGAGAGAGAGGGGGGGGGGAGGGAGGGAGGGAGGGAGGGAGGGAGAGAGAGAGAGAGAGAGAGAGAGAGAGAGAGAGAGAGAGAGAGAGAGAGAGAGAATGAATGAGAATGATGTGGTTATGCACGCTTGATAATCAACACGCACAAGATTTAGATCAAGCTGAAGCCAAATCAAAATTTAAAGTCCTATCACAGCCTCTGAGCATTTAATATTGCGATAGATAAAATAATCTAATGGACCTTAAATGTTAATGGGTGCTGAGATTTACACCTTAATTGTATTTAATTTAAACCATTCTGGCTTTTTATGGGAGACTTTTATCTTTCTGTCCACGGAGAAATAGCCATCTACACCTTTGCCTTGAGAAATGTGTGTGTATGCGTGTATGCCAGGTGTCTTGCAGGCAACCTGTAAATTACAGGCTATATTGGCATCTTTTGTATCACTCCTTAGAAATAGTTTAATTGAAGCAACTGGTGGTTTTCTCTAAATGGGGTGGGTGGGTGGTGCTTCCTAGCAAATGAAGGCAAAGTAGAACATGAAACGGAGAAGCTTCCCCAAGTAGAAATATCTCGTAATAAACGTGAACTTCCTCCCTCTTGCGATTATCTCTCTTAAAAAAAAAAAGTAACACTTTTATTGCACATTTATAGGCTGTGTTCACAAAACACACTTTGCCGGTATAGTTAAAAAGCTAATGGCTGCATTCACACAACTGGATACATTTCATTAGTTTTAATCTTGTTTCTTAATCATGTGGCCTAATACAGGAGGCCTAATACAGTGATAGAATAGAATAGAGAGAATAGAATAGAATAGAATAGAATAGAATAGAATGAAGGGATCTTGGAGGTTTTCTAGTCCAACCACCTACTTAGGCAGAGCAATTCACTTAACAGGAGTGTATAACTATATCTGACTCAAAGTCCAATTAAACTTCTGGAATGTTTTGAGGAATTTGTAGGAGCAACATGAATGTTTTTAGAGTCAAAAGAGGACTTGTTCAGAGTAAAAGGTCAATGGGTCCAGAGCCTCCTTCCTTCCTTCCTTCCTCCCTCCTTCCTTCTTATAAAACTGTTCATCTCAATCTAATGGCTCTCGGTGTCTAACAAGATCTAGAATATAGAATAAATGTACACTAAAATAAAAGTGCCAAGTTCAGAAAAGGCCAAACTTTCAAGGCTAATAGGGTCAGGACTATGCAAGCCTTGTGGGAAACTATTCTGAATGGCAGATGTCAAGGCAAGAAGACATGAGTCCAGTCAGACGGCACTATTTCGCAGATGGGCACCAGAACATGCCCGCTCTAATTCTGGTGGAATGGATGGAAATTATTAGAGATAGATGGCCTTGCAAGTAACCTGGGCCCATGCCTCCAAGATTTCATAGTTGAAAACCAGCACCTTGAATTGCATTCGGAAACCTATTAGAAGCCAGTGCAGTTCACGAAGCGGTCGTGCTAGATGAAGTGTTTTACAAGATATCAAACTTCATTTATTTTTATGAAGTGCATTATCATGCTGTTGCTTTCGGATAAATTAATTTCCTTTATGTCTTGGGAGTCCTTGTTTGAATTGTGGTTAAAGTGTGTGTGTGTGTGTGTGTGTGTGTGTGTGTGTGTGTGAGAGAGAGAGAGAGAGAGAGAGAGAGAGAGAGAGTGAGAAAGTGAGTGTGTGTGTGTGTGTGTGTTTGTGGCTTGGATTGGTTTAATTGCTGATCTGCTTATACTGAACTGTAATTCACAGTCATTAGATTTGAATAGCCAATCTAGGTAGTCTCATGCAGTACAAAGGTCAGGATGATCTTTCTTTCTTTCTTTCTTTCTTTCTTTCTTTCTTTCTTTCTTTCTTTCTTTCTTTCTTTCTTTCTTTCTTTCTTTTTCCTTCCTTCCTTCCTTCCTTCCTTCCTTCCTTCCTTCCTTCCTTCCTTCCTACCTACCTACCTACCTACCTACCTACCTACCCTCAATGTAATGTGGGGCAGATTCCTCTCCTTCCAGACCATCTCCTTTGTCTTGCTGATGTTCAGGTGCAGGTTGGTTTGTAAGCACTATGTGGATAGTTTTTTAGAAAAAAATAATAATTTTAAACACTTAAAAACATACGCAAAACTTACAAACAACACCAGACCTGCATGTTCCTTCTTACAGCAGATATCTATCGGTGCATCTTTACAAATATTGTTTCCCCCTCTATACATTCTAATTTTACACTTATGGTCCTTTTATTTCTTACTCCTTCAGTTAATAGCCTATGTTTGGTCATTTGCATCAGACAGTCATTGTTACCCTTATTCTATTGTATAACCTTTTCTACTTGTGCAAATCCTACTTTTCCTACTTTCTTATCACTGTTTCCTAATTGTTCTAGAATACATTTTACATTTCCCAAATTCTTATTTCTTATTTCTATCATCTAACCATTTATACCATTTCCCCCAAACTAGATAGTACTCTGGTTCCTCCTTTCCTTGGTCAATATGTCCATCTCCGGGCATTCTAAGATAACTATGTGGATAGTTTTTGAACCTGCCCCCCTGTACGCTGCTTGGTCTCCACCTGTAATAAGACCCAATACGGTGGTATCGCCTGCGAATTTCATGATCACAGTGGATGGGTCAGACAATACACAATCACGTGTGTACAGTAAATACGATTGACTATGATTGTTTATTTATATTTAGGACAATCTTTCCTATGAGAGGTCTACTACAAATTGCAAAGCGGGTTCTTTCATGGTGGACTTTGGGAATTGGTTTGTGCTTAGCAGGCTAGGCGGGCCTATTTTCTTTTCTTTTTTGAAAGAAGTTTTTTTTTTACTTCTCATATATACATTCACAAATATACAATCTCATAACTTTTAACATTTATAACAATTTTTTCTCCCCTACAATTAACAATATAATCGAGACTGCTTTTCTACCGTCCCATACACCCATCTGATTTTACAACAACCCTACTTCTTCTTCCTTTTCCCCCTCTCTTCTTCTCTCCTTTCTTCTTTCCCTTCTCTACTTTCCCTTCCTCTCCCCCACTCCTCCCCTCTTCCTCCCTTTCCTATCCTCTCTCCTACTTTTACTTCCCCTCCATTTCTTCCTCTCCTTTTCCCTTTCTGCTTTCCCTCTCCTTTTTCTTCTCTTCCTATCTTTCCTTCTGCTCCTCTCTCCATTCCTCCTTCCCGTTGTTGTGTTTGTATATTTCCTCTTTAATCTGGTGATTTTGGGGATGGTGTTCTAGCAAACTCTGTTCTGTATTTACATAACAATTTTAAATCCCTCTTCCACAATTTATTTTCATTTTAATAGTTACACATATATCATCCTTTAAATGTATGTGTATGTATGTATGTGTGTGTGTGTGTTGTATTTGTACTGATAAATAAATAAAGGGAGACTTTATTTAGGCATACCAGGGGTTGTAACACAAATACATACATACATACATACATACATACATACATACATATTTGTGTTGTATTTGTACTGATAAATAAATAAAGGGAGACTTTATTTAGGCATACCAGGGGTTGTAACACAAATACATACTTACATACATACACACACACACACACACACACACACACACACACACACACACACACACACACACACATATATATATATATATATATATATATATATATATATATATATATAATG
Organism: Natrix helvetica; assembly: GCF_964273705.1. Taxonomy (NCBI): domain Eukaryota; kingdom Metazoa; phylum Chordata; class Lepidosauria; order Squamata; family Natricidae; genus Natrix; species Natrix helvetica. The sequence continues at coordinate 9,101,785 of NC_138561.1, forward strand.
TTGTATTTGTACTGATAAATAAATAAAGGGAGACTAGTATAGATCTATTTTGAGCTAATTAGCTCTCATCAGCTAGCCATACCCTTACTGGGATTTGAACCTGGGCTGTATTATATCTTAGGCAGAAGTCTTAGCCACTAAGCCACAGGCTCGCCTCCTTATCAGTTGAGCCAGGGAAATAGGTATGTGTGTGTGTGTGTGTGTGTATGTGTATATATATATATGTTGTATTTGTGCTGATTTTATATATGTTGTATTTGTGCTGATTTGTGATGTAACACAAACACACACACACACACACACACACACACACACACATGTACATATGTACATATGTACATATGTACATATGTACATATGTACATATGTACATATGTACATATATACATATATACATATATACATATATACATATATACATATATACATATATACATATATACATATATACATATATACATATATACATATATACATATATACATACATACATACATACATACATACATATATATATATATATATATATATATATATATATATATATATATATGCTGGTTTTGTTGTATTCGGGTCTTTTCCCGTGTAAGGTTGAGATTGTCTTTGCAACGTTTCGGCAGGATCTCACCTGCCATCTTCAAGCGTGGGCTCAAAGTGTGGGCTTAAAATGGGAACGGAGCTGCCGTCTTTCTGTAAGTCTTGGTGGGAGGGGATGGGGTGCTGGCTTTTTTTCAGTAAGTGGAATGATTGGTTGTGTGGTATATATATAAAATACCTTTCTCTTTTCCCCTTCCTTCATTTGGTAGTGTGTAGTCTGGATTTCTAATATAGGCGGGCCTATTTTCTGAGAAGTGTTAGCCATGGTTTGTGGCTGGAAGTGTTCCAAAAGGCCAACCAAATATCGCTTATTTGCAAATCACTTTTACTGAAAGGCTGAGGAAATTCCATCAGCTCAAGCTCCATATTCAGAGGCCGGGAGGTTGGTGACTCACAGGAGAAGTATTTAGGGATGGGGGGGAAAGGTTCAACCGGTTGTTTTCCTGCGTCTCTAAGGCTTGGTTACCTGCTGTTCCTCTTAAAGCCCCCAAAATAACTCTAAATGCAAAGAAAACACTCCTCTGTTTTGCCTCTGAATGGCCTCGGAGGGCTACAAAAGTGATCCTGGAAGGTTCTGGGCTGCTCCTAGAACTTATATTAAAGGTAAAGGTGCCCCTCGCACATATGTGCTAGCCGTTCCTGACTCTAGGGGACGGTGCTCATCTCTGTTTCAAAGCCGAAGAGCCAGCGCTGTCCAAAGACGTCTCCGTGGTCATGTGGCCGGCATGACTAAACACTGAAGGTGCACGGAACGCTGTTACCTTCCCACCAAAGGTGGTCCCTACTTTTCTACTTGCATTTTTAATGTGCTTTCGAACTGCTAGGTTGGCAGAAGCTGGCACAAGTAATGGGAGCTCACTCCATTATATGGCGCTAGGGATGCAAACCGCCAAACGGTTGACCTTTCTGATCGACAAGCACAGCGTCTTAGCCAGAGCCACAGCATTTCCAGAGCTTATATTACAAAACAACAAAATCGCTAATGCCACTGATTCGGGGGTGCAGCTCACATGGCAGTTAAGCAGCATGCTTTAATTCCCATCGTGCCCCACCGCAGTGTAAGCAATGATAATTTATTAGGAAAGTAAATGTGATTGTGATGGGAAACCTCAGTGCTGTCGTTGGAAAGAGGCTTACGCTCAGCTTTCAGTTAAATAGTGCAGGGATGCTGGCCAAGTTGTTTCCACAAGATGGCAAAACAATTTCTAATTGCCTGCGTTGATGCGAATTAGACAATTCTTGACCCAGATGGATTTTTAACAGGGTTTTTTTTTTCTTTGCCTTTGACAATCAGAGAACTAAAAACGCAAATCCCAAAGCCACATTTCTGTCTTCCCTCCAACCTTTTTGCAATTTTCCCCTCCCTGCCTTGTCCCACATGTCTGTATTTCCTTCCCGGGCTTCCAAATTGGAAAGAAACAGCTTCCCTGGAAAGCCAAATGGCAAATAGCTTTGGTTTTCTGAGTCTTCGGTGTCAAATGGCCTCTCTGGTGTCTCAGGTGACAAGAGTCAAAGAGGGGCTCAGAGTGTGTGCATGTGAATTGTTCTGACCGAAGCTTCCCAAGAGCATGAAGCAAACTCCTGGTCCCGACAAAAACCCTTTTTATTAATTGACTGTGAATTCTGCTCATTCACATCTGCCAAAGTCTTTCAAGGGAGGATTTATGGTCACAGACCTTATATGGCTTGGAGAGCTGCGAGGCCGATATCTGCAGAACTTGGCAAGGAGTCTTGGAGAGTCACGAACCAATGAAGCGAACTAATTGTCTCCTGCAAACTCCACTCCCCTTTTGCTCCTCTTTATTTCCTCTGGGAGGGGCCATTCATCGTCCACCTGTGGCCTTACTCCCAAGTCAACCGTTGGTCCTTAGCTGTTCCCTTTGTTTGGCAACTCTGCGCATGCGCACACTGGGAACAGGCTCCAGCTGTTCATGTGCTTCACTAATGCCTGACTTTGAAGGCAGCTGATAACTGGCATACGGCTCTGGCCTCCTCTCTGCCTCCGACACAGAGCCCGCATCAGAGCCTTCCCCAGACTCCAGGACTGGCCCATGTTCCTCCCCAACCTCCTCACTGTTCGAATCTGCTGCCAGCTGCACTGGCCACTGGCAAGTCACAACATGTGGGTCTATGGCAGGCCTGCTCTTCTGGAGCCTTGAAGAATTTGAACTGGGTACATTTCTGATTTGGATCAGCCTGGATGGTTTAGAAGGTAGTTTGGCCTCAGATATGAAAAAGAGATGGTTGAAACTCCATTATTACTCTGGGGTTCGTTAAATATGCTTTTTTAAAAAAGAGGTAAGCACTCTTAAATTCAATCTTGAGAGGCTTTAAAAAGAAGCCTTTCCCACCAGGAGAAGTGAATGTTCTCCCTTCAGAAGGATAACCAAAATAGCTTTGTATTTCAAAAGTCAATCTGACCCAGAATTCAACGCAACTTGAAAACCACATTAGATCACAATTCTATATACGGACTTGTATCATATCTAACATTTAGATTATTCTGATTTCACAGCAAAAGAAAAGAAAAGAAGGAGCCATATCATAATAAAACCATGATGAGAAAGCAGAAACAAATTCAAAGAGAATTTCCCCACGTTTGCAGTACTCAAAAAGCTAAATGAAGGGTATATATCATGGGGCAAGACATACACAAATGTGTAGACTTCAGTGTGGGCAGAATAAGGAATATCCCTCATATATTCAATATATTCTTTGGAAATAGAGTGTAAAGGACTTGTGAGAATAAGGAATATCCCTATTCTGGAGGGTGGGGTGGCGGAGGCGAGTGGGGGGGTAGAGGCTCTGCAGAAGGGTAACAAAGAACTTGATATCCAACAAATGAAAACAGAGTTTGAGAGAATGTCCTTTTATCTTAGATTTCAAAATGTTATAGAAGCAGATGGGGAAAATATAAGGGACATTATGACTAATATTTTAGCTGAATATATACACAAAGATAAACAACAGATGGAATGGGAGATAGACCTGGTCTATAGAGTGAATTAAGCATATGCAAGAACACACAATGTACCCAGGGAGGTCCATATTAAATTCCTTAGGAAAAGCACAAGAGACGTAATTCTGGGTGTACAAAGGGGGCAAGTATTGACATATCACGACAGGGAGATAACCATCCTGAAGCAGATCCCCAAAAAAATTAGGGAGAAAAGGAAAAATTATTTGCAATTGGCGAATAAATTATACCAGAAAGGGGTGTGGTTCAGATGGTTGATGCCTGAAGGGATGTTGATATTCTGGGAGGACACAAGAATTAGAATCAATACACCCATAGAGGCACAGGCCTTTATGGAAAAAAATAAAGCGAACCTAGAAAAAACAGAAGACACTTCAACAGTCACACAGGACACGGGAGGGGCCGGAGCTCTGCCAGCGGGGGGAGAAGGGGCAACACCAAGAAAGCTCAGATCACAAAAATGAATAAGAAAATCACATTGTTATAAACAGACCGAAAGTAATAATGAAATTATATCTAGACTATATATCATAATATATAAGCTGATTGAAATTTTTTTTATTAGAATTAATATGCTGATTTTATATGATCATGTATGAATGTTTTATACTTAGATGTATCTTATGAGTTTGGAGGGAGGGGGCATCTGCCACATTTGCAACTGCCAAAATTTGTATACCATTCCACCTACCCTTTTCCTTATAAATGTTTTAAAAAAACCAATAAAATTTTCTGAAATAAAAAAGAATAAGGAATATCCCTCATATATTCAATATATTCTTTGGAAATAGAATGGAAAGGACTTGTGAGACTTGCAAAACTGACAAATTAAAACCTGCAGATAATCTCCTTTGATTCTGGCAACACATAAATGCAAATGCAAATAATTGATTGGAGCCCTCGCAGCAATACCTAAAGGAGTCCCTCAATATTTTGATATTTTGAATTTATCGGAACTGAATGCTCTAATTTTACAAAAAAAAAAAAAATTACTTTGCTTGGAACTGCCTGCATCCTTAGGCACTACCTTAATCGTTCTTAGGTCTTTGGTTAGGCACTGAGCTTTTAAGTTTTCATCAGTTTTAGGCTGCAGATTACTCATCATCATCATCAATATATTTTGATCCTCTTCTTTATAAGCTTGGTTGCACCATTCTCAGTTTTGAAACGAAGCATTAAGTGCATTGCAGAATCTCCATTCAGAATGAGATGAGCCCAGTGGCTCATTTAGAACTTTACACTGGATTTAGCTCAAACTGCTGAAAAAGGACTCTTCAATCATTGCTAACAGTTTGCTCAGTGGGAAATTCTTGGCAGATTCCACACTTGTCTAATCCAATTTCCTACCATAGCAGACTTCCCCCCCACTTCCTACCGGACACTTAGCAGGTGACACAGAGGGCTTCAAGATGCTATTTGGGTGCAGGAGATAAGCTGGTTTCCGAGAGCTAGCAATGTATTGGCTCATTTGGGGAAGGGGATAGCAGATAAATGCTCTGGGATATGGTGAGACGGTGATATTAGGAACCATCTGGATCCTCACCATTGCATTTATGCAGACCCCACCTTTCCCCCATCTCCGGGAAAAGGATTTCCACGTGAAGTGCCTCAGCATAACAGTCTAGGAAATACACATTTCTTTGACCTGTTTGTGCAACTTGTTCAAGGCCTGCTATTTCACCTGACTACTAAATCGATTTCAGGCTCATTAAATTAGAATTTGTACTTGAACCCCACAGCTTTCTTTTACAGCCCTGGCCTAATATAGACACATGGACAAAATGAAATTTGTGACTGATTTCTTGAAGGAAAACAAAGGAGTAAGTGTGTGTGTGTGTGTGTATTTGAGCATGTTAATTAATATAAAGTACTCTTGAATCCCCAAAGCCTCTATCTATTTCTAAGTATCTATATGTCTCTGTGTGTATGTATGTATGTATGTATGTATGTATGTATGTATGTATGTATGTATGTATATATGTATGCATGCATGCATCATCTATCTATCTATCTATCTATCTATCTATCTATCTATCTATCTATCTATCTATCTATCATCTATCATCTATATATCTCAATCCTATTATCTATCTATCTCTCATCTATTTAATCCGTCCATCCATCTTGTCTGCCTGTCTATATCATCTGTCTGTCTATCTATCTATCTATCTATCTATCTATCTATCTATCTATCTATCTATCTATCTATCTATCTATCATCTATCTATCTATCATCTATCTATCATCTATCTATCTATCTATCTATCTATCATCTATCTATCTATCTATCTATCTATCTATCTATCTATCTATCTATCATCTATTTAATCCATCCATCCATCCATCCATCCTGTCTGTCTGTCTATCTATCATCTATCTATCTATCTATCTATCTATCTATCTATCTATCTATCTATCTATCTATCATCTATCTATCTATCTATCTATCTATCTATCTATCATCTATCTATCATCTATTTAATCTATCCATCCATCCTGTCTGTCTATATCATCCATCTGTCTGTCTGTCTGTCTATCATCTTTTTTCTTTCATCTATCTCATCCCTCCCTCCCGCCTATCTATCTATCTATCTATCTATCTATCTATCTATCTATCATCTATCTATCTATCTATCTATCTATCTATCTATCTATCTATCTATCTATCTACCTACCTACCTACCTACCTATCTAATCACTTTTTGAGTCCCTCAAAGCCCTAAACATATATGGGTTTGAGGGTCTCATAAGTACTTTACATGATTTAACATGCTCAGATGCACACCCAGTCTCTATAATTCTTCCAAAAAAGAGAAAGGAAATCTTTCTAATAGTATTCAATGATTGCTTTCACTTTATTAAAAGGTAGAGGGGCACACAATGGTGCTCAAGCACAGAAAGAAGGACTTTCTCTCCATTATATAAAAGGACAATCTTGATGTTGGTTTTGTCTTTTAGGAGAGGATCGCTCAAGTGTGATGGACTTACCTCCTTCAATTCAGTAACATTTTTTGTTATTGCCAAGGCTTTGTTATGTAAAAACAAAAAAACCCCAGCATTTGTATGTTTGTTTCTTTGCTTACCTAGATTTAAAGAATGCCCAATTTCAATCAAGTCTGAGTGCTTTACATCATAAACAAAAAAATCATGTAACAATAAATTAAGAAATAGAGAATACAAACCCTTACCTGCCAGTGTTCCAAGATTTGGGAAAAAATAGACAGATGTTCAGTTCCTTTTACAATATCAGCAAGGTGGGCGCCGTAATGTAATGGTAGGTGAGAAAGACCTTGGGAAATGATGCCTAGGGAGCACTCAAGGGCATAGCCTCTTGGGCCGTAAAGGAGATGGCAGGAAATGGGTACTTTCAGACTGCAAGATTCTTTTAATGTAGCTTTATAATAAAGTAGAAGGCGTTTATCGGAGCCCTGGTGGCGCAGAGGTTAAAGTGCAGTATCGTAGGCAAACTCTGCTCACAGCCTGGAGCTCGATCCTGACAGGCTGATTCAGCCTCCCATCCTTCCGAGGGCAATAATGCTTGCAATACAAGCTGCTCAGAGTGTGTGTAGACTACTGAAGGGGCGGTATATAAGCCTAAATGCTGTGGCTGTAGCTAATATCAGCCATGTGTCCTGTCTCGTCTACATGGGAAATCTGACAGATACATATTTCTGTGAGGTTGCTGTTCCAGAGGGTAAGTCCTTTAAAAGAGAAGGCACACCTCCAAATCCCAAGCGGTGACATTTTTTTAAATTGAATAAGACACCCATTTTGCCAGGGGGACAGAAACCACTGGAGATAGGTGGTCTCTCCAATAACCAGAACCTGTAGTGGCAATGATGTTCTGTTGAGGAGCAAACTATGCAGGCCACGATGCAGACAATTTAGCTGAAGCTATGGATAATAATAAATAATAAAGGGACCTAGTGGCTCAGTGACTAAGACGCTGAGCTTGTCGATCAGAAAGGTCAGCAGTTCGAATCCCTAGTACTGCATAACGGAGTGAGCTCCCATTACTTGTCCCAGCTTCTGCCAAGCTAGCAGTTCAAAAGCACGTAAAAATGCAAGTAGAAAAATAGGAACCACCTTTGGTGGGAAGGTAACAATATTCCGTGCACATTCGGCTTTTAGTCATGCCGGCCACATGACTCCAGAGATGTCTTTGGACAGCGCTGGCTCTTTGGCTTTGTAACGGAGATGAGCAGCACTCCCTAGAGTTGGGAACAACTAGCACATAAGTGCGAGGGGAATCTTTACCTTATGGATTCCTCTTTAACAGTTTTCTCCCTTCTCCCTTACAGTATGTGTTCTTTTTGTTCTCTACTCACTCATTGAAAGCAGACCAGATATGTCTGTAGGTTAAAAAGAAGAAGGTCAAGTCTGCAGCCATGAGCAATCAAAGCTCCATCCCAAACAAAGATACACCAATAGCAACACCAGAAGGGACCCAGTAGCTTGAAGTTTAGACTGTTTCTTTCCCCCCACAACCTTTCCTTAGCCTGCAAATGTTTCAGGTTTTGCCTCCCCTGAATCTTTGTACAGAGTGACCCATATTTTGCATGCCAAAGCCTGTGGGCGTTTTAAAATATTCTTTTATCAGGTGCAGGCGTTGACCTCAGAAGGCCATGTTTAGGAAAAGTCATACATAACCATGTAGGAAATGCAAACGAGTGCATGTTCTAGTAGGGACGATTGGCTTGCCAAATAGATAGAGCAAGAAAAGGAAAGGGAAAGAAAATATTGTGCATAAAAATAGCTAGGATTTTTCTTGCGGAGTCTTGCTTTGCTTAGATTGCCAACTGAGACAGAAATTATTCTGAAGCCTATTGGAGAAACTGGGCAGGATGGTCCACTCAGATCCCCTGCTATGGCATAGGACTTAGCAAGCATACAAGAGATACCAGCTTTGCTTGTTTGGGATGAAAATAGGCTTAACTCTTAGCTGTCAGCTGATCGTTGCTGATTTGGGCAATTCACGTTGTCCTGAAAGTGCTGGAATATTTTCAGACCTTCATCTCCCAGGCGTTTTTCTTTGGATGAAGGCAGGGGTAGGATTGAAAACCAGTTCTCTGCCCGGTTGCTGGGTGGGCATGGCCATAGGGGACATGGCCTTCTTACGGAGGGGGGCATTTTCGCCTTTCCCAAGCTCCAGAGGCTTTCCTTGAGCCTCCGGAAGGGTGAAAAATAGCCTCTCTCGGGCTCTGGAGGCACTCGCAAAGCCAGAAACGGGCCCATTTCCAGACTTCCTGAACTTCCAGTAGATCCATTTTTCACCCTCCCAAAGCCTCCTACTTACCTGGCATGATGAATGGGCCATGAAGACTCCTGGGCGGGATGGGGTAGGGTGGGCAGGGCACGGCCAGCTGGTCCTTGCAACAACTGGTTCGGCGGACCAGATGCAAAATTAGCCCGAACCGGTCTGACCCGGCTGAATCCCAGCCCTGGATGAAGGCAACTGTTTACATAGTCTACCTTATATATTATCTGCCTTGCATTATCTGAGTCGAGTCCTTCCTTCCAAGGGCACCACTGATGCACATTTTATTTCCAGGTCAATCTCTCTGCAGTTTTGTTCCTTCCTTATACACAAATGGATTACAGTAACAATTGTTTTACATGTCACACATCATTAGGTATTCCTTCTTCCCTAAGCAGGAAACAACAACAGCAGTCACAGCTACTCTCCGAGTCCGACAAAAAAATGAATTCTCCAGTTTTAATGGGGGCCCACTAATTCATGGAACCTCACCATGAAGATCTTTTAAAGAATGTAGGACAATCTTTCAACAGTTGAGAAGTATCACTCTCTACGCAAGAGCGCTACGGAAGAGTTCTGGATTAAAAAATAAAATCCAGAGCTTGGTGCTTTTTTATATTTTGCAGGAGATTCCAAAGATGCAGCCTTTTTAAATTCTTTGCTTGAGCAACGTGTTTTATTGTTCTAGGAATACGATGCTTTTGCTTTTGTTCATAGAAAGTGTATAGCTGGAACGAGTCCAATGATGCCTACAAGTGCCCAACTGCACTTAAAATAGGGATAGGCAACTAATTCCTCAGCTTCCAACTGTGTGCAATATGTCAAATTTTGTTGGCATTTTGAAAATTGCTGGAAGAAAAATAGCCGTCTAGTTTCCTCTCATTCTGATGCAGAAAACATAGCTAAAAATGCAAAAAAAAATGTCTCCTGGTCTCTTCCCCCACATCCAGAAAATTCCAAGTAAACCTGACTTACCATATCTTTCCCACTTCGCATCAGTGAGAGTCAACTTCCACCCAACTCATTATATGAAGGATTCTTGACCATGAAAGAATTGCCCACACTTGACTTAAAGAAAATGAGCTAATATCATTGGGAAAAAGCAACAGAAATTTAATCCTTGTGTCATTTCAGAAGCCTCATCTTGTAATGGTATTTTGGAATGACCTTGGGAGACTGGCCAGGGAAATGCCCAAGGAATGGTCAGAGAAAAGGGGCACAGGTACATAATGGATGGAGGAAAATGCTCAGAAGGGCCCCCCAAAATTCTTGGGTTGATGGCAGGAGAATTGTATTTTCAGACTTGCAAGATTCTGTTATTGTAGCCTTACCATAAATTATAATAAGTTTATCTGGCTGTGTTTCCCCTCTGGTAAACACAGCCAGGTAATGCTGATCCAAAGAACCAGGTACAATATGTGTAGTTACTTCTGAGCAATTTCTGTATTGCTGTATACCTACAGACAGAACCTTGCCAGACTAAAGCAATTATCCACAATAAGTATCATATACTTCGTGAATTACTGGGGAAGGTCTGCCCTTGCTTTCTTCCTGCCCATAAGATATTCTAAGCTTCACTTTGGAGACTAAAACATATGAAGAACAGTTAAAGGAACCTGGCATGACTAGTCTAGTGAAGAGAAGGACCAGGGCAGACAGGATAGCAGTGCTCCAATATTTGAGGGGCTGCCACAGAGAGGAGGGGAGGGGGTCAGCCTATTCTCCAAAGCACCTGAAGACCAGACAAGGAACAATGGATGGAAACTGATCCAGGAGAGATTCAACCTAGAAATAAGGAGAATTTTTTTCTGGCAGTGAAAACAATCAACCAATGGAAGGGAAGTTGTCTTCGGATGTTGTGGGAGCTTCATCACTGGAAGCTTTCAGGAAGAGATTGGACTGCCATTTGTCAGAAATGATGTAGGGTCTCCTGCTTGGCCGGGGGTTGGACTAGATGACCTACAAGTTCCCTTCCAACTCTGTTAATCTAATCTATAGAACACTGAAATTCTAATTTACTAAAATAGGCTAATGTAACAGAAACTTGGAAGCCTGAGTGTGTGAAACCTGTCCTGTTTCCATCCCCTTGCCATTCTGAGCTGATGGAGAAAATTAAAATGTCATGGAAAATGTTGGAGACTTATGAGGTCTCTACAGTGTCCTAAATGCAGAGCCCTCCATCTTAATGATTCTAGAAAAGTTTAAACTGCCCCTCGCCCGAAGTAAATTTTAACCTATTCTATTTTTTTCTACAATGCATTGGTTGGACTGCAACAAACAGAAGTGGGGGCCTCACTCTGGTGAAAGTAATATTTGTTAATTTTGCACCAAACATATATATGAGTATAAAGGTGTATGCTAGTAACATGTGGAGCTTGACCTAAGTTTTTCTATGGGACTTTTGCGGCCACTCAAAGAGGGTGATTCGGACACTATATAGATTTGTCAAGAGGCATTTTTAATAGGCAGAGCAAGTGATTATATTGGAAGAGCAAATACCAGAAACCAAAGATTAACCTAGTTTAGCCCTTGTAGGAAAGAAGCTTGGAAATGAGGAACGGTTCATTTCTGCAGACTGTGGGAGAGGAGGGCAGGGGAAAAAAATAAAGGGGCTTAAGAAATCAGGAACCGTAACAGTGTTTATTTTGTTTAGAAAACTTTATTCCTTTATTTTTACTGTGCTTGGGATAGTTCTTATTCCCCCCACACACACACACTCTTGCAAACGTTTTCCATATGACCAAACACATAGATTTGGTTTGTAAAAATCCCTTTAAAAATCCCTCTAATTCAGGAAGGCGCTTGTACAGGCTGATCAGAACAGGGAAAGGAAAGTTTAGAGGGGTGGAAGACCAGAAAGAAGAATTACAGCAGGAGAGAGAGAAAAAGTGTTTATCAAACAGCTGAGGCCATTCTCTTTTCTAGCCGGATATAATTATCAATTCTTAAGCAGCAAAGGACAAAAGAGGAACTGTCTAGACTATCTCACTTACAAGATATTGATTGTCCCAGTGGTAAACTGGTTAGTATAAGTGTATTTGGTTGGAAAGGTCATGAGTTTTAACACCTGGCAGAAAGCTATTCAACCTTGACATAAGTCAAATTATTGCAGTGTTGCTGAAAAAGACTTTCTAAGGCTCAGCTCTTCACCCCAAGGATGTTTGCCTTTTGTTCTGTGGAAGGATTCAGGGCAAAAAAATTGCATGTATTTTATTCCTTCTGAAGAGTTGAATATGGCCTTTCTGGTCTCCCATTTTTTATAATAATAATCTCTTCTTTTTAAAGTAACTGATGCACAGAGTATTCAATACCAGTGAGTGATGTAGTTTTAATAAATATTGTATTTGAAATAAATTACATTTAGATTGTTCTACTACATTCTTAAAAGGGGCGCGGTAGCTCAGTGGCTAAGATGCTCAGCTTGTCAATCAGAAAGGTTGGCAGTTTGGCGGTTCGAATCCCTAGCACCACGTAATGGAGTGAGCTCCCGTTACTTGTCCCAGCTTCTGCCAACCTAGCAGTTCGGAAGCATGTAAAAATGCAAGTAGAAAAAATAGGGACCACCTTTGGTGGGAAGGGAACAGTGCTCCGTGCGCCTTCGGCATTTAGTCATGCCGGCCACTTGACCATGGAGACATCGTCGTACAGCGTGGCTCTTCAGCTTTTAAATGGAGATGAGCACCACCCCCTAGAGTCGGGAACGAGTAGCACATATGTGCAAGGGGAACCTTAACCTTTTACTACATTCTTGACTGAGTCTTGTCCATTTTGAGCTATGGACATTTGCATTGTAGTCAAAATTTAGAAAAAGCTCTTGCAGCAATTTATTTACACCAATGACACATATGCAAAGGTCAGAGGTGACTATTCTGATCCACTGTAATATTACGGCCTTGGGAGACGGAGCCTGGAGATGCTGCTTAGAGAATGGTCAGATAAGAGGCAACAAATCCCACAGGCTGAATAGAGGGTTGGGCAACATACTTAGAAGAGACCCTGTCTAATTCCTCAATCTGTAAAGGAGACAGCGAGAGATTTGTACTTTCAGACCTGCAGGATTGATGTCAGACTTACCTGATAGACCAGAAAGGAAATATAGCAAGGTAACCTAATTCTATTTTATTCTGAAGCTACATGAACAGAATCTTGCAAGTCTAAAAGTAGGACTCTTTTTGCCATCTCCTTTATAGTCCAAGAAATTCCACCACTTTCCAAAATATCAGAGGACATCAGCTAACCACGTATCTGTGCACCAAGATAAGAAAAGCTAGACACTTCAACAATGATAATATGATAGGCAGAGTTTTCCTCTGTTATGTGTGGTGTTCTTTTCCAACAAACCAAAGTCCCGCCAGGAGAAAAAAAATTGTATGTAGAGATAGATGCTATCATTAATGAATCTGAGAATGGAAGCTGTTAGTGAAGAAAGAAAAACTTTCAGGCACCAATTTAGATAAATTATCCGATGCTTCATCTATCAACAGATCAATAAATAAATTTGACTAAAGGGAAATGCACTGAATTATGTACCAAAGCACAATACAGCATTTAAAGCTAATGGCTTTGAATTATCGAGAACTTCAACCATTCATCAAAGTGCAAAGAAGCAATTATTTTGGAAATATTGTTGCTTTTTATTTATCACAAAGCCATTTCGTTCCTTTTAAATATTGCTACTTTGGTTGCTTAAAGAGAGGTTTCTGACATGATGGAAAGCAAGGAACGCAGGGGTAAGGAGCTGATCAAGGCTAGAGTTTTGTTGTGCAGCAAAGACCAGTTTCGTAAAACAATTCTGCTTGGGAATCTAATGTATTCCTTTCTTTAGCAGCTTTCTACAAATATATGATAGACGCAGCAGCCAATAAGGCCCATCTATGTATGTTTAAGGGACGCAGTAGCTCAGTGGCTAAGACGCTGAGTTTGTCGATCAGAAGGTCAGCAGGTTGAATCCCTGGTGCCATGTAACAGAGGGAGCTCCCGTTACTTGTCCCAGCTTCTGCCAACCTAGAAGTTTGAAAGCATGTAGAAAAAATGCAAGTAGAAAAATAGGAACCACCTTTGGTGGGAAGGTAACAGCGTCTATTTTATCTATTTCATTTGACTGTACACCGCCCCGAGTCCCTTTGGTGAGAGGGGGCGGTATAAAAATCGAAATAAAAGGTAAAGGTAAAGGTTCCGTGCACCTTCGGTGTTTAGTCATGCCAGCCACATGACCACGGAGACGTCTTCGGACAGCGCTAGCTCTTCATCTTTGAAACGGAGTTGAGCATCACCCCCTAGAGTTGGGAACGACTAGCACATGTGTGGGAGGGAAACCTTTACCTTTAATCATAGAACTTTTTTTTATTATACACCATATTATACATACAACTGCCTTAAAATGTGGGATACTATAATTATACCCTGTAATGTAAAGAAAGAAGCTTGCTTAATGCATTGCTGGAAAGAGCACTAAGCTAGTACCATGGAAGTTTACAGACGAAGAAATTATTTGGCTAAAACTGTAGAAAGAAATTTATTATAATTTCCATTGTCTGCAATCAAGAACCCTGAATATATCTTCTGAAATTAGCAAAATTATTGTTATTCACGCTTCTTCATCATCCCAGCCTCGCAAGGGCAAAAGGTGTAAAACCAATAACTCAAACGTAGTGAAAAAAAAAAAAGAACATTCATCCCTACAAATGGAAGGATTACAATGTCAAATTAACCCTTATTTTATTTGCTTCTTTATTGCAGATAACACGATGCCGGTTTTGCAGATGGCTTACAACGACTTCCTGGCATGAAGAGTAAAGCTACAAAGCACAAAACAATGGGGGAAAAAATAAAAACCTACAGACAAATGAACTTGGGATAGAACAAGGAAAAAACAAAGTGAATTTTCATGGCGTCGAAGAATTCTTTATTTTTCCTCAAGTTTTCTTTTCTTAAAAAATAAACAAAAATAAACAAAAGGAACTAAGAAAGTCACAGGAACCATTTCTCTTCAGGTGACAGTACTCAAGCATGTTCTTTTATTACATTTAAATTGGGAAAAAGAAAAGAAAAAGAAAAAACTGAATGAACACAGTGCTGAGTGAACTGGGACAATGGTGATGATATTTGCTGTCCATCAAACTTTCCTTAAAATTCTCAACCTTTAATCCCTGGTTATTTACACCCTATGTGTTTGTAAAGAAACGAGTTCACCCTGCAGTATTTAGAGAATGGTTTGCAAATGTATCTTTTAACATCATATTTTATGGATATTGTACTATATATATTTAACTAGAATGGGCGTAACCTGGACTTTGAGAATCTTCTCCTTTTAGGCAAAGTGGTTCTCATTTGCTATCAAGAAGACTTTTCGATTATTTAATACTTGGGATTGTTTTACTGAGCATTTAAGTGCAGAAAGCAAAACCAGGATTGCACTATTCTCCTTAGAGAGGAGAATCCAAATAACAAACTGAAATTCCTAGGGGGTTATTTTAAGTCTTATGTGTGTTTCATTTTTCCAAGCAGAGTATAGAAATCAAGCTTCTCCAAGGACCAATTCAACCCATTGCTGAAAAGTATTTTTTTTTTTTTAGTCCTGCTACCAAACATCCATTATAGCAGGGAGCAGGGATATCCCTGGTGTGTGTACCTGTTTTAAAACATACAGTCAGGCACTTCACACTTTATTTTCCAAGCTGTGCACTGAAAACAAACACAAAAAAGAAAGCACAGGGGAGTGGCATTATGCTTACAAAATTGTAATGTGCAATTCAGCTTCCGGTCCCCGTCCCCCCAAATGCTTATTCTCCAACTTTTTCTAGCCTCCGTTGGATATTTCCTTCTCTATCTTTTTTTAAAAAATCACTTCAGACTATAATCAAAGCTAAGCGAATGAAGCCTATCTCTATCTTTTAACAAAAGAAAAATAGTTCAGACACAAATCAAAGGAAGCAAAGCTGAGAGTATTAAGCCCAGCAAAATTACGCTCTCCATTTGTATTTCCCTCCCGTCTGTTTTTCTGTTGGTCATGACTGCTACCATTTCATTTAACGCTAATTAATCTGCAGCTCTAACCTTCTAGATGATAGGATTGGAAGCGTTCCAACATTGGCACGTTTCTTTCGCTCCACCTCCCCAACCCCACCCAGTCCCCCCCCCCTGTACTCTGCGTGTGCTGGTCTTTCATTTCCTTACTTGCCCTGCCTGCCAACTCTTTCCTGGATCAGCTTCTCGCTGAGGTCCCACAAGGCAGCCGCATCCATTCCGTTCTGCGCCTGTTGTGATGGCACACAGCGACAGCAGTTGTTGAAGTACATGCCTCCCAGGCCTTCCAGTTCTGCCGCGACAGCACAGTAGACAGTGGTGGCCGCTCCTTGTTGCTGTAATTAAAACAAAACAACGACAAAAAAGAGGAGTGAGGGGACATGTTGTGAACGCAAAGGTTAGAACCAGGCAAGCTCGACAAAGCCTGTGTTCTCATCAAGGGCACATTAGCAGCTTGGCCTGGTTTCAGAGTGAGTCCAGAAGGGCCTTGCCCTGTGCCATCCATCTTACAATTAGTGGTGTCTAGTTAAGTGTGAGTGAATCCATCTTTTCTTAGATGAGTAAGGATGCTCCTTTAAGTAGCAGCTCAATAAACATAGCTGGATAATCACATGAATTCTAGCCTTTCCCCCCCAATCAATCTCACAAAGTGTTTTTCCAGGAAGAACATGATTCAGAAGGGAAGGGTAGGCGGCTGAATCCAGCCTAGGGACGCGAAAGTTGATCGTCTGTTCCTATGAGCGACACACAGGTTTTTGTTAGCATTCGAGGGTAAAAGTGAATGTAATCTGAACAGCTTTGAAGAGGGGCAGAAATGCTTTTGTGCCCCCCTTTCCCCCCCCTCTCCGGTTAGGGGGTTATTTTCATTCAACTTGTGAACCGAAGCTTGAAGAAGTTTGCAAGTTGTTTTTAACTTGCCAAGTTATACTCTGACATAAAAGGGATGGAGAAAACAACAAATAAGAACCTCTATGGCTGTCCTTTGCGGCAATGCACAACGAGAATAGATCTCCAGGTACAGATTGGGAAGTACATAGACATTGAAGTGACAAAGGACACAATTCCAGAAGAATCACAGCCTGTGTTTGTTGCAGAGTCACCAGCAAAGGTCTTTCTTGCTTCACCCCCCCCCCCCCCCCCATGAATAAGCAGTGCTGAAATGAAAGATCTCACTAAGATCTATGAACATGCTTCTTGCAAGATCTTCCAACAGTTTTTGGTGAGGGAGAAGAGAGAGAGAATGTGTGTGTGGGGGGACTACATCAGCAACTCCATGACAGTAACTGGGGCTAAGAGAAGATACCAATGGCCGTCCTAGGAAAGAAGGAAATAGGCCACCTTGCTTCTAAATGGGTTGGATTCTTATGTCTTGGCCGAAGTAACCACTTGGATTGGATGAAAGGATCCATCCTAAGTGTCAAATGTTGCCCCAAATATTTTTACATTCAAATGAACGTTCAAGTCGGTTGTTAACCTTAATAAGACAATTCATTTGGAGAATGAATTTGAAGTGAGATCAAATCCCAAATATCCTTTGGGATTTCAGACCCTGTTTGGATAAGTGGGTAACTGATCACTCTCTGGTTTTTTAAAAATTCCAAATAAAGTTAGAGAAGTCCACCATGTCAGCGACATAGAACGCAATTGGAAATGTTGCAAAAATTGTCTATGTCAGGGGTCTCCAACCTTGGCAACTTTAAACCTGGAGGATTTCAACTCCCAGCTGACTGGGGAATTCTGGGAGTTGAAGTCCTCCAGGCTTAAAGTTGCCAAGGTTGGAGACCCCTGGTCTATGTGCATGCACACACATATATATGAATTGCCAATGAAGTCTTAGCTGATGGAAAGTGATCTCTCCTAATGAATGTCCATTCATTGGAGAATGTGATGGCACTCACCTAAAGATCTAACTTGTTAGCGAAGAGCTAAAATGGACTTTTGGGCTTTAAGATATGGACTTAAAACTAGTTCTGGAGGTCTCTGTTACGGCACACTGGGAAAAGATTATTAAATTAGATTGGAGTTGCAATTGTCTGAATTTGGGGGAAAGGATGGAGATTTGTTTTGTGATCTATTTAAAGACGTGGCTACTTATATTCCAGTAAGAAGTTTCAAATCTAGAATCTGGCAGCTTATTATTTTCAGTGGAAGAAGCTTCCTCCCCCCCCCCCCCTCCTTGTTCCCTTACCTGGAAATGTGTTTTTTTTCCTAAGAGGAGAAACAAGAGGGTTTGATTAAACTATCTACTACTATTTTTGTGAAAATATGACATAAATTACTCATAGCCCATACAGAAACTTTCTTTTTTAGTCTTTCAGCAAGTTTGAATAATGTTATACCATAAATATCTTATATTATGGGTCAATACAAAGAATAGTTGTCATTTCTAATGTGATTTCTATTATTTTTTTCCCTAAAGGTAGAAGAAAGGTAATACTAACTATGCAAAATATTAATTTTTCCCCTCCTGCCAAACTACATGTCCCAATTTCTGAAAAGTCTGAGTCCAATTATAAGAGCGAGGTAACTTATCTGTTATTTATGCTAGTGTGAATATAGTTAATATATATAGGGGGGGGAGTAGGGATACAAAATAAAAACAAATATTATTTATAATATTATTATTCATAACAATGCCAACAGAAGGAGAAGAAAAGACGGTTGTGAATTAATTGTATGCTTTAAACACCCTTCCTCATTACATATATCACTTATTGCTCAGGCTATGACCCAACTAAATTGAATGTTTGTCAAATAATCACAGGCATTTTAATTAGTGCTGTCACTGAATTAAAGGAATTTGAGTTGTGTAATTGGATGAGGTTGAGTCAATTGGCTGCCTTTGTGTAAATTTGCATAACCTAATTTGTGCATGTGTCTACTTACATAAGACCAACAGAACTGAAGGGAGTCCTTTTTTTTTTTTTGCTAGAGCTTTTTCCGAGAACATGATCTGTTCAGTCTTGCTTTCTTGGTGGAATGAGCTGATCCTACTTGCACCGAGGAGATTCCTGCGAGTGGGGTGCTAAAGCTTTCAATTTCTATATCAGGGTTCCAACTCTGTTGCATAAGTGGAGGCAGCTGGAAAATGGCAAAGTTCACTTTGAAGAGCAAAGGGAAATTCCTTTTCGCAAACATATCCAATTAAACATTGGCATTTGGTTAAAAAACACAACTTGCTTGGAAGTTCTACAGGCTTCATTTGAATGTTAGTTTTGATATGTTCAGTTTGCTGGTTACATTCATGAACAGTGCAGCAATTCATGAGAAGTAGTAGAATGCAGAAGATGTACACTTGTTTTGATCATGCTGGTTTACCTACAATCAAGTTTGAAGGGCCATATCACCTCTAGTTGATAAAAATCCCATCCTCTACTCCCCTACTTGTTCTCTCAAGAAAACCTAATCTAGTAGATATTACTGTTAATAAAGACATAATTCTTTATTGGCCAAGTGTGATTGGACACACACAAGGAATTTGTCTTCGGTGCATAAACTCTAGGCGTTAATGTTAATAATGCTACTTTAGGAAAATGGCAAGACATTTAAAATTGTGATTTGTAGGCCAGATGCCAGCATGGTCACTTAAGGAAGGACACTGGTTAGAACAATAAGACCCAACAGGATAAGAGGCAGTTCCAGAAAGGGCCATATTCCATGTTTCATGTCCGAGTATCTTGCAAGATGGATAAGATATTGGTTGGTTAAAATGCATAAATTGAGAAGAGACAGAGAAGATGGACTTTCTTCTTCCTTACCATCTTTCTAGTTCATCAGTAGGGACCAATGAATGGCCATCCTCCATATTGCTGAGACAAGATAGGTTCATTGTTGGTGCAATGCCTGTACCAGGAACTTTGTATCACATCAGTACTCCCCTTTTAAACAGCTTAATTAAACACTTCTCAGGTAACGATTGTGTGACTTGCTACAAATGGTCCGTGAGGGTTTGTTGTGATTTTTTTTTAAGGTGAAAAATTCTGTAAGTGTTTGGGCAAACTAAATAGCTTTCATACCACTTCTTTTCAAACAATCAAAATGTTGCCTGTTCCATATGCCATTAATGATTGCCCCCTTGTATTAACCTCTGACAAAAGCTGGTATGTGTATGTGTAGGTGTCAGGGGTGGATTCCTACTGGCGTTGCTACTGGTTTGCTTTGCAGAACAATTCCCTGTAAATTGTTCTTTGCATGTGTGAAGAACATGAAAAACTACTAAAAACCATGCCGGCAACGGCAGTGGAGACCTGGGAACCGGTTCGGGGGTCTGGCCAGCCTGGGTCGCTGCTGGCTCTGTGACCCAGGCCAAATTACCACTACCGGTTCACCTGGTAGAAACCCACCTCTGGTATGTGTGGAAAGCCAAACGCATCAGATAAAACGTTTTCGAAGTCCTACTGAATATTTCACCATCTTGAAACAGCGTTTCCAATTCAGTCAAAGCTTTAAGAGCTGTTAGATTGGAGCACTCAATTGCAGTCTTCATTGGGAAGGAGATGATATTCAAGGATTAATGTGAATTAAGTTTCAGAACTGTTGCTGCTTTGTTGCTTTCTAGATTGCAGAGGATTAGGTGAGGGAGCTTTTACAGTCCAAAAGATATACAGGTAGTCCTCGACTTATAACAGTCATCGGGACCCCATGGACAATGTTTCTCCAGACCTTCCTGTCCTCTACCATCCTCAGGAGTCCATTTAAGCTCATGCTTTAGTGACTCCATCCATCCACCTCATTCTCTGTCATCCCCTTCTTTTGCGCTCAATCTTTCCTAGCATTAGGCTCTTCTCCAGTGAGTCCTTCCTTCTCATTAGGTGGCCAAAGTGTTGAGTTGCCTCTTCAGGTTCTGGCCTTCTAAACAGCAAAAACTAAAGAGTTTTTGAAAGGTATGGGAGCCTCATTCTGTGTAGAATTAGTAGCTGGTTACTACTGCATAGGCATTTTGGATGAGGTGGATAATTGCAATCAATTAAGCAATGAATACAAATTAATATTGAACTGTCTTAATGCTACAGGGGAAGAGGGCATTTTCATAGGCATGTATGGTTTTTAAAATCTCATTATTATAAGTAATGCAGCCATTAGTATTCTAATGTAGTCTAGTGTTCCTGGTAGAAAGACATTATAGGCGTAAATGTTTAGTTTTCAGACCTTGCTGTTTTCAAAGTGTTTATGTTTGCTAAAATTAGCATCCTAAAATATACCAGCCCCATACACACAAAGGAAAGAAAGGATGGAAGGAAACTTTAAATGACATTAAAAGTTCAAAATAAACTGCAATCAATATATTATGAAAAACCATTATGGCATTTGTATTACTCCATGCCATCACCAATATGAGTCTCTTTCCTCTGTTAAAATAAAATATAATTTGCTGGCACTTTATAGAAGGACCATTCATGTTTTGGGGATCAGTTGTTTGCCAGGAGCTCAGTTGGTGTGCCTGTCTTATAGAAATGTTTAGAGTTATAGATGTGTTGAAAGGTTGGTTTTTATTTATAAAAGTTTCACAAGCAGAAAGTAATTTGATTTCGTTTTAGTCTCCCATGTCTCATGGGAGAATCAAAAATAGATATTCCTATCCTTTCCTTGGCCCCATAACATGGAGAGTTAAACACGACAGGAGAGAGTTAATTTCTTAATTAATTTTGAACAGGAGCCAGGAGCCGCCAAAGATTTTAGAATGACAACCTAGTGTGTGTTTAGTTAATTCGGATGGATGTATAAGAAAGTAAAAACAAGAACAAAAACCAGAAGTCCGACAACTATTGGATAACCATAATCTCTCAGCAGATGGAGGACAGTGACTTAAGATCCCAGTCCATGTCTTATTCTGATTATTATATGCTCACATTGTCGGAGAACATGAAACTGTATTGAGGTTGCACTAATGTGTGTATGCAGGCACGGATACAGAAATGATTACAATAACTTTAATGTTGTAGGTTTGTTTCATGATGGGAAGAAAAATGCATGTTTGTGTGTGCTGGCTGAATTTGTTGTTTACATATTAATCATTTATGGAGAACTCCAAATTTCCTGTTCTCCCTTCTTAAGAGTATCATGTGGATGTGACATTCCTTCCAATAGAGAATGACCTCGATCACTGTTCATCTAGAGATGATTTCATAAAGACAAATGTTCCTTATAAATTAGGACTCATAGTCAGCCATCTTGTATGTACAAGAATGGATGGATGTGAGCTTTCACAGGGAGAAGGGGAAGAACCTAGACCAAGAACTAGAAAGTGGTGTCCTCTCCACCTCTTCTCTTTTTTCTGACAGTCAGAACAATTACCCAGTGGAACCATCTTCCCCCATAAATTGTGGGTATTCCAACAAATGGAGGGTTTTTAAGACAAGATTGGACATCCATTTGTCTGAAATGGTCTAGGGTTTCCTGCTTGAGCAGGGGGCTGGACTAAAAGACCTCCAAGGTCCATTCCAACTCTGCTATTGTGAAGAGTGTGAATGTACACGCCCTTCAGTAATGTAAGATGCATCTAGTCTGCCCAAATCACCATAACGATAAATAATCTGAAAGGATCAGCCAGGGTTATATACATGTCCATATTCCCTTCTCTAGGAGGGCAGGAATGAACAAATGGAGACTATGTAGCTTTAACAATGTCTAGCTTTGGAGTCTAGCATACTTTTCAGCAGGAAGAACACCAAGTAGTTAACCGTACAGTTGAACCTTTAACGTCTGACTTCCACGCATTTAGGACCTGCCTCTGTGCGCTCTCAAGATTATGAATCAGTTTCCCCAAAAATAATTTTATGGTGTCTTCTACTTGGAATCACCAACTAGGCTGCATCATTACCATGTATTAAAATCGGTATGGAGGTGGTTAAAATTAGCGTGGAGATTGCTCATTTATAAAATCCATTATAAAAAGTAGGTCAGAGAGGTAGACTTCATTACTGCTTATGAGTAAGCATTGGTTTCTCACAAAGGCAGAGTGGTCTCTTCCCACTTCCCGCCCTCCACTCACTCTCTCACACAAATACACAACACACACACACACCCCACACAGAGAAGATATGACCGAGAGCTTGTTGGTGCATTCTGCTGTTATTTCTCTTTGAAGTATTTTGAAGATTTATCTATAATTAACTTTAATAATATTTAAATATATTATTTCTATACATTGTGTATATCTAATGCCATTGTATATATATTTCTACAAACCTTTAATACTCTTGAGGTTATTAGTCAAAATTAAGCATTTCTTCATGCTTCTTCATTTCAAAATATTGGGGGGGAAAGGACATCTCATTATGGAAGTTATCCGGCTTCATTTTGTACTGAACAGTTTGATCTGATCTGATAGGAATCTTAATAATGATGATTATGATGATTTTAAGAACTGTGAGGTAGAATGGGAAATTGATCCAAATGGCCATGAAAGAGCTAACTGAACCTTCCAAGACTTTTATTTTATATTTTTTTAAAACCATAAAATAACAGACACATCTATTCCTATGAGTGTTTAGGGCATAACTCTACTAAAAAGATGTTTGTATAGGAACTTAGACTTCGTATAAGTCTAAGTTCCTATGAACGAAACTGATGTGTTCTTGATAGAATATTGCTTTTAGGCTTAAACATATACCACCATTCTAAACCCAATGAAACCTTGTGATTTCTATGGGATTAAGTTTTTCGGATGACTTGCACATTACATATTTAAATTTCAGTGTTGAAATGCACTTGGAATAGCAAGGGCGTGGAACGCAGATGCCATGATATGATAGGGTAAAGTATTACGTGTTAATTCTGTCTTCCAGAAGCTAATTAAGGGAATGTATTTTGCAATAATACAGATCTAGTAAGCAGCCTCTAATGTCTGGACTCTGGCTATAAACCTGGCTTCTCCTCTATAATATATGTGTCATAGATAGTCTGCTGTAAAGTGAATTGAGTTTAGTGCATCTCTCAGGCTAAAAGACACTGGTCTTGTTAATATTTCATTTAGTACATACTGTAGCATCTCATTTATATCACGTCTATAATTAATGGTGATAGCTTAGGCACTGCCTTTTACAAGGAGAAATCCCTGTATGTTGGTTGATGGATAATGAGGAAAAAAAATATAGATAATTTCATTCACCAGCAGCTTCTTGATAGTTAGTTAATCGCATTCATTGCCAGGGTAAATAATGCTCCATTGTGTTCGTGACCATTTTAGCTGCATTTGATGGGACTAGAGTAGATTCAAAACTGAACTATGTTTTTAAGTAAATAAATAAAGGGACTTTTGTATTGTGCTACACTTAGCAGAATTCAAACGGTCCGCCCTCCAAACGTTTGCCTTTTTTTGTCCAAAAATATATCTCAATATGCATGTGCTAACTATTCAAACATCTGTATTTTAAGGGAAAAAAATACAATTAAGATGCCTTTCTCTTCTCCTATGTAGATTGTAAATAAATGTAGATGTTCCTTTTCCCTTTCTTCCCCCACTGTGTAAATATTTGTAAATATTAACAAGCTATGCATGCTAATATTCTAGGCAATTTCAGGTACTTTTATAATCCAAAGGCATGTACTTGAACTGGTTTGTTAAAAAAAAAAGGAAAAGAAGTCTACTCCAACTCTTTAAAGCTTACTAGACATTAAAAATTTGTTACTAGACTGTTCTTTTCAGCATTTCGTGTGCATTTCTTTTTAATTTGTGTTCTTCTTTCTTGGTTTCTCTAGTAGAAAATCTTTTGAAATTATGCTGAATAAAAGTAAAGGTTCCCCTTGCACATATGTGCTCGTTGTTCCTGACTATAGGGGGCGATGCTTATCTCCGTTTTAAAGCCGAAGAGCCAGTGCTGTCCGAAGACATCTCCATGGTCATGTGGTCGGCATGACTAAATGCCAAAGGCGCACGGAGTTCTATTACCTTCCCAAAGGTGGTCCCTATTTTTCTACTTGCATTTTTACATGCTTTCGAACTGCTAGACTGGCAGAAGCTGGGACAAGTAATGAGAGCTCACGCCGTTATGCGGCGCTAGGGATTCGAACTGCCAAACTGCCGAACTTTCTGATCGACAAGCTCTGCGTCCTAGCCACTGAACCACCGCGCCCCTATGCTGAATACCGAAATCTTTTATTTCACACTTACAAACTCAAGTAAACGCCGTATATTGCAAAGAGCTAGTATTCAGACTTATCTTTCCAGGTCTCAAATGAATCTCAAATGAAACTTCTATGTAGAAGTTGGCTCACAAAATCAAGAAATGCATTCACAGTTGATTATCTGACCATCAGCTACATACCTAAATTAGTGACACAGATATTCGTTTAAATTCATGCATGGACACTACACATTCTCCCAATTGTGCTCTGTGGAAATCAGCCAGCTGCTAATACTGAATTTGTCCATACCACAAGTCAGACTTTTCTGGAACATTTATAGCCTATTTTGGGATAGCAATAAAGCCAGTTTAAAATAATATTTGATCGATCGATTAATGATAAACCCGAGTCCTGAAAGAATAACTAAAGCAAATTCATTGTAATTCATTCTTAAATCACTCTAGTTGATCTCGATACACCAACTTTGGCAATTAATTTTAAGGGCTCAGAGATATTGCAATAAACAAACATACTTAGTTCTCAAACTACGAACTAAAAGGTTCATAGTAGATTTTTTTTTTGGGGGGGGGAAAGGGGGCTGGGAAATCATAAGATCCTAACTGGGGATATACTTTAATAGAAGGAGAGGCAAAACAGACCTCCAAACCTGGATTCAGTATTAGAAAATGATAACGCTTGTTAATCCACACAAAAAGTTTACGAAAGGTAAAAGGTTCTATACGAAGACAGTTTCAGTCCCTATTGTGTTACAATCTCTCTTGAAATTTCTGACAATGATTAAGAAAGATGAGGAGAAGGAATTTTAAAATTTAAGCATTGAAATGCATTAAGCATTAAATTTTAAAATTTAAAATTCCCAGAATTGCTTTCAATGCTCTCTAAACAGTGTTTTTGAGGTTATGTTACTCTTGACATGGCAAAGGAAGCTATTTGTGGGAGCAATGATGGTGATAGTTCCTATTTATACTTTGTACTGTTACCCATAAACGCCGTTGGCTACTCACTTCATGTTCTGAGAAAAACACATGCAAAGATTTTCCCTGATATGGTCTCTTAGGATTGAGTTGAAACATGGGAAGTCAGAAAGGTGCAGGCCAGGGGAGAAAGAATTGCAAAATGAGCATTGAGTCAATCAAGCACACAACATGTCAATGACGATATTGGTGCAGTCAAACCAGAGGTGGGTATTCAGCAGGTTCTGACCAGTTCTGGAGAACCGGTAGCGGAAATTTTGAGTAGTTTGGAGAAATCATAAATGCCCCCATCTATTCTTTACCTCCCGAGTCCCAGCTGATCAGGAGGAAATTGGGATTTTGCAGTAACCTTCCCCTGCCATATCCACCAAGCCACGCCCACCAAGCAATGCCATGCCTACCAAGCCACGCCCACAGAACCAGTTGTAAAAAAAATTGAATCCCAACACTGAGTCCAATGCACCAAATGTTCCCCCAATTCTCTTCTGTCCAATTTTCAATTAAAACTGGACGAGAATCTGGAAAAATATGGGCAAATTATGTTGAATGGTCACAGCATTCCATGGTCACTGAATATAATCAGGATGGCCTGGAACCATTGTTCCAATGTCCTTCATT
Organism: Natrix helvetica; assembly: GCF_964273705.1. Taxonomy (NCBI): domain Eukaryota; kingdom Metazoa; phylum Chordata; class Lepidosauria; order Squamata; family Natricidae; genus Natrix; species Natrix helvetica. The sequence goes on from NC_138561.1 coordinate 9,128,321, forward strand.
TGCTACACTGAAAATCTCCAGTCTCCACAGGAGAAAACATGGCTTCTTTCACCAGGATCGACACAAAAGAAATAGAATTGACTGGCAATAGTGGAATGGCATGAAGAGGAAAGGCAGAGTCATCTTCAGGATGGAGTTAAGAGTGTCAAAATGCTGCCTGTGACCATGTGATCAAAGTTACACCCCCTTTACAATGGGCATTACATACTTTTCACAGAGGTAATTGTGCCAGTTTTGGTACTATGTACTTGCCATGGCATTGCACCTGAAGAGAGACTGTTGAACAATCACACCTGTCACCTATGACCTTTCACACTTGACTTTCAACCTCCAGTTTCAAAGGCAGATCATGTCCAAAAGATTCCTTACTATATATATGTCACCGTGAAAGACCAAAATTGGTGAATGTCGACATTCAGCGGTGAATGTCGACACATACCAATTTCGGTCTTTCACGGTGACAGATATATAACGAGTCAGCGTAACGCTTTACTTTTGCTTTTCGTTCTAACCGCGCAAGATCGCAGGTTTTTAAAAAAAAAGTCCGCGAATAGAAGACGCTTCAAAGGAAGCGAGGAGCCGAGGTATTAGGGTAAGGGGATTAGGGTAAGGGTGTCGAGAGGATAAGGGAATTTTCGGACATACACCAAGCGACTATGTGAATGTCGACATTCACCGCTGAATGTCGACATTCACCAATTTCGGTCTTTCACGGATACACCAAGCGACTATGTGAATGTCGACATTCACCGGTGAATGTCGACATTCACCAGATTTCGGACTTTCACAGTAACATATATATTTGTGTTGCATTTGTGTTGATAAATAAATAAAGGGAGACTAGTATAGATCTATTTCAAGCTATTTAGTTCTCATCAGCTAGCCATACCCTTACTGGGAATTGAACCTGGGCTGCATTACCTATCAGGCAGTTGTATTAGCCACTAAGCCACAGGCGCTCCTCCTTTATCAGCTAAGCCAGGGAAATAGGTATGCATTGGGTCACAACCCTTGGTATGCCCAAATATGGGAGGGAGCATACTGCTTCCCTTTTCTGTCTTTTGGCTCACTCTAGGAGCCATCCAGGCAGAAAGCCATTTTTTATGTTGCCTTTGTTACATTTGTGTTGCATTTGTGCTGATAAATAATAAGTAATATGTAACAAAGGCAACATTAAAAAAATGGTATTCTATACAATATCTATATTGTGAATATATATATTCAGGGCATCACTCCAACAGAACCAAAACTTACTACTCACTGCAAAAGAGCACCATTTTCTCAAGGCACATAGAGTTTTGTTTTTGCTATTCGCCCCAAAGTAAGCTATAATAGTCACTGTGAGACTACAACACTTGCATTTCATATATTTCATGTCTGCAGAGCAGGACTACAAAGTAGTGGGAAAGCTAAATCTTGTTCTCCCAGTCCAAAATGTACCTCTTTGCAAAAGTTTGCAAAAGTTCTCTCCAGCTAACAAGAATCTTTCCCAAACTGTTGTCTTTCCCCAAGGAAACTGTACAAGGGACACTTTCAGGGTCTAGTCTAATGAAAAGAAGGACCAGGGCTGACATGATAGCAGTCCTTCAATATCTAAAGTAGGAGGTCAACAGTTTTCCAAACCATTAGAAAGCAAGACAAGACACAATGGATGCAAACTAAGGAGAGAAGCAACCCAGAACTAAGAAGATATTTCCTAACAGTGAGAACAATTAACTAGAAGTCGTGAGAACTCCATCACTGGAGGCTTTTAAGAAGAGACTGGACAAACACTTGACTGGAATGGTATAGATATCCTGCTTGAGCAAGGGGGTTGGACTAGAAGTCCTCCAACTCTGTTATTCTTTTCTGTTCTGTAGCTTCTTCCTGTCCAACTATCTTACAGTTTGGTGGCCGTGGAAAGGAGAAGATAATGCTTTGTGCAGTCTTCTCATTTCCTGGATGAAAGGTAGACTAGAAACCTAACATCAACAGCAGCAGCAAACAAGGATTTGACTCAGTTTTCACCATGGCCAGGACCAACTATAGCCATGATGGTGAACCTATGGCACGTGTGCCAGAGGTGGCACGCAAAGCCCTCTCTGTGGGCACACGTGCCGTTGTCAGCTGCTCTTCTGGTTTTGCTGGCCAGCTGGTCTTCGGGCGTGCTGGTGCGCCGGAAACTCAAACTGGCACATGCACACTGGCCAGCTGGTCTTTGGGTTGGGTTGGGTTTGGGTTTCCGACATGCTGGTGCTTCGGCCCTCTGGCATGTATGCTCATTCCAATTTGGGCACCCAGTGTTCTCATCATTGAACTATAGGAAAGCTCATTAAACTTGGAAGTAAATAGAAAACTTAGTCTTTAACTTGAGCACTAAATTCATGCTGCTGTAGATTTTTTTTCTTTTTTAAAAAAAGAAAAAGAAAAGAAAAGAAAAGACAGAATATAGCTAGGAGGGGAGGGATCCCACATCTTTTAATCCTCTAAGTTGTGGGCAAAGCTTTCTCTGCCTTTAGTATCTATGGAAACCAAATGCAATGCAAAACTTTTTCAGGGAAAGCAAAACAGCTTTCATGCTAAAAGATGCCTCTCTTGGGTGAGGTGTATCAGGATAAACAAATTAATTGACAGTATTTGCTTGACTTCTTAGGTTTCTCAAACTTAACTTGATGTCTCTAGAAGATTTTCCCGGTCCTTGAAGTCTTGTAAGAAGGCTTTTTATAAAGCTGATTTGACATGGGGTTATGTTCATGGGAAACTGTGCTATCCTTCTAATAGAGGTGCAGAAATGGTTCAGAGGATTATTATCTTTTGACAGACAAAACCTATTACCTTCTCACTAGGAGGGCAAAGTTATTTTTTTAAAAAAATTCATACAAAAATGGAATCAATTATCAATATCTGCATGGTTTCTCCAGGTTGGTGGATGACAGCTCGCGCAACGCTTCTATTTTATGTTCTTCTTTTTTTAATCAATTCTGGAAAACACATGATGATTTGACAATAGGTCTTCTTCAGTTAGAAAGCCTCCACGTCTCTAAATTAACTCCCCCCACCCAACCCCAACACGCAATCTTCTTCCACAGAAAATTAGGGGGTAACTTATCTCATCCCACCCGACTGTTATTTTATTTAATTTTTTTCAACCAACCACTGTGAGATTTTTCAGACAAAGTTGACTCAAGCATTGTTACTTGCACAATGTAATACAACAAATCAACTATCAATATTTCATTATTTAAAAAGGTATAGAGTCCCCTCGCACATACGTGCTAGTTATTCCCAACTCTAGGGGCGGGGCTCATCTCCGTTTCAAAGTCGAAGAGCCAGCGCTGACCAAAGATGTATTTATGGTCATAGTAACGTTGATAGAGCTCCTGTTACTTGTCCCAGCTTCTGCCAACCTAGCAGTTCGAAAGCATGAAAAATGTGAGTAGAAAAATAGAGACCACCTTTGGTGGGAAGGTAACAGCGTTCCGTGCGCTTTCAGGGTTTAGTCATGCCGGCCACATGACCACAGAGACATCTTTGGACAGCGCTAGCTCTTTGGCTATGAAATGGAGATGAGCACCGTCCCCTAGAGTTGGGAACGACTATCACATAAGTGTGAGGGGAACATTTTCCTTTACTTTTATGCATAGCTAAAATGGAAATGAGATTTTTTGCATTTGAGAAAATAAGATTTTATGTATTGTACACATCGGACACATGCATTCCATGGGAGATAAGATGCTATTCATTGGCACAAGCAAGTAGTCTATGAATGGAATTTTCTGTTAAAAACAAAAGTTAACTTTTTGAACTTCCGCGTTTCATTCATGATGAACTAGAACAGAACATTTTAAACATGTATTTAACAACAAATGTTAGCAATACTTTGTCTTGCCTCATATGTAAGGGCCAGCAAGGTTCTTTTTTTCAGCTTGGCCAGCACTTAAAAAGAATAATGCTTGTCAGCATTGCTCACCTGAAGCAATCACATGAAACATCTTATTGGAAACACCAAGGTGACCTAAAATGGCAGCACGCTATATTCCAAAAAGAATTATAGCTCATAGGTAGACCACAACTTTCATCTGCAAAAGGTCTTGGGTTCAATTCTCCGCATTTCCTGGTGGGGCTAGATATATTCTTCTATGAAATCATGGTCAGCCACTAGACTCACTAAAAGAGAGACTTTTCTAAGATAGATTGCAACTTTTGCCGGGGGGGGGGGGAGAGAGGAGGGGTGGAAGCAAACTGTTTCACATTTCAGCTGTTAGAGAAGTACAATTTCCAGCAACCTTTCTTGGCCATAGTTACTTGATATGCAGGAAGTTAAGCCTCCGCCAGTAAAAGAGGAAAATAGGCAGAGCCTGGTGGCAGAGTCAAGGGAGTAATAAGCCTAGAATCATTAGATTCCCACAAGCAGTATAAGTCCAGCCCCACCCCTTGAATTCCATTAATTCTTATCTAGCGTCAATTTAGTACTGATAGTTAGTTGATTAGATTCCTGTGTATAGCCATGAACAATAATCAGCTTAACTGAAACTTCTGACTGTACACCGCCCCGAGTCCCTTCGGGGAGAGGGAGAGGTTTATAAATTTAAATAAAGTAAAGTAAAGTAAAGTTAACATCTAGTCCTGTTTCTTTGTACTTGGCACCTACAACTGGACTGTCACTGGATCTTGCTTAACATCTCTTAACTTCCATCTGACCTCACCATACCGTTATATCAACTGTTACACATAGCCTTCGCACCTTGGGAGGTTTGAGGATCTGGATGATCTTCTCTCTTCCCAAGCTTTCAAATCCTTGTGCTCTGGGGGAACCTTTGTTTTTTGTTTTAAAGTTGACTCCGCTTTGTGTAAGCCGACAAGTCATTTGAATGTGCACCCAGCGTTATAATGGCCTGAGTGACAGCTAAGGTAGATAAACACAAGCACGTAACAGAGCTCACAACAATCTGGGCAGACCTTTTGTTCATTCAAGTAGCTTGAAACGATTTGGCAGTCAAGGACACAACATCTGTTGGAGTAAAAAAAAATGGCTAGCATGGTAGAATTGCAAAGGGATGAAGGAGGACACCATTCTGTCGTCTGCAGAGTTCTTATTCGTCACATTTTCTTCCAGGGCACAGAGATCTCATTGCTACAGAACACCAGTTTCCAGAGCGCCCTGTGGCTGCTTAAGAAATAATTAATTCTATGCAAAAATAACAAAAAGTTTAGCGTTCGATCATAGGAAAAGTCAAAGATGTTTGAAGCGATTCCCCCACTCTTTCCATGAAAGAGTTCTTCAAAACAAGATGGGAGACGATCACACGCTACATCAATCAAACATTTTAGGTGTGTTTATGCACTGTAAGCATATGTTCTCTCTGTCTGTATCTGAATGCGTGCTTATATGCATAAATTTTAATTATTTATCATATTTAGAAACCATGGATAGTGTACAAAAAGACATGAATACACACACACACACACACACACACACACACACACATGCCACGGTGGCTCAGTGGTTAGAGTGCCGTACTGCAGGCTACTTCTGCTGATCACCAGCGGCCAGCAGTTTGGCAGATCGAATCTCACCAGGCTCAAGGCTGACTCAACCTTCCATCCTTCCGAGGTGGGAAAAATGGGGACCCAGATTGTTGGGAGCAAGAGGCTAACTCTGTAAACTGCTTAGAGAGGGCTGTAAAACACTGAAGCGGTATATAAGTCTGCTATTGTTAGTGCTATTGATAGATACATAGAGATAGAGATAGAGATATAGTATATATTCACATACATACATACATGCATACATACATGCATACATACACACAGAGAGAATTAAAAACAAGAATAAAGTAATTAATATACATCCCAAAACTGGGAAAATGCATATATTTCTACTGAAGGAGCAATTTTTATCAGCAAACTCCCTTCCCTGCCACCTTAATAAATATACTACAGATTTTTGGGGAAGCTCCTGGATTTTGACTTGGATGGGAGAGAAAGCAGCTGATCTGGTCTGCAAAAAAACCCAGACTTTTATAATACCTCACTGGATTTTCTTTGTGTATTTAAATTTCTCCAGAAAGAAGGGATAAATGAGAGAAACAAGCAAATAATAAAAACATCATTCCCCTGATTTTGTGTTTCCAAAACCCACTGAAAGTACAGAGTTGTTTCCAAATAAAATAACAATAACAACAACAACAACAACAACAACAACAACAACAACAATAATAATTGCGGCACAATTCAGTAGCACAAATGATCCACTGGAATTTGTGCAAAAATTATAATATTAAAACAACAACAAACTGGTGGGAACATAAGCCTGAAAAAGTCACCGAAAATCAGATGGTCAAGATCCTATGGGATTTTCGTATACAAACGGACAAAATACTGGCGCATAACACACCAGACATCACACTGGTTGAGAAAAATAAGGTTACAATCATAGACATCGCAATACCAGGTGATAGCAGGGTCAACGAGAAGGAACATGAAAAAATTGCGAAATACCAGGACTTAAAAATCGAAATTCAATGATTATGGCACAAACCAGCAGTGGTAATTCCAGTGGTAATCGGCACACTGGGTGCTATTCCAAAAGCACTGGAATTACATTTAAAACAGTTAAAACTTGACAAAATCACCATCAGTCAAATGCAAAAAGCTGCACTGCTTGGATCTGCACACATATTACGAAAATATGTTACGACGTCCTAGGCCCCTGGGTGGGGCCCGACTAGTAATCAAGGCCAAATCCGGCGAATCAACTGGCCGCTGTGATACAATCGTATAGTAGTAGTAGTAGTAGTAGTAGTAATAATAATAATAATAATAATAATAATAATAATAATAATAATAATAATAATAATAATAATAATAATAATAATAATAAAGGTTTCAACAAATAATTTTGTTTCTCAATCGCAACCATTAAAATTTCTAGGAAAGATGAAAGATGAAAGTGATCCGAGCACAATTATGTGAGGGTTGATCCCTTAAAAAAAACATCTATTGGGCAGCTCAGCTGTCTGTTAGTAACAGTCAGGCACATTCATGGCTTCCATTAGCTAAGTTTTATTCTTTCCCATGCACCATTTTTTAAAGTTGCTTCTTGCTTCATAGATTTTGTCCTACCATAATTGATTTAAACAGTAATTTTTTTTTTTTTACACTGAAGGACATAGGCCACATTTTCTTGTTAGGTATCGAGACAATTACAGTACTAAAGTAGATGATTGGGAGACAGAAACAGGAAAGTCAAGATAGTGACGACAATGGCAATCCAATCAAAGCCTCCACCCTTTATACGTGCGTTGAAGCACACAGACAGAAAGGGTAAGGCTTAGATCACAAGATGGTGATCTAAGATATCTTGACTTTTACTCTTGGACATCGATGTTGACTCTACAGTAATAAATAGGTGTCAACCTGGAAGCTGTTTAATGCTTATGAATTTACTATACCCCCGAAAATAAGACCTCCCCAGATAATAAGCCCAATCAGCCTTTTGAGCGTGTGTGCTAAAATAAGCCCCCTCCGAAAATAAGCCTTTCTCTAAAATATTTAAATGCATGCGCAGCCGGTCCCTGTTATTTCCTGGGGGGAGAAGGGGGAAAGATGCCCCACGCGCCCAACATGGAACAGCCTCACAGAGGCCACTCCTGCAAACCCTACCTACCATGCCCCTTTTCTTAGTGGCGGCTTCAAAAAGAGTGGCAGCCTCAGAAGACGCTAGGGGTGGCAAGAGTGCGCCAGAAACAGGGACAGAACTTCCGGCCTTCTCTGGATCAGCTGATCCACGGGCCATGGGCCAAGGTTAAGGGGCCTCCTGCACCTCAAAAATAATAAGACCTCCCCGAAAATAAGGCCAAGCGATTATTTCAGGGGTGAAAATAAAATAAGATCCTGTCTTATTTTTGGGGAAACACAGGTAATTTCCCCTTATTTGTTTCCATTTAAATTGCTGTCCAATGGATGGCTGAAATAAAGAGCATCAGTTCTGGCCAAATGTTATCACAAACACTCCCTTCTGCTTTAGGTTAAAACCAAAGTTTGCTTGGTATGTCTTGGTATCTTATTCATGATTGGTGACGAAGGCGAAGTCCGCTGAACTACAAACAAAGGAGAACCTATTGTCCTTCTTTCCCAAGGTTTCTTAGTTACACACTTCTACTGAAAACATTTTCTTCTAAGGCCTTCCCTTGGGGCTGAAGAGAAACTGAGAAGCCAGGAAGACTGAAGTTGGAAGACAAGTTGCTTGTGCAATGAATCGCTGAAAATATATAGCAATAGCACTGAGTGCTAATCACTTCCCAGCCAGCTCTAAGTGGTTTACAGAGTCAGCATATTGCCTCCAACAACAACCTGGGTCTTCATTTTACGGCCTCGGAAGGATGGAAGGATGAGTCAACCTTGAGCCAGTCAGGATCGAACTGCCGAACTCCTGGCAGCAGGCAGTTAGCAGAAGCAGCCTGCAGGACTGCATTCCAACCACTGCACCATCACGGCTCATGATTAATAAATATCATGGCCCCAGCATTACAAGGTAACGCCGTTCATGAGAATGCCTCTCAAATTCTACGCTCCTTCAAAAATATTTGTAACACAGAGGTTTTTTTTTTTTTAATTCAGCTAAAACACACAAAAAAAGAAAAGAAAACAGAGATAGGAAAAAAAAAGAGACAAATGTTCTTGGTCTCCCAGCATTACCGCCACTCTTTTTTCACAAGCTGTTGAATATTTTCATTAAAACATAACATAGCACCATCTTTTTTCTGCACTGGATGAGAACTGAGTAAGAAAAGGAAATAACAAAGGAGCCCACAAGTAGCAGAATGAATGGGTTGATTAAGTGGAAAGTACAGAAAGTGGTGACATGTGATGACTCACAAACTGTTCGTTCTCTGATATTCTCTTTATTGAGGTAGATCTCCATCAAGATATCATGCTATTGACGGTTCTTTGACATGTCGGGGTAATTACTCTGCCTAAGAAGGGAATTGGTACGCTGAGTGCCATTTGTATTTATATCATTACTTGTTCTATTTAAGGAAGCAAGAAGAGATTGTGTAACAAGGGGGAAAAAATAAGTAGCTGGTTAATCCAGGGCAAAGGGGGACACCTAAAAGCACAAGTTAAGTGTTATCTATGGATGGAATCACTACAGATGGGGACTGGGGACTGCAGCCAAGAAATTAAAAGACGCTTGCTCCTGGGGAGGAAAGAGTTAGTGGTAAAAGGAAACCAGGGACATGGTTCAAAAAACATGGTGGCTGGACACCATCAATGCTGACACTAACCAGAACATAGAAAAACTGAAATGGTGCAAGATTGGAAGAGACCTGGGTCATAGAATTGCCAAGACTTGGACATGGCTGAATAAATATTATCATCATCATTGGGAGGTTGACCTTCCCCAAAATGTTCTAGGATTGTTGTTAGTTGTGAAGTATCTGACCAATCACAACCCCATGGGCAACGTTCCTCCAGGCCTTCCTATCCTCTACCATCCTCTGGAGTCCATTTCAGCTCACGCCTACTGCTTCAGTGATTCCATCCAGCCACCTCATTCTCTGTCATCCCCCTCTTCTTTTGCCCACAATTGTTCCCAGCATTAGGCTCTTCTCCAGGGAGTCCTTCCTTCTCATTGCGTGGCCAAAGTATTTGAGTTTCCTCTTCAGGATCTGACCTCCTAAAGAGCAGTCAGGGTTAATCTCCTCTAGGACTGACCGGTTTGATCGCCTTGCAGTCCAAGGCACTTGCAGGAGTCTTTTCCAGCACCATAGGTCAGAGGCCTCAATTCTTTGGCACTCAGCCTTCCTTATTGGTCCAACTTTCACAGCCATACATTGCAACTGGAAAAACCATAGTCTTGACTATATGCACTTTTGTTGGCAGGGTGATCTCTCTGCTTTTTAGGATGCTGTCTAGATTTGCCATAGCTGGAGAAAGAAATGGCAACCCACCCCAGTACCTTTGCCATGAAAACCCCAAAGACATTCTAGGATTAGAGGCATCCCAAAATATAAGGGGGGCTAGAGTTTGGAATGCAGAGGAAGGACGTAGGTAAATTTTCCACAGTGGTCTTTTTTATCTTCAAGCATTCTTAAAGTGGAGATGTAAGAAGCCAGCATAATTTCCCTTCTCCTTACCAACCATCCTCTGATTCCCATGAAAAAAGGAAGAGCAAAATCAAACAATGGGAGTGGAGAGGGTTAATAATTAGCCATGGCAGTGGAAGACAGTTGGCGTCGCCTTCTAATCAATCCAAATGCAATGTGACTCTTGATCCTATTCATCTTGAGGTCTTCAGAAGCACTGATAGGCATTACCTTTACATCACAGCCCAATAGTATTGGCAATGTGTCTATCACACGCGCCCAAGCGCCTGTACACATGCAAGGCTTTCTGAAGGAAGAGTGGCATGGCTTTGTTCGGCCGCAAGAGAACATCACGGTTCCCTCCTTCTCCATCGCCACCTCTTCAATGTTATGCTTTGACGGACACAATGCAATCTCAGCAATTAAAAACAACATAACTTTACTTTACTGGACTGAAGAAAAAGAACTGCACCTCCAAATTATTTATTGCCCAGACTGTCTTCTCTTTTTTCATGTCACCTACGTTCACGCAGTGGTTCAGTGGCTAAGACGCTGAGCTTGTCGATCAGGAAGGTCGGCAGTTCAGATCCCTAGTGCCGCGTAACGGAGTGAGCTCCCGTTACGTGTTCCAGCTTCTGCCAACCTAGCAGTTAGAAAGCACGTAAAAAAATGCAAGTAGAAAAATAGGAACCACCTTTGGTGGGAAGGGAACAGCGTTCCGTGCGCCTTTAGTTTAGTCATGCCAGTCATATGACCATGGAGACATCTTCGAACAGTGCTGGCTCTTCGGCTTTGAAACGGAGATGAGTATCGCCCCCTAGAGTCTGGAACGACTAGCACGAGGGGAACCCTTACCTTTACCTATCTTCACTCATTCCCGTTCCACCCCACCAGCATGTAATCACCCCCTACTGACTTACAACACTTCTTCAACTCATAAAGTGTGGTTCAACAAAGCTTAGGTCACATCAGCAAGGCTCTTTAGTCTTTCAGTCAGGGTTGGAATCTAACACCCACCAAAGGACTTGCTCTGAACCAGGGTATTTCTCGTCTTGCTTTTCAGTGCTTTCAATCCCATGGAAAGGTTAAGATTTACTATTAGAAAGAACCACTAGGTTTCAGTGACCAGAGATATAGGGGGAAAAAGGACTTGCAATCTGAATTTGACCAGAACGTCAATTCTTTTCTAATCTGCAGGGAAGACATACACCCATCAGAAAACTTACTCATTGCCTTTTTCCCACTATAATTTTGCACTGCGTCTTTAGTAATAGCTGTGTGGGAATTTGACATCTACCACACTTCAAACTTCAGATCATTTCACGATTATGCTTCAACATATGTTCCATATCTTTCATTGCTGAGAACCAAGCTTTCTATTACACAAGAGATGTGTCCCCATTATTAAACTTGGCTGTGGTGAGTACAGGTACCCAGTAATCAGTGGTGGGTTACGACCGATACGCCCTGCTACGGGCGTACCGGTGCCTGCCGGGAGCACCAAGTATCGTTTCAGTATGTATGTTCCATTCTTTTGGGGGGAAAGAACATATACAACAGCATCCTCTTTTCTGTTTGTTTCTATTTTCTTACCCAGATATTCAATAGACTGGACTTTAAAAATGTATTATTTTCTGATCACTTAAAGGAAACAAAGATGAGGATGCTTCTCTTGGCCAGCTGTAAATTGCTCATTTGATAGTTAGTTTCACCACTGAATTGATCCTAATCCCCTCTAGTTGCATCCTCATTGCCTTCAGAGAGCCGTTTGGGTTAATTTTGTCTCCTTATATTAACAGCCATAAATCTTTCCTTTTCCTAAAATCAACTTTGCTACGTTTCAAAGAAAGAAAATTGTGCTCCTAAAATAGGGGGAAAAGGATTAGAAGAGAGAATTTAAACTGGTTGATTTATGCTGATCTTTAATGAAAGGTAATAGATTTTTTTTTCAAATTGACTTTAGAATTAAAAAAACAAAGGAGAAACAGAATATCATGATAAATGGAATAGATTTTACCAATGGTTGGGAATAAGAGGTGGAAGTTGGAACAACAAATAATTAGAATTTGTGAACTTGGAATGTGATATAATTTATGTAATATATAAATGAGTATATTGAGTAGAATCTATATATCTATATCTCTCTGTCTGTCTGTCTGTCTGTCTGTCTATCATCTATCTATCATCTATCTATCATCTATCTATCTATCTATCTATCTATCTATCTATCTATCTATCATCTATCTATCTATCTATCTATCTATCTATCTATCTATCTATCTATCTATCTATCTATCTATCTATCTATCACCTACCTACCTATATCTAGCAATGCAATGTAAGAAGACAAAGTTATTTGTATATTATCAGTTTTTATGTTAGTTTTTATGGCAGCAATAACACCAGGAGGGCCACCCTTGTGTCTAATGTTTTAATAAGAAATTAATAAAAAAAAGAAAAGAAAGATATTGTTTTTTTAAAAAAAACAATTGTTGCTTTAAAAAAACAATAGCTGGAAAAAGAGAACTACATTTGTCAACAGTTTAAATATGTACAATTAGTCATAAGGATTTAAATTGGATAAAAATAATTTTGCTTTTGCAAATAAAAAATCCAAACTTTGAAAGGGACTTGTGTACTTCTGCACTAATGACAAGTCACACGTCTTTCTCAAATAGTGCTGTCTATGTATGTATGTATGTATGTATGTATAGTATAGTATATGTATGTATAATATATGTATGTGCATGTACACACACAGTACTATTATACAGCAGTGTGTATGCATGTATACATACACACTCACACGTATTGCTGTATAATAGTGCTGTTTTTCAGCTTTTCAAACACTGAAAAGCTTTGTATTTGGCCGAGAATGAAACCCATGGATACTAGAAATGGCTATCATCAAAGCAGCCAGAGGAAAAAAATTAAAGGGGCTTTTTTTCATAGAAAGTAGAGTCAGAAGGCTAGGTTGGATCTACAACCAAGTGTTTCAAGAATAAGGTGGGCAAAACACTAATGAGACATTATGCTAATGAAGAAATAGTTGCAGAACACATTCAAACAGACATGTCACATGGTTAGAAGGTCGCAGAATTCAAGTCACGATTTCCACCTCCATGTGACTAATCGAATGCAAGAAGTAGGTGATTGCTCAGCTCTACCTTAATTAGACAAATTTCTTGTAAGCCTCTTTTATTTATTTTTTGCAAAAACATCCATTTTGCCTGTTATGCTAGAAGTTTGGCAGGTTATTGTTATTGTGGAAGAAATATTTACATTTTCAGTAACACAAAACCTGATACCTAAGAAATATTTTCCACCTGCAACTATCTGTGAGCTGTCCCACGCCCGCTCTGAAAGCTTTCCACTATCTGTCAAAACATGGGTTTTGATGCAATAAAGACTATAATTATTGAGCATTTACGGGAAATAATATTTTCCCTCTGGTACGTGTTATAACGATTGTTAACATGTGAGTACGAATGTTAATGAAAAAAGGGAAAAATACGCACCCCACCTTTATGCATCTAAAAACAGAAAAGGATTTTTTTAAAATGCATGCAAATGACAATATAATAAAAGTGTAGCTAGGGTTGAGGAGCTAAATTGAAAAGCGAGTGTCAATCAGACCAAGGTTTTGTGTTATTTTAAAGCACAAAAGCAACACTGTTTTGAAAGTAAGGCTTGAAAACAGAGACGTAAATTAAGTTCCCGAGTGTAAACAACATATTTTTTGGCTGTATATATATTTATACATTTTGAGTAGATGGATGGATATGTAATGAATACTTTTGGGACCAAAATATAAGCCCACTAGACATACGAACATGAAATCACCAATACAGAGCATACATCCTACCAGTTTTATCATCTGACAGATTGCGGGGACCTCTTGAATGGCTGTTGCAATGAAAGTTGGATTGGATGTGTCCAGGGCCGGATTTAGATGAAAAGAGGTCCTAGGCTATTCCACTTATGGGGCCCTTTCACCTCCCATTTTTAAGTTTGTAAATTACATGAGAGATAATAAAATACATCATTTCTGTGATATATATCAATATATTAAATGAAACATGTTGTAATTGGTACTAACCTTTATAAAAAATGTGGCACGGATAATAAATAAAAATAAAAGGCCCCTCTTAATCTTGAGGCCCTAGGCTGAAGCCTAGCTAGCCTATAGGAAAATCTGGCCCTGGATGTGTCCAGTGGTGGGGTTCAAAAACGTTTACTACCAGTTCTGTGGGCGTGGCTTGGCGGATGTGGCATGGCTTGGTGGAATGGCAGGGGAAGGATACTGTAAAATCTCACTTCCCTCCCCACTCCAGGGGAAGGTTACTGCACAATCAGCTGGGACTCGGGAAGCAGAGAATAGATGGGGGCGGGGCCAGCCAGAGGTGGTATTTACTGGTTCTCTGAACTACTCAAAATTTCCGCCACCGGTTCTCCAGAACTGGCCAGAACCTGCTGAATACCACTTCTGGATGTGTCTGGGATTCCAGGTGAAATATGATACTGGATTGGCTCTCCTGCAAGAAGGATGGAACTGAGGAACTCCCATCACAGATTTTCTCTAACAGACACTAAACAAAACAAAAATAAAAAGTAGACCATTGGTTTTTTTTTTAAAAAAAATGGGGTATTGTAGTTAACAGCATACTTCTTCATGAAACATCTGGATGGACTTTTGCCTTCCATATCCAGAACACAGAAAGACAAGCTTTTTCTTCATTCTAAAAACAAATTAAGGAATGGGCCCAAGAGATTCTTTCAGGATTCTGAATCTTATCATTAAGATTTAGCCTTTGGTGCACCTCCCTTACCTCCACACCAGTGGTGAAATTCATTTTTTTTTACTACCGGTTCTGTGGGCATGGCTTGGTGGGCATGGCAGGGGAAGGATACTGCAAAATCTCCATTCCCAGCCCACTCTGGGGCCAGCCAGAGGTGGTATTTGCCGGTTAAATAAATAAATAAATAAATAAATAAATAAATAAATAAATAAATAAATAAATAAATAAATAAATAAATAAATAATAAACAAACAAACAAACAAACAAATAAATAAATAAATAAATAAATAAATATTTCTTTCTTAGCCGCACCCTCTCCCGAAGGACTCGGGGCGGCGTACAATGAAACATATGAAATAAATATGGACAAAACAAACATATAACAGAGACATATACCGAGACATACACAAGGAGGAGGTCGGCTGATAAATAAAACAATTAAAATACAGTCTTTAAAAACCCCTAGATAATTAAATATAATTAAAATACCCAGTAAAAGCCCGTCAGGAGTTGGTTCTCCCAACTACTCAGAATTTCCACTACCGGTTCTCCAGAACCTGTCAGAACCTATTAAATTTCACCCCTACTCCACACCTTAGAACAGTGTTTCTCAAACTTGGCGACTTTAAGTCCTGTGGACTTCAACTCCCAGAATCCCCCAGCCAGCATAGCTGGCTGGGGAATTCTGGGAGTTGAAGTCCACAGGACTTAAAGTCGCCAAGTTTGAGAAACACTGCCTTAGAACATAGAATCAAAAGGCTGGAAAGGACCTCAGAGGTCTTTTAGTCCAAGGCAAGAAACATTATGCCATCTGGTCAAATGGTTGTCCAGTCTATTTTTGAAAACCTTCAGCGATGGAGCACCCACAACTTCAGGAGGCAAACTATTCCTATGATTAATTGTTCTCTCGCTGTCAGGAAATTTCTCCTTACTTCTAGGTTGGGTCTTTCTTTAACAAGCTTCCATCCATTACTTCTTGTCCTGCCCTCTGGTGCTGGGAGAATAAGTCAGTTCCTTCCTCTGTGTGACAAGTCCTCAAGTACTAGAAGACTGTTATCATGTCCTCTCCAATCCTTCTCTTCAATAGGCTAGACATCAGTAGTGGGATTCAAATAATTTAACAACCGGTTCTCTGCCCTAATGACCAACTGGGTAGGCGTGGCTCAGTGGTCATGTGACTGTGTAGGCATGGCCAACTCAACGTCACTCAGATCGATGGGCGCTTCGCCTTAGCTGTTACAATGTAATGAGGGTTAACCGGAGAGGCAGTTTCTGTAAGCAGGGCAGTAAAGATTAGGCTAGAAACAACACCAGAATTTTTCCTTCCTGCCTTCCTTACAGGAGTAGCCCTGTAAAGTGGAAAAAAACAAAAGGAGATTTCTTCCAACAGCCGGTTCTCCGAACTGCTTAGAAAGTTAATGATTAGATGTGAATTGGCTGAATCCCACCACTGCTGGACATACATAGCTCCATCAACCATCATATGCTTTATGATGCTTTATCATCTTTGTTTCTCTTCTCTGCACTCTATCTAGGGTCCAAACATCATTTTTGTATCATGGTGAACAGAATTATATGCAGTATTCTATGTGTGGCCTCGCCCGTATAGTATACAGTGGCATTATCACTTCCCGTTATCAGCTTCCTTTTAGACTGTAACCCCCAATCCTATGGTCAACATGATTCCCGTTTGAGACTGATGGGAAGTGTAGTCCTGCCCATTTGAAAGTAAGAAGGTTGAAGAAAGTTGATTGTCATGGCAATCAAGGCAGAAGGATACAGCATTCAATGTTCAGTTTGGGATTTTTCCAGGCGTGGGCAATACATTGAATTTTCCCCCAGTTTCAAAACATTTGTGGCCCTCCAAAACAAGTGATGAGACTTTTAGAAGTCCAAATCTCAGTATTCCACAATACTGGATTGACACATTACAATCCACCAAAATTCACCCATCTGAAGAACTTTAATTGAATGGGTGACTTTAACAAGTTCTGTCTTAGGAATAAGAACCCTTTCAAGTCAAACAAAGAGATGGGCCATTTTTTCTCCTTAGAGCACAAATCTCTCTGGCTTCTTCCTAGAATCACCGATTTTCTGCCTCGGTGAAACATTATAGACAATAAGGAATGCAATATATAAGGGTGGCTGATAAAAGTCCAAGTGAGAGAAATGAAATATTTTACGGCCACCATCGTGATGGCTAAGTGGTGTGGATTCTGAGTTGTAGTCCTCAATTTTTATTAGATCTAGTTGGTGTAGAAAAGACGACTTCCTTTTAGTCAAGATCAACATCTAGTAGTTTCATGGATATCCCTGGCTTTCTTAGGCAACACTGCAAAAGTGCTTCTCGTTGTAGACTTTGATGGAAGAGAGCTGTGTTAGTCTATAGTAGCTATTATTATTATTATTATTATTATTATTATTATTATTATTATTATTATTATTATTATTATTATTATTATTATTATTATTATTATTATTATATATTTGGTGAGATTCACAGCCTTTGGGGCTGATTAGTAGCTCAACAGCTCGAGTCCTAACCAAGGACCTAGGAACTGTTACGGTAACGTCGGGGGATATAAGATGTTCCAAGTAGGGTAGTTTTTTGTAGAATCAGAATGTTCAAGTCAGGTAAATTTAGAATTTTCAAATAGGGAGGTAGTCCATTAAGTATTGGTCCAAGGGCTCCAATTACAATTGTTGTTGTTGTTGTTGTTGTTATTTTATTGATTAGCCTATAGGCCATATCAAAGCACAAGGTTCAAACACATATCACCAATAAAATCCTGTACAAACAATTTAAAATAAGAGTAGGGTAAAATACAATAGTTATAGGACAGGATACAATATAATTTAATATATAAATATGTACAATAGAATAAAATGACATAAAATTATATTTCGGTGTCCTCCTTACAATCTACTCCAATCAGTACCACTTATGCAGATTTCAGCCGAACCATTTTGTTTAAGTCCTGTGCTGTGTTAAATGATATTTTCAGGTTTTGGCCACACATAAAGTAAGTTGTTTTGATATGGGGATCCCAATGGGTCCTTCGTTTGGTATATGGACCAAGGTACCTGTCCCTCACCCCCTTATACAAGCAACCATCAAAGAGAGCCAGACCTTCTACCTCTGCCGCTCCACAAATGCAGAGACGCTCATTGTAGGATATAGAATGGAATCTCCCATATCTGACCATTGCGTCAAGCTGTTCGAATCTCACCTATAGTAGCTAAAAATCAGGAGGAGGGGTACAGGCAGTCCTCAACTTACAACAATTCATTTAGCGACCTTTCAAAGTTACAACAACACTGAAAAAAGTGACTCATGACCGCTTTTCACACTTACCACCTTTGCTGCATCCCATGACCACCTGATCAAAATTCAGATGATTGGCAACTGGCTCATATTTATGACTGCTGCAGTTTCCCAGGGTCATGCAATCACCTTCTGACAAGCAAAGTCAATGGGGGAGCCAGTGGCACTTAACCGTGTTAGTAACTTAACAATCACAGGGATTCACATAGCAAGTGTGGCAAGGAAGGTCGTAAATTGAGGCAAACTTCACTTAACAAATGTCTTAGGAACAGATCTTTTGGGCTCAATTGTAAGTCAAGGACTACCTGTGCTTTTTGTGACTCACAAATGTTATTAAAAGACCTAAGCTTTTGTGAGCTACAGTTCACCTCGTTAGTAACACTGCTTACACTATTTTCCATCTTGCACATCTTTAAGCAAATAATCTCTAAATTGAGAAAGAGCCAAGCAATCACAGGAAGAACAGGACAATTGAATTAATGAGCTGATTAAAGATATTTTTTAAAAAAGGAAATGAAGAAATAAAAGGGAGATTTTCAGGAGGAAATATCAACATACGCCATGATATTCCATGGATGGCCCTGGCTACGATCACTAACTCTCACCTTAATTTGCATGAAGTGTTTGCCGTGATAATAAAAATAGACTTTTAGACTTTCCACAGGAAAGATAGATTATGATAATGACACACTGAAATCTTCTTTTCCAGGTGAGCTCAGAATCTCTTGAGATTTAAATATTATAAAGGGAACAATTCACTCAAAACGAAATATCTGCAAATCTCTTGATTTGCGGTCAGATTTCAATTGGGGTTCTACGAGTTTATTCAACTTCTTTCCCCATCGCATTGCAGCATCCGGCAAATTAAATGAATGTAACAAAGAGATTGGATTGAAAGGCAGTAAACACAGATTTAAATCCCAACATTTAGAACTGGGTTATTTATTTTAAACATGAGTAAATTTAGATTTAACCCACAGTCTTAATGTTTATGGCAGAACTGCTATTTAAAAAAAAACCCAATATCAATTTTTCCATTTGTCATTATTTCATATTTCTGAAAAAAAAAATCAAAACAGAATATCAAATTGCTCAGTTGCTAAGACTGGGCTAACACTGATCCCCTTCACAGCCACATAACCAGCAACCATGATGATAAGTCTCCAAGATTCATCTCAACTCTAAAACCTGTGTCAATTTCTTAGAAGTGGAGCCCTTTAGAATAAATATCTGACGAATAAATAAACCAGTGAATGGGATAGATTTACTGTATGCAAATGACTATTGATCTCTTTGGCAGCACAACTAATAAAAATCTTTCCTTGCACACTTTCCACCTCGTGCATGCTTAAGCAAATTATCTCTAAATCAACCAAGCCCCACACCACCACCACAAAAAGGAGGGGGAGTTTGAACAATTAATTACTCGATGTTCCCTTAACCTGCATTTCAGAGAGTACACTCAAAAAGTGAGAAGTATAGGAAGTCCACATTTTAAGGGGAAAGCATATTGGTGCCTTCTGAAGAGTCAAACAGTCCAACGGAAGGGGTCTTAGAAGGGATTCCTCAATCTTGCTTTTCAAGGGGGCTGGAGGTTAAAGTTGCAGGAATTGGATATGTCTGGTCTGGTAAAGGGGCGCGGTGGCTCAGTGGCTAAGACACTGAGCTTGTCAATCAGAAAGGTTGGCAGCTTGGCCGTTTGAATTCCTAGTGCCACATAACGGAGTGAGTTCTCGTGATTTGTCCCAACTTCTGCCAAATAGAGTGGGCCAGCCTGTTTTCTAAAGCACCAGAAGTTAAGACAAGAAACAAAGGATGGAAACTAAGGAGAGAAGGAACCTAGAACTAAGAGGAAATTCCCTAACAGCAAAAACAATTAATCAGTGGAACAGCGTGCCTCCAGAAAATGTAGTTTGCTCCATCACTGGTGACTTTTAAGAAGAGATTGGACAGCCACTTGTCTGGAATGAGATAGGGTCTCCTGCTTGATCAGGGGGTTGGATTAGAAGACCTCAAAGGTCCCTTCCAACTCTGTTATTCTGTTATTGATCTCCCTGCTTTGTAGAGAGAGAAAAAGACAAAGGGGTTAAACATCCAGATTTGACTTGCTGTCAATAAGAACAGAAGATCATCTCTTTTAGAAGCTCAAAGTTCTCTTTTTTGATCATCTTTCCCGGCAATTGGTATCAAAATGCTTATTTATTTATTTATTTAAAACATTTATGTGGACGCCTTTCTTTCGACCAATGGTGTTATCATGGAGAACTGTAATTTCAGAGGTCCTGGAAGATTGCTAAGTGGTCCTACGGTCAACAAGAGCGGCGTTTTGAAGTAGATGATGTTGCCATCTAAAGAAGGTGGGGCCACTAAACCCTTATGAATTTGCGTGCCAAATTACAGCGGAGGTGGCCTTGTATGGACCCTCTAAAAGAGAAATGTTTGGGGCAATTAATTAAAGGTAAAGGTTCCCCTCACACATAGGTGCTCGTCGTTCCTGACTCTAGGGGGCAGTGCTAATCTCCGTTCACAAAGCCAAAGAGCCAGCGCTGTCTGATGACATCTCCGTGATCATGTGGCCGGCATGACTAAACACCAAAGGTGCATGGAACGCTGTTACCTTCCCACCAAATGTGGTTCCTATTTTTCTACTTGCATTTTTACCTGCTGTCAAACTGCTAGGTTGGCAGAAGCTGGGACAAGTAACGGGAGCTCATTCCGTTACGTGGCGCTAGGGATTCGAACTGCCGAACTGCTGACCTTTCTGATCGACAAGCTCAGCGTCTTAGCCCCTGAGCCACTGCGTCCCACATTTGGTTGCTGAGAGAGTAAAAGGAGAGGAAGGGTCTCTAAGTCAGGAGGAATGACACTGAAAAGCGTTCACCTTGGTTTAGGCTGACTGAGTTTCAAAAGAAAAGGGTGCTAAAATGTAGGACGAAATTGGGTGTAGGCAGCTGTGTTGTGGGATGAAGGGCTTCTATGCCAGAGAAAACTGTTCCCTTTTGAAGTTGGGGCGGGGGGCAGGGAAGGAAGTGGGGAGCAGAGGGAGGAGAAGAATACGCACAGAGCATCTTCGTTTCTTTTGTGCCAAGACAAAATTCCTTTGAAAGGAAGCAATGAGGCTGAGAGAGGAATAAATGCTGGAGAAATGACAATCGTTTTTCTGTCAGAGCCCGTGACTGCTCTGATAAGATCCAGCATGTGTCAGTTGTCAAGTGTCTCTTGTCACACTTCAATGTGAACTTTACAGCAAAAAGAGGACAAGAGGCAGCGAAGGGGAAAATGGCACGGCTCCAAAGGACTTGGGCACTCAGTGTGACACCATTTCCATTTTACATTCCAGAGGACTTTCTCGGGTGGTCCCCTGAATGCAATTATTCCCACCTAATAAAGGCAACATATGCTAAGACAATTAAAAAGATTTTATTACGGACCCATTCGTTCTCGTTGTGTTTGATTTTACACAGCGGTGCATGGCCGGCGAGGGTGGTGGGAAGGGGTGAAGAGAATGCTCCCGAGGAAGAAGAAGAAGAAGAATCCAGGAGAAAGGTGAAGGAGAAATGCTGGGCCATCTTTTCCAAACAGGGACTTCTGAAAGGGGTCTGATCCTAATGGGATTTGGATATCCAACATAGGTAGAAGGCACCAGGTTAGGAAAGGCTGTGATGGATTACAATGTGATTGGTCTCTGTCACCTCACCAAGGGGAACATTTCCAGCTGTTCAAATGTTTGTTTGCTTCTGTTGTGGCCCACTGGCAGCTAGCGGAGCTGGCAGCAGAGTCGGACAGTGAGGAGGTTGGGGAGGAAAGTCCTGGGGGCTGAGGAAAGCTCAGATGAGGGCTCTGCGTCGGAGGAAGAGAGGAAACTAGACAGCAGTGAGGCAGAGGAACAGCTGGAGCCTGTTCCCAGTGTGCGCATGCGCAGAGCTGCCAGAAGACAAGAACAACTAAAAAAGCAGGGTCGACTTGGGAGTAAAGCCACACCTTGGAGGTGATTGGCCCTTCCTATAGGAAACAAAAGAGGAGCGAACGGTGAGTGGTCTTTTTTGCAGGAAACAATTCATTCCTTCGATCGTTTCAAGAGTGGAAAGTTCTGTTTTGTGACTATAAGAGACTCTGTGCCAAGTGTTGCCTTGCCCTGCATTTGGAAACTCGTTACCTGGCAGCTCTCCAAGTGAGATGAGGTTCGTGCTGATAAATATTCCTCTGAAAGACTGTTTGCCAAGGTGTATTGACTGTGAACGAAAGGGATTCACAGTCGTGTGAATTCACAGTCCTTTTTTTTGCCAGGACCAAGACTCTGCTTCATGCTTTTTAAGGAAGCCTAGGTCAAAACAGCTTCTTTTCACCTTTTTCTTCTGATGCATCAAACCCTTTAGTAGCTGAACTCCAGACACTTTGGTATCGCTACCTTGAGAAAATCCAAATTTAAAGCCCTAGATTTAAATCTTCTTCGTTGCTCCCTCAGTGGATAATCCTAACCCAATTAGTTTAGCAGAGATATGAAGAAGAGATCCTGTGTTATTACAGGGTACATTAAAAATATAGCTTCAAAGGATTATAAAAAACGGAGTACAACCTCTCTAACAACATTGAATGATTGAGCTTATGGTACTTATTATAACCCAAATGTCTCTGAGGACAGGGTCCAGCATCACACAAATACTACAGCAATAAAGCTAAATCAGAACAGGATAAAAATAATAACTCGTTTTTTGGTGTTGCACTGATGATGTTACCTGGTTTGGTAATAAAATGTCTGCAAGAAAGCAACCAAGTTTAGAGAGCATCAAGGATCCCACAATGATCTTTCTTTATAAGCACGGTGAAGATTTCACTTCTGTCTTCCACACTCAGCCATCAATAGCTACCTCAGACATTCCAGGAAGCAAGTAGCACCCTTCTCCCATTCCAAGGCTTACTTTTTATTGTAGCTAGCAAATGGGATTTATTCATTTAAGCTGGCTATGGAATTTTAGTTCAAATTACCATACAATTGAGGGATGCGGTGGCTCAGATGCTGAGCTTGTCTATCAGAAAGGTCAGCAGTTCATCGGTTCCATTCCCTAGCGCCATTAACAGAGTGAGCTCCCGTTATTTGTCCCAGCTTCTGCCAACCGAGCAGTTTGAAAGCATGTAAAAATGCAAGTAGAAAAATAGGGACCACCTTTGGTGGGAAGGTAACAGCGTTCCGTGCGTATTTAGTGAAGCTGATCACAGGACCATCGAGATGTCTTCAGACAGCGCTGGCTCTTCGGCTTTGAAACAGAGATGAGCACGGTCTCCTAAAGTTGGGAGTGACTAGCATATATGTCTGAGGGGAACCTTTACCCTTTTTTTACCATACAATTCTCTCTAATCAAAATCTGGTTCCTAATGCAGAGCTTGAAACCATTGCTAGGAATAAGCTCATGGTTTACAGCTACTACTTCTCGGGAGAATCTAGAACTGTACTCGAGTTGATAACCATGTCTAAGATTTGTTGTGCCTTCTGAAATTGCCCGTCAGTGATGCAGACTGGGATCCACGATCTTTGTTGTTTTTCTCCTTTCCTCCCTTTCAATGGGTTTGAGAGACTGTACTAACCTTCCCTCTGCAATAATGCCCATTTACCAGCTTTACTGGTATGGCGAGATAATAGCATAGAGAATGAAGTAACAGAGTTGGAAGGGACCTTGAAGGTCTTCCAGTCCAACCCCCTGTAGGAAACCCTACACCACTTCAGACAAATGGTTATCCAACATCTTTAAAACTTCCAGGGTTGGAGCACTCATAATTTCTGGAGGCAAGTTGTTCCATTGGTTGATTGTTCTAACTGTCAGGAAATTTCTCCTCAGTTCTAAGCTGCTTCTCTCCTTGATTAGTTTCTACCCATTGCTTCTTGTTCTGCCCTCAGGTGCTTTGGAGAATAGCTTGACTCCCTCTTCTTTGTGGCAACCCCTGAGATATTGGACCACTGTTATCATGTCTCCCCTAGTCCATTTTTTTATCAGACTAGACATACCCAATTCCAGCAACCGTTCTTTATACGTTTTAGCCTCCAGTCCCCTAATCATCTTTGTTGCTCTTCTCTGCATTCTTTCTAGAGTCTCCACATCTTTTTTCTGTCAGATCTCAAATACAAACTGAAGGAGAAGAACCCATTTGAGAGAATTATTGCATTTCTCATTTCATCTCGATTCCCACATTATTTTCCTCTCTAAGATCTTCAAAAGTAGCCCAAACCCATTGCCTGTTCTTTTCAAACTGAATTTATTTTTCCAATCGAAGGCTCACCAACCATTCAATCCAGCAACTCTCGTTTGTGGCTCTAGGGTGGCATGAAAAAGGGAGGATTTTGCAAGGTTGCCCTTTAAACAGCTTTCCACACCTGGCCCAAACCCCACAAATAAAGAAAGGAAAAGTAGCATCATCTACCTGAAACGCGGATAGTTATAAAAGCAGTGTTAATTTGCTTCGACGGAAAGATTTTCACAGGAAAGCAAGGAGCAGAAAACATTATGAAAATATCCAAGAGGACTGGTAATTGAGTTGATTAGGATGACCTTGGTTACGAAGGTAACCAAGAAGAGCGAATGGTGCTTAGACTTGAGTTATAACCCTGCTTTTTTTCCCCCCAGTCAGGGTTGTAATTTGCTTGAGTTAAATTTAAGTAGCCTCCTTATGAAAAGGCATTCAGGGTTAGCGTGGTAGGCCTGCTGGTTTTTTCTTATTCCCCAAGCTAACAAAAGTTTTAAAAAAAGAAAAAGAAAAAGCAAGGACAAAGGAGAGAATGATGAACTCTTCCCTGGCAGTTCAGTATTTTCTTCCGGTAGAGGTTTCTGCTTGTCAGTGAGAATTATACAAAATGAACAACAGGAAGGATCTCCTTTCACCTATGAAGTCAATGGGAGGCTTTTTTTTCCCAGGCCTTTCCTGTTTTCAGCATGTTGAGGTCGAAATTTTCACTGCTCAACATGAAGAGGGCTTTTTTTTAAAAAATAAAAAAAGGTTAGCTGTTGAAAAATTGCTAATATTCACGCTTTGTTTTGCTGTGATCGATCCTGAGTTGCAGGCTCTTTTAATTTTATTGGGGCATAATCAAGTGGCAGTTTATGGCCCTTTTGAAACTTTTGGATAAGTGACCACTTGGAAAGAAAGATCAGCGGATGAAATATATTGACATCCCGCGAAATTATTTGGGAAGGAGTAATGCTTAAAATGGCAACAAAGATTTGTGCATCCCTATGTGGGGTTGTGAAATGGGATCAAGAAGGACTCCACAACCCTGACCTACATTTATTCTCTTCTATTAGGCTTAAATGTTTTAACATATTCTCCTGGCATACCTAATACAGGTAGTTCTCGACTTGCAACAGTTCATTTAGTGACGTTCGAAGTTACAATTGCAGCTTCCTCATGGCCACCCTTCACAAATTCAGACACTTGGCAACAGGCATGTATTTATGACACTTCCAGTATCCTGGGGTCATGTGATCACTTTTTGTGACCTTCTGACAAGCAAAATCAATGGGAAAGCCACCCAATAACTACCTTAATAACTCAGAAACTGCAATGATTCACTCAACCATCATGGCAAGAAAGGTAATAAAATATGGCAAAGCGCACTTAACAAAATGCCTCACTTAGCAATGGAAATTTTGGCTTGCATTGTGTCATAAGTCGAGGACTACTGTAGTTGTTTGAGGAACATAGGTGCTACGCAAAATGCACTTTTGACAATAGTGCTTTAAAGCAGTACGGACACAATATTGCAAAATAGTCTCCTAAGAAATTGTCTTTTTTTCAAAAAAAACAAACAAACAGCAATTCAGGAACATCATTTCTACTTGTTTCCATAGGGCATGCGCAGAGAATCCAACCAGATTGTGTTTAAGACCTGTAGGCAATGCTTAAGTAAAAGGTAAAGGTAAAGGTTCCCCTGGCCCATATGTGCTAGTTGTTCCCAACTCTAGGGGGCAGTGCTAATCTCCGTTTCAAAGCCGGAGAGCCAGTGCTGTCCGAAGATGTCTTCATGGTCATGTGGTTGGCGTGACTAAATACCGAAGGCGCCCCAAAGGCTTCTCCTATTTTTCTACTTGCATTTTTACACGCTTTCGAACTGGTAGGTTGGCAGAAGCTGGGACAAGTAAGGGCAGCTCGCTCCGTCACGCGGCACAAGGGATTCGAACCTCCAAACTGCCAACCTTTCGACAAGCTCAGCGTCTTAGCCACTGAGCCACCGCGTCCCACAAATGCTTAAGTGCAACATCCTAATTCTTTTTATGCCCAACCTCAAAATCCACCCCCTAAGTAATTCATTACTCTGATCTCAAGAAGAAACTTCAAACTATTGAGCAGAGGCCAAATGTTTAGGATGTGATTTATATATATATTTTTTAAAAAAGGTCTCGAAGCAAATTCTCAACTGCTGAGAGACCTTACAAGAAAGAATTTCATTAAGTGGCTGTTGACATCTCCATTCTCAGTGTGACACTAGAGCACTATTAAGAGACCGATTTCCAACGGCATTTCAACAAGAGATTGAATTTGGTTTACACAAACCCTCCTAAGATATTTGAGGTTCGCATTTGGGGTTCGGGAACGAAGAAGAAGGGAGAGGTGGGGTGTGATGACAAATGTATGACAAAAACTACAGTGCAAACACGGAATCAGACAGCCAATTAATTTTGACACCAGGAGAAACAGATGCGTGGAACTCTAATTCAAATTCAGACTTTTCAGTCTATTCTGTAGTATTATGGAGGTGACTCTAGGAACATAATCCCCGCTTCCCAAATGGACTATGAAATGCAGATTTCTTTTTTCTTTGGGACAATTCCTTTCTTTACTTTTTGCTGTCCTTTTTTTTTGGGGTAGCACAGATTTCCCCAAGTAGACATATTTAAACCTAAGTAGGTCTGGAAGATTTTGGAGGCATGTTTTCTGACTAATAAAATTTATTAAAAGGCACAAGAGATGGAAAAGAAGCTAGCAGACGCCTTCTGATTTTTATTTTTATTTTGACACCGTCGAATACCATGGCTCTCTTCTTCCAATGTCTACGTACGCCTGGTCCAATTTGGTGGCCACATTAGTATGGGGGAAAAAAAAGAAACCCTCAGGAAAATCAGCCACATCTATTTTGGTTCCCAGCTTTTCTTAACATATGTGTCCTTTCCTCACAACTCCTTCCAAGTTATGTAGTTTTTAATGCAAATTCCAGGAGAAACATGATGTTTTACGATTCCCTGGGATAGTGTTATTTTTTATGATATTTCTCAATGGTTGCTTCTTAAGCTTACCTTTCCTCCCTACAAAATCTGCTCAGAAATTTACCACGCTACTTTCCCTATGCAAGTTTCAGAAAACATGAATTCTATTTCAGATACGTCTTTCTCAAGTCAAAGACTTTTTTTTTGGGGGGGGGGGGTAGATGTCGGATCTGGAAGCCATCTTTTGCATTGGGCCTTCAGGCCTGCCACATTTTCTACACCCAACTCAGCATCTTAACCACTTGAGGTACCATGCTCCCCTAAAGAGAATACTGAATTACTATTCCCAGCAACCGCCATCCTTGGTCCTCTCCCCTATTCTAAATCGGGGGTCTCCAAACTTGAGAACTTTTAAAATTTGGGGACTTTAACTCCCAGAATTCCCCAGCCAGCCTGTTATAAATCATTGTAATAACTTAAAATGCTTAAAAGAACTTAAAAGGAGAGAT
Source organism: Natrix helvetica (assembly GCF_964273705.1). NCBI lineage: Eukaryota > Metazoa > Chordata > Lepidosauria > Squamata > Natricidae > Natrix > Natrix helvetica. The sequence goes on from NC_138561.1 coordinate 9,156,215, forward strand.
TCAACCTGGAAATAAGGAGGAACTTTCTGACAGTGAGAACAATCGACCAATGGAACAGAAGTTACCCTTGGAAGTGGTAGGGGCTTCATCACTTGAGACTTTCAAGAAGAGATCGGACTGCCATTTGTCAGAAATGGTGTAAGGTCTCCTGCTTGAGCAGGGGGTTGGACTAGATGACCTTTAAGGTCCCTTCCAACTCTGTTAATCTGAGTTCTGCCCATTACAATGGCAATCCAACCCCAGGAGCTATAGCTTTCCAGGAAAGGACAGTCCATATGTTTCTAAGCTGCCCAGGAAATGGGATATAAATCTGGATTCCTTGCTGTGAAATGTCAATCTGTAGAGAAAACCAAATCCTTTTTGTGTAGCGGACAACAGACAGGATTTCATCCAACAGCAGTCCGAGGGGTGTGAGTTGCTATAGGCAACCTCCTCCTTTATTGCAGAACATAAAGAACTTAGAACTGCCGAGTTTAACTTACTCACCCCATAATTAAGTCGGGGGAGCAGGGACCGCCAGCCAAATGCAGACTAAAAAGAAAAGAATCTGCCTTGCAAAATCATTCAGCGGTGGCTATTATTCCTGGGATCCTTTGCTATTATCATTAGTCAATACTTTAGACCAGCTCAGGCAAGAAAAACAAAAATGGACAGGTACAGTATATGTGGTACCTGGCTCAATAGTAGTAACTGTGAGAGAGAACTTGGAGTCCTAGTGGACAACCATTTAAATAGCAGCCAGCCGTGTGCAGCAGCTGCCAAAAAGCCAACACAGTTCTAGGCTGCATCAACAGAGGGATAGAATCAAGATCACGTGAAGGGTTAATACCACTTTATAATGCCTTGATAAGGCCACACTTGGAATACTGCATTCAGTTTTGGTCACCGCGATGTAGAAAAGATGTGGAGACTCTAGAAAGAGTGCGGAGAAGAGCAACAAAGAGGATTAGGGGACTGGAGGGTAAAACATATGAAGAACAATTGCAGGAACTGGGCATGTCTAGTTTAATGAAAAAAGGACTAGGGGAGACATGATAGCAGTCTTCCAATATCTCAGGTGCTGCCACAAAGAAGAGGGAGTCAAGCTATTCTCCAAGGCACCTGAGGGTAGGACAAGAAGCAATGGGTGGAAACTAATCAAGGAGAGAAGCAACTTAGAACTGAGGAGAAATTTCCTGACAGTGAGAACAATTAAGACCCACCTATTCCAAATAGCCGGCCTGGCTCAATCATAACTTCATAACGCTCCTGATGGGTTTTTTAATTCAGTAATTTTATTTAATGGGATTTTAAATTGTGTTTTTTAATTGTCTTTCACTTATGAGTCTACCTCCTCCATGCACATGTATATGTCTTTGTTCTTTATGTATATATGTTTGTCTTTATCTGTATTTTATCTGTTTTGATTGTACGCCGCCCCGAGTCCTTCGGGAGAGGGTTGCGGCTAATCAAATAAAATAATTATTATTATTATTATTATTATTTTTATTATTATTATTATTATTATTATTATTATTATTATTATTATTATTATTATTATTATTAATCAGTGGAACCACTTGCCTCCAGAGGTTGTGAATGCTCCAGCAGTGGAAGTTTTTAAGATGTTGGATAACCATTTGTCTGAAGTGGTGTAGGGTTTCCTGCCTAAGCAGGGGGTTGGACTAGAAGACCTCCAAGGTCCCTTCCACCTCTGTTCTATTCTATTCTATTCTATTCTATTCTATTCTATTCTATTCTATTCTATTCTATTCTATTCTAAAGCTCTGGGCCAGAGCTGCACAGATGCCGCTTGTAAAGAGCAGCTTCAGAGATTGCAGACGTTGATGGGCGGCTGATATCCCAGGGAGTGGAGAACTTCTGTCAGGAACGACTTTGGTTATCAGAGGCCTACGTCAGGAAAAGGACCAAAGGCGGCCAAGGCTTTTATCATCCGCTCTGCTTAATAAGCCATTTGGGTCCATCAGCGCTTTATCAAGCGGCTAAAGAGCAAGCCTCTCATCTCCAGGCGTGGGTGCAGAGGGCACCGGCGTGCATTTAAAGGAGACAAGAGGAGAATGTGAGGCCCCCGGTTTTGCTCCAGGGCTCCAGGAGAGCCCAGATGGCTACATCACCCTGGCTCTGTCATCCTGCTTGCTTGACCCTATCGCAGGCAGGCTCTGACCACCAAATGCGAGCAGAATAAATTATCCCTGACACTCCGATATTTAATTATGCAGCTGTCAGAGCAGTCCTTTTGAAATTCATTTTAATAAAGTGGGAACTTTTTTTCTTTCTTTCTTGCCTTTCAAGGTGAGAGTAATGAAAGTCACCTTCTGTGTCAGCCGGAGGTCTCCACCAGGTTTTTTTTTTTCCCCTTTCTTTCCCTTCTCTTTTTTTCCTCTCTCTCGCTCTCTCTCTCTCTCTCTTCTCAAAGTCTGTCATTTGGACTGATAGAAAGACCAGATAACGGTCCAGTTGCCTTCCCCCCCCCCCAACAGCCTCCCCTCCCCTCCAATGTGCACACACGCCCCTCCCTCCCTTTGCCTGAATGAACATCCTTCATTTAAAGCCACAATAATGAGAAGCTCAAAGTCAAGCATGTAGCCACAAGGGCAGCGTCTCACATCTGGGAAAGTAAAGAGGGAGGGAGGGAGGAAGGGAGGGAGGGAGGGAGAGAGAGAGAGAGACAGAGAAAGAGACAGAGAGAGACAGAGACAGAGACAGAGACAGAGACAGAGACAGAGACAGAGAGAGAGAAGGCATCTGTGGGTAAAATTCACTTTATGTTACTAAAACTGCAATTTAGAAGCAGTCATCGGCAATTCACCTCTGGCTAGCAAAACCAGAACTTTTTACTTGTTACAATGAAGGCAGGAGTAATAGAAGTGGTAGAAGTGGTGGTGATGAGGATGGTAAGGGCAATAATATTGATAATAATGTTGATGATAACAACAATAAAAATTTCTCAGTTCTGAGAGGTAAAGGTAAAGGTTCCCCCCGCACATACGTGCTAGTCGTTCCCAACTAGGGAGCAGTACTCATCTCCGTTTCAAAGCCAAAGAGCCCAACCTGTAGTAGCCTGGCGGTCTGGGTTGCTGGAACTGGCAGTGACCCAGGCCTGCCACACCCCTGAACCAGTGGGTGGTACTCTTAGGCGGGACATGATAGCTATCTTCCAAAGAGCTCTGGTGGCGCAGTGGTTAGAGTGCAGTATTGCAGGATACTTCTGCTGACTGACTGCTATTTGGCAGTTCGAATCTCCCCAGGCTCAAGATTGACTCAGCCTTCCATCCTTCCGAGGTGGGTAAAATGAGGACCCAAATTGTTGGGGGCAATAGGCTGACTCTATAAACCACTTAGAGAGGGTTTTTAAAGCACTGTGAAGTGGTATATAAGTCTAAGTGCTAGTGCTGTTGCGGGCAAAATCTCCCCACTGTCAGCAGTTCGATCCAGATTGTTGAGGGGCAAGATGCTGACTCTGCAAACTGCTTAGAGAGGGCTGTAAAGCACCGTGAAGTGGCATATAAGTCTTTGTGCTAGTCTAAGTGCTATTTGAGGGGCTGCCCCAAAGGAGAGGAAGGTCAGCCTGTCCAGCAAAGCGCTTGAAGGCAGGACAAGAAGCAACGGATGGAAACTAATCAAGAGGATAAGCAACCTAGAGATAAGGAGAAATTTCCTGTCAGTGAGAGCAATTTTAGTTGTACTGTGCATGTGTGCATAATGTGCCCCTGAGCGAACCAGCAGTAGTCTCTGCCGGAACCCACCACTGTTCTCAACAGAATAATCCCTAAGAAATAAAAACCAATCTAAGCACCCAAAGACTCCAACTAATTGTTCAGTGCAGGGGTTTCCCTCCCCCCAGAAGTTTGTAAAATACAGAGTTAATGGGTCATTCTTGCCCTGGGATAGCATTCTCTTTCACTGATCAAGTCTTCAGCAAAAGAAGCAACATCATCAAACATACACCCAACATTCCTAGTGAAGAAAAAAAATATATTAAAAGAAATCAAGGGGAGGGGAAAGAAAGATAATTTAATATGCAGATAGTTACTTCTTTTGACCCAGCCTGGCTGAGAGGCAAATTACATTAGAAAATGACATGCTATTCATCTCACAAGTAGTTGCAGGAACATTTAGCTAATTAAATGATTAATAAATTTAACACTGCTTTATAATTTCATTTAGCCATGTTGGAAATCACACGGTGCGCTGCGTGTGCACTGAATAAGATTAGGTGGGAGTAGAAGAATTCACCAGCTGCCCTGATAATTGAGATTAGTCTATTACTATGGTGACCTTTTTAACTTTTATATTCTCTCGTTAAAGTGGAATAAAATTTTATTCACTTTTAAGGAATATTTGCTTAGTGAAAATTTGCATGGATTTAAAAGAAACGGCATGCTAAGGGGCTTACTGATGGGGGAGATGACCCTACCTCTTCCAATGAAGGCTTTGCGTTGACTTTGCTTCCATCTCTCAGGCATGTTGTGTTGTACTGCGCAATGTTTGTGTGTGGAGTTTATCTTTAACACAAGCAATGAAGCAACATCCTTCATGCTTGTGGAAGACAGCAGGCCAATTTAAGGGCTACAGCAAGGCCACGTGGCGGGCACAAGTCTCTCCTTCAACAGCTTGTTACCAACCATTGGCATCTTCCTTAGAGGGCTAGAGCCTCTTGATGCAGGTGAAGAAGGAGAGTGCAAAGGTTGGCGTGAAACTCAACATTAAGAAAACGAAGATCATGGCATCCGGCTCTCTCAATTCCTGGCAAATAGAAGGGGAAGAAATGGAGGTAGTGACAGATTTCATTTTCCTGGGCTCCATGGGGACTGCAGCCAAGAAATTAAAAGACACTTGCTCCTGGGGAGGAAAGCTATGATAAATATAGATAGCATACTAAAAAGCAGAGACATTCCCTGCCAACAAAAGTATGTATAGTCAAGGCTACGGTTTTCCCAGTTGCAATGGATGGCTGTGAAAGTTGGACCATATGGAAGGCTGAGTGCCAAAGAATGGAGGCTTTTGAACTCTGGTGCTGAAGGAGACTCCTGTGAGTCCCTTGGACTGCAAGGCAATCAAACTGGTCAGTCTTGGGGGGATCAATCCTGACTGCTCTTTAGAAGGCCAGATCCTGAAGAGGAAACTCAAATACTTTGGCCACCTAATGAGAAGGAAGGACTCCCTGGAGAAGAGCCTAATGCTGGGAACAATTGTGGGCAAAAGAAGAAGGGGATGGCAGAGAATGAGGTGGCTGGATGGAGTCACTGAAGCAGTCGGCATGAGCTTAAATGGACTCCAGAGGATGGTAGAGAAAAGGAAGGCCTGGAGGAACGTTGTCCATGGGGTCATGAAGGGCTGCGACAAATATCACACGGCTGTTGTGGGGAATCAAATAAAAGGAACACAATGATTGAATCTTTGGCTTCTAATAGAAAGGGTGGCATTAACAAATAGGGAGGAAACCAGATAGGTAGGTAAATAGGTAGATAGATGTCGATAGATGGACAGACAGATATATATTGATAGAATAAAGATGTCAACTCTGAAGCTGACCTGGCCAAAGCCATTTTGGACTTCAGTGTTGCCACACTGGGGTTGAAGGTTAAGGATGGGGGGGGAATAGAGATAGTTGGAGTTTTGTAGCCAAAACAAAACACTTTCTCCTGGGAACCAAGGACATTCTCACACCTGGTCAGAGAGAGGAGGAGTGACGTCACAGGCAACCGGATGACACCCTGATTGGACCATTGTTTGGGGAAGGGAAAAAAAAAACTTTTACTTTTAATTAGGTGAAAACCTTGGAATTCTTCAGAGTCGGTTTTTACCAGAACTGTGCCAATATGATATATCCAATAAAATATTCGTAGAGGATTCTACCTGCTTCAGAGTTTTATTTGCCATGGAATTATTACTTGGAACCCTGACAAATGATAGATAAAGATATAAAGATGATAGAGAGGGAGGGAGGGAGAGAGAGAGAGAGAGAGAGAGAGACGGGGAGATGATAGAGATATAGATAAATGATAGAGATAGAGACAGACAGACAGAGAGACAGTTACTCTTTGTCTCTGGTTGGTGTTAGGGTGTAACCAACAAGTTGGGTAGACAATATATTGCACAAGGCATGTTATGTATCTTTAAGAGAGGAGCTCTGCTAATTAGTAGATTACAGCATTTAAATTGCAGCTGATGTTGTTGCACTCTCTCTCTCTCTCTCTCTCTCTCTTGATTGATGTATGATAACTGCTGTCTAACTGTTACTACTGTTGCTACTACTTACTGTGTGTAAGTTATTTGCTACTTGTATCCAAGTTATCTTGGTAGTATTGGACTGTTTTTTCTGTGTATGACTTTTTGGCTGTGTTTATGGATTTTGCTATATTCTTCAAAAAGTAAAGTTTATTTTGTTACTTTACTATCCATTATTCAGTGTGGTTGCTTTATCTATCGCACGCTGCGTATACTTTACAGGGTTGCTCTGTTATAACCTCGACCTGGGGTTCATTGCTAGTGCTTAATCGCACCAGTACCTAACAGTTGGTAACACACCTCTGTGTTGGGCTGTAGGATTTCTTCAGTGTTACAACCAAAGACCTCTTTTTGAAGATCATAGCACTGGCAATGTTACCAAGGCAGGTAATGAAACATCTATAAATGAAAAACCTAACTAATAAAAGCTCCTTCACTCTCAGCTACATATATTCTCCACCCTGACAACACCATTTTGTGCCTAGAGCTGCAGTTATCAGTTCACTCAACCATATAAGTGAATGGGAAATTCCTACGTAAGTTTCTTTCTCTTCTCTTTTGCTATATATTTTGAATGTCAAGGTCTAGGGTCAAGCTATTTTTACACACACTGTGTTCCTGAGAGTAAAACAATCGGGGACTAAGGCGTAAACCGGAAAATCTGGTTGTGTGAAACAGTCCTAAGGCACAAAGCAATTAATACAAATAAATAAATAAATAATAAATAAATAAATAAATAAATAAATAAATAAATGGGATCTACCTGTACCTGTAACTTAATGCTTCAAATGGCTTCTTGGGGAAATTCAGGACATTTAAATACTTCAACCAGTCATATAGCATTTAGACTTATATACTCTCCATAGTGCTCTGAGACATTTACAATATTGCCTTCAACAATCTGAGTCCTCATTTTACCAACCTCAGATAGATAGATAGATAGATAGATAGATAGATAGATAGACAGACAGACAGACAGACAGACAGACAGACAGACAGACAGACAGACAGACAGACAGATTTTATTTATTTATATCTTGGCAAGATACTCTCAACCTTACATGGGAAAAGACCCAAATAAGCCAAGACCTGCATAACTGTACCTGTGAAAATCTACGAAAACACCCACCCACCCACCCACCCACATCCACACACACACACACACACACACACAATAGATAGATAGATAGATAGATAGATAAAGATGTAGATAGATGTAGATAGAGAGAGAGAGAAAGATGATTGATAGATAGACAGAGATGATAGATAGATAGATGTAGATAGATAGATAAATAGATAGATATAGATGATAGATATAGATAAGATAGAAGATACATAGATAGATAGAGATGATAGACAGATAGACATGATGGATAGATATGATAGATAGATAGATGCTAGATAGATAGAGATAGAGAATTGTGTAATATAGACAACACAGAGAAGAAATTTGTAGGAAGAAAAAAGTGTGGGAAGATTTCAGACTAGGAGTATCGGAGGCCTCATTTCCATATTCCAGGTCTCACTAGACTTGAATACAAGCAACTGGCAGCCTGCACTTCTTGCATCCATCATTGGCCCTGTCAACACAGGACAACTAATCCTGTTTCCAGTGACCTCTGACCAGCTGGCTGAGGGAAGGAAGGCGACTCCTGTTCAACTGCAGTGAAAGGCAGGCAAAAATGATCAACATTGAAGGCCTTTTAAAAAAAAGAGCAGAAATCAAATTTCGGGGGGGAAAAACCCTAAGAAAGAAGTCTGGGAAGCCAGGAAGTCTCTCCCTAAACAGATGCATGCTGTATTTTAGTGGTTCAGAATAGGTCCTCTCATCTTTAATATTGGAGGGCTAAAAGCATCCAATACAGGTGGTCCTTACTTAATGATGGTGATTGGGACTGGGATTTTTGTTGCTAAGCGATGTGGTTGTAAAATGCAATGCCACGGGAGTAGACTGTTTAGCAAAAGCAGTTCCAACATTCCCCAGTGATGACACTTAAAAGTGATTCCCATGTTGGCATTGAGCGCATTGTCACGTGGTCAGTACTTGCACTTCCCTCTGGCTTCACCAATGACTTTGCTTGTGGGAAAACTGGCAGGGCAGGGACGGTTGCAAATCATGAGATCTGTGATGTTGCCATGGTTAGAAATCCAGACCAGCTGCTGAAGGCCCAGATTACAATCCCAAGACGGGTGCTGAAGACAGCTTGCAAGGTTCCCTCATTCAACGCCATTACAAGTTCATGTTCAAACATCCTTGTTGAACAAGTACTATCTGTATTAAGGATGGGGATCAGTGGTGGGATTCAATTTTTTTTACTACTGGTTCTGTGGGCGTGGGCTTGGGTGGGTGTGGCAGGGGAAGGATACTGTAAAATCTCCATTTCCACCCCACTCCAGGGAAGGTTACTGCCAAATCCCCATTCCCTCCTGATCAGCTGGGACTCAGGAGGCAGAGAATAGATGGGGATGGGGCCAGTCAGAGGTGGTATTTTCTGGTTCTCTGAACTACTCAAAATGTCCGCTACTGGTACTCCAGAACTGGTCAGAACCTGCTGAATACCACCTCTGAATGGGGATATCTCTGGGGCGTGAGATCCAAAAAAATCAAAATGAAGGTATTATGAGTTTTATAAGAAAGGTGCAGGGCTTTGATTGCTTAGTGGTTGAAAAATACTTCAATTTTTTGGCTCCCCTGCAGACATCCCTTTACAAAACAGTTTTACAGGGGAGGTAGAGTGGCAATCAAAATAGATTATGTTTATAATCTTGTAATAGCGATGGCTGCTTTGGAGAGGACTTAGATGAACACCATGCCCTTTTAGAGAAGTGTATTTATAACCTTCACAATCTCTTCTTTTGCCCATCCAGGACACAAACACATATCCCAAATATTTTTGCTTAGAAGGGAGAACATTTCTGTCCTATGATGAAGTGCTCAAGACTCATCGAAAGATTTATTAGAATCCTGTAAGATAAATCCACCTTACAAGCTGAGAGACAATAGATTGCCTGAAGCCAATTAATTAATTTAAGGAGGGATTCAAACCAGGGACTTCATTTATTTATTCATTCATTCATTTTGGGGGCGGAGGCTTGAGGCAGTGCATGGAGCAGTCTCTCCTCCGTAGCTTTCCTTATTCCACAGCCCTACGAGGTACGTTAGCCAAGACTTAAACTAGTTAAACCTCAGTATGTATCTGCTAGAACCTAAGAACCTAGAACCTAAGAGTGTACATACTGTAGGAATTCAGCCAATATGTGGACAGTTGCCGTACAAATGGATTTTCAATAAAGGAGAATATGTGTAGCTAAGGGTTGAAATGATGCTTGGTGCTCTCTGAGCTACAGAACAAAGCCCAGACTGTTGGATATTGTTGTGAGTTTTTGCCCCACCGTCTGATTTTACTTGTTTCCAATTAGTATACAGAATGCACACAACTCAGAGGTGGTTCTGACCAGTTCTGGAGAACCGGTAGCGGGACATTTGAGTAGTCCAGAGAACCTTTAAATACCACCTCTGACTGGTCAAACCCCCATCTATTCTCTGCCTCCCAAGTCCCAGCTGATCGGGAGGAAATGGGGATTTTGCAGTATCCTTCCCCTGGAGTGGGGAGGGAATGGAGATTTTACAGTATCTGTCAAGCCGGCCTCCTTCAGCAACCAAGAAAGAAACCACTTAACTCCATTTTGCAGAATTAAGAGTACTTTTACTGGTTATGAAAAGATAGCAGCTAAGCAAAGCAAGATCTGAGGCAAAAGAGCGCGAAATCATACATATCAATATGTGACCAAACCCCCTCCCCCTGGTAACCCTCATCCCAGTGTCCAATCTGCAAATCCCTTAAGTGTCATGTGAGTTCCATCTTCAAGGAGCATCATCAGGTTGGTATGCAGGACGGTTGGCCTTGACTGACACCAAGCACTAATCTCCAGCATGCACAGTAGACGGTGAGACCAAAACTCCCTTTTTACAATCTCTCCTGTACTTAAACTTCCCCTCCCAAATACCAGACGCCCCCTCCCCGTTTCAATGGTAGCCGAAAGCAAATAGCGAAACAGAGGCTGACATTATCCTTCCCCTGGAGTGGGGAGGGAACGGGGATTTTACAGTATCATTCCCCTGCCACGCCCACCAAGCCATGTTATGCCATGCCATGCCCACCAAGCCATGCCCACAGAATAGGTAGTATTTTTTTTAATCCCACCACTGACAAAACTTAAGGTGCAAGTTATATAACAGTTAACAATCACAGGGAGAAAAGGGCAACATATAGTTAATGTGTTCTTAAACTACAGGCACTCTTGTGCGGTGATCACAAATCACAACTGCTCTAATACAAAAGGCTGGCAGATTCTAAGCAGTCCAACAGGTAGATAATTACAGCAACCTTGGAGTTGCTATTTTGCAGAGGTCCTTACCTGCAGAATATTTAGGACAATAATCCATTGGCCTGTGCTTCCTTTATCTGCTTTGATATCTGTTCCCTTACTTCTAACAACTTATTCCTGCAATCATAACCCACATGCCTTGTTTCCTTTTCTATCATTTTTTAACCAGGAGGGTAGCTTTCTCAGGATTTTAAAAGGAAGAAGTTAAAGGGTAAATTCTTAAGTTATCCATCATTGAAATCAAAGCATTCTGCAATGGTCCACCAGCTTTCTCCAAACTGGCATCCATATTTCCCAGTCATTTTGGCTGGGGATATTGGAATGCGTAAAGTCTGAACTAATCTGGCAGAATCTGCAGGATGATTTCTTCCAGTTGGAGAAAAAAGCTGATCGAATTGAGAGGATGTTTTCTTGGAGTTAGTAAGGAAGCTTTGCACTCACTTGGGCTACTATGATATATAAACCACGACTACTTCATAGGTGATAAGGGAGTCACGGACAGTAAGATAATAATGTTTATCAGAACAAAATACCTGCTTTCCCAGTCTGCAGTCAAGGTGTTTTTCCAAAGACCTTAGATGAGCCTTTGAAATCAGAAATCCAGACAGACTGATATAAACAAGATGACGCAGTCAACACCCCAACAACAAGGGATCAAGGTTATACGAGTGATTTCTTGGAAAGGTTGTCTTAATAACCACAGCAATTTGAAAGAGAGAGAGAAAGGGGTGGGGGAAGAGACACATTCAAAAGCAGAGAAGAACCTGAAGCTGGAAATTATGTGTCATATATCTAGAAAGCTCAAAGGTCAGGACAGGTAGGTAAAGCTGGAAAATAGACAGATTGCCTGCTAAGACAGCTTAGCTGAGCAAACACAGACCTCCCGGGTGTTTTATCTTGCTTTGTTCCCATGGGCACGGGGCAGGATTAAAGAATTCTCAGCCTGAAGTGAGCTTCTTTCTTGTGTGGTCTGCTTTGATGTTTACTCACAACTCAGTGGCCCACTGACATGTTGGAGTTCTGCAAAACAAACTCTTAGCCATTTAGGCATACTTGAACCTGGGCAGTTTTGCAACACACTGTTAGATTAACGTTGCTTCTTGTCCTACCCTCAGGTGCTTTGGAGAATAGCTTGACCCCCTCCTCTCTGTGGCAGCCCCTCAAATTTTGGAACACTGCTATCATGTCTCCCCTAGTCCTTCTTTTCATTAAACTAGACATACCCAATTCCTGCAATTGTTCTTCATATGTTTTAGCCTCCAGTCCCCTAAGCATCTTTGTTGCTCTTCTCTGTACTCTTTCCAGAGTCTCAACAAATTCACTTTGAACTATTTTTTAATGAAGTTATTTGCAAGCAGGTACATTTAAAACTACTTAAAACCTCCCCTCGTTGCCTTAGAGACAGAATTCTGATAAAGTTCAGAAACTTTTACAAAGAACAGTTAGACAAATGCATGGTGAAGTTGGCCTATCTCCAAGAAAGTTTTATTTCCTCTATCCAAATGACAAAGGCAAGCTGGCTCCCTTTCTGTTGCTTCTAAAATGCAAGATCCAATCCATTTCTGCTCATCCTGATTCAGAACCTTTTCCTAATATGATATATACTAATAAATGTTCCTGCATGTATACACCCCTCCTTACATACAGTGGAGGGATTCAGCCAGTTCACACTTATTCGGGACAACTGGTTGTTAACTTTCTAAGCAGTTCAGAGATCCGGTTGTTGGAAGAAATCTCCTTTTGTTTTCTTCCACTTTACAGGGCTAATCCTGTAAGGAAGGAAGGAAGGAAGGAAACATGCTGGTGTTGTTTCTAGCCTCATCTTTATTGCCCTACTTACAGAAACTGCCTCTCCGGTTAACCCCCTATTACATTGTAACAGATAAGGCAAAGCGCCCATCGACGTGAGTGACGTTGAGTTGGCCATGCCCACCCAGTCACATGACCACTGAGCCACGCCCACCCAGCTGGTCATTAGGGCAGAGAATCGGTTGTTAAATTATTTCAATCCTACCACTGCATATATGCAAACCCACACACCGTTACAATGCGCATATAACAATGTGCTGAAAATATAGCACATAGAGGAAAGATTTGGTATAAGATCCCTTCGTTGCCCTAGACCTGTTGTCAGTCAAAGAAAACCCATTGATTCCAGGTAACAAAAGCACAAAATTAGTGGCCTGCCTCCTGTGTATTTTAGGTGGGTGTACTTCTATATGTGGGAGAAAAGAATAAGAAAGCGAGCAGGTGTATTATGCAAATTCCTAACCCACATAATGAACTCTAATCCAGATGAAGCTAATTTCACCCAGAGTTTCTCCCAGATGCTAAATTACTATTTCTGGTCAACCATGTCATGGAGATGATTCACCAGAGTTCACAAGCTCTTCCCCCTGGAGAAGGGGAAGAATGAAGTAGGAGTGGCATCAACCCCAATCCTATCAAGTTTCTTTTTTGTTCATCTTTTCTGATTCATTTAATTAAAAATTGGGAGGCGGGGAGAAAGTGGCTCTGTCATCTGTTCCCTTGGCAGTTGTGGAAGGACTGGACAGAAAGCTGTATGCTGTATATTGACTGTGGGAAAAGAATGACTATGAATATATAGCCAGTATATTATGGCCACCAACCTTTGAATAAAGGTAAAGGTTCCCCTTGCACATGCTAGTCATTCCTGACTCTAGGGGGCATTGCTCATCTCCATTTCAAAGCAAAAGAATCAGCGCTCTCCGAAGATGTCTACGTGGTCATGTGGCTAGCATGACAAAATGCCGAAGGCGCACGGAACACTGTTCCCTTCCCACCAAAGGTGGTCTCTATTTTTCTACTTGCATTTTTACATGCTTTCGAACTGCTAGTTTGGCAAAAGCTGGGACAAGTAACGGGAGCTCACTCGGTTACGCGGGCGCTAGGGATTCGAACCGCCGAACTGCTGACCTTTCTGATAGACAAGTTCAGCGTCTTAGCCACTGAGCCAGCGCGTCCCTATAACATTTGAACAGATCCACACAAAAGCATGTTCTCAGAGCCTACATCCTGGTTCCATGAATACCAGCTGGAATTCTGAGCAAGCTATGATCTGAAGATGACTGGAGGAGGATGATATGCTGGAGAAGGCTCACTTAACAAAATTGAATAAAGCTGTTTTCTCCTGGGAAAGCAGAATGAAGAAGGCCTTGAACCCTGGTGCTGTTTCAAGGGTCCCCTTGTCTGGAAGGAGGAATAAACTGGAAATCTCCACTCTGTAGGCTTGGTGGATTGGAGACAATCCCGCTACCCCCTAAAGTACTGAAATTGCAAGCAATGGTGGGATTCAAATAATTTAACAACCGGTTCTGTGCTCTAATGATTTCTTCCAACAATCAGTTCACCAAACTGCTCAGAAAGTTAACAACCGGTTTCCCCGAAATGGTGCGAACTGGCTGAATCCCACCACTGGTTGCAAGCCATAGGTTGCTACGCCTTCGGAGATTAGACGGTTAGCGTCTGCCTGCTAAATGAAACCATAAACAGAGGCAAAATAAGATGTTGTATTTTCCAACGGTTGAAGAAACATTTTTGACCCTCTACTCATACTTCATTCACTTTCTCCTGCTCTCCAAAATAAGGAAATGACAGGAAGTTTTGACAGAGGTCTGAAGCCAAGACCAAGCCCTGCCTGGCTGTCTCTTGGGTTACACAAAGGTCTTTGCTCTAACTATAGAGCCTCTTATGTGCACTGGACACGGTTGGAAGATCGTAAAGACCAAGTTATGGGGGGGGGGGGAAACTTGGGCAAAATCTACGGTATGGGATTGCTAAGACATTACATTGACTTGATGACATATAATCTGTAAATCTTTCAATCGATCAATCAACTTGCACCAGAAGAATAGCTTGAATTCAACTCTTCTCAAGTCTGCTACTTATCTTAAAAAGTAATCCATGACATTAATCGGGCAGTTCTACTACTCTGGGATTTTCTTCGGTAGCTGTTAAGACACTGGGATCAGAAGGTTGGCAGTTTGAGGCTAAGTACCGCATGATGGGGTGAACTCCCATTCCTGCCCCATCTCCTGCCAACCTAGCAGCTTAAAAGCATGCAAATGCAAGTAAACAAATAGGTGTCAAATAAATAGCTGCTGAAAGAGGTACTAAATAAATCGTTAATAAATACTAAATAGTTACTACTGTACAAACTGTCCGTAAAATTTCTCCTTTATCTAAGTCGGTGAAATTTTCTGACAGTTGGAGCAATTAATCAGGGGAATGACTTGCCTCTAGAAGTTGTAGGCGCTCGGACACTGGAGGTTTTGAAGAAGAGATTGGACAACCATTTGTCTGAAATGGTGCAGGGTTTCCTGCTTCAGCAGGGGGATGGACTAGATGACCTCCATGGGTTTATCTAAAATGGCACAGAGCCATGATGGCGAACCAGAGGTAGCAGAGGATGCCAGAGGTAGCATGCAGAGCCCTCTCTGTGGGCAGAGACACCATCGCCAGCTGCTCTTCTGCTTTCCGTCTTCGTGCATGCCAGAGTGACAGAAATCCATAGCCCACCTGGCCTGTGCACATGCACACCGGCCAGCTGGTCTTCGGTTTTCTGGCACTCCGGCGCATGCAAATGTGAGTGCATATTCCAGTTTGGGCACTCGGTTTCCTGCTTGAGCAGGGGGTTGGACTAGAAGGCCTCCAAGGTCCCTTCCAACTCTAATTCTTTTATTCTGAAACTGGGAAGGGAACAGTGTTCTGTGCTCCTCAGCTTATAGTTATGCTGATCACATCGACCACGGAAGCATCTTCAGACAACACTGGCTTCCTTGGCTGATAGATGGAGATGAGCAACACCCCTTGGAGTCAGGCATGACTGGACAAGGGGAAACCCTTTCTTTAAATGCATAGGTGTGTGTGTGTGTGTGTGTGTGTGTGTGTGTGTATGTGCCCAAGTATCCAAAGAAATGTGCAATGTGTCGGCAAATTTATTTCATCCCTCCCCAACACCGAGCTTTATTCAAACAGCTTGGAGTCCAAGAAGTTGGAAACACCTGCACAATATGCCTGCTTGCCTCACAGCGCTGTATTTTGATGCCCGTGAATATTTATAAGCACTTATGTTACTAATGTTGTTGGCATTGTTAAATCTTGATTGTGGAGTTTGTAAATATTCAAAAGAAGCAGATGTTTACTAATCCCTCTTTACCTTAAAGGGAAAGAAATGCAAAAAAAAAAGAAGGGGGGGGGAGGATTGAGGAGGCAGTGCTGACAAAACCTGTATTCCCAGCAGAAAACACTTCAAAACACATGGCTGCAACCTGAAGCTTACAAATTCGAAGCTTCCCGGGTCAGCATCTGAAACCTGGAGTGCATTTATGTGTAAATTGCAATTAATTATCAACATTCTTATGTAACTTAATTGCGAGAACTAAACGGGGAGCTTTTGGCAGCCTGGATCAACACAACAGAAGAGAACAGGAGATGGCACCCATCACTCCAACGGATTTTCTGTCCTGAATGCATAATCAGGCCCGTAATTTCTCCCAAGGATCTTTCTCCTACAAAACAGGCTTCTGTTTTTCTACTTTAGTTTTAGGGCACTTGATCTTTCTTTCTAATTTCTCCAGAGGGCTTTAATTTATCCTTGGAGCTTGGCAGGAGGTGTTTCTCTCTTCCCCCCCCTTTTGCCATTATATTTCCTACCATTCTGCAAACTCATGTTTTCTAATATCTGTCTGTCTGTCTGTCTGTGTATCATCTATCTATCTATCTATCTATCTATCTATCTATCTATCTATCTATCTATCTATCTATCTATCTATCTATCATCAACTATCTATCATCTATCTATCCACACACACACACACACACACACACACACACACACACACAGCTCTGATAGATAGACACCCCTAAAGCCCTTCAGGCATAGGTGAAATTCAGCAGGTTCTGACACGTTCTGGAGAACCAGTAGTGAAAATTTTGAAGTTCAGAGAACCGGCAAATACCACCTGTGGCTGGCCCCAGAGTAGGGTAGCAATGGAGATTTTGCAGTATCCTTCCCCTGCCACGCCCACCAAGCCACGTCCACAGAGTAACGGAGTGAGCTCCCTTTACTTGTCCCAGCTTCTGCCAACCTAGCAGTTCGAAAGCATGTAAAAATGCAAGTAGAAAAATAGGGACTACCTTTGGTGGGAAGGTAACAGCGTTCTGTGAGCCTTTGGTATTTAGTAATGCTGGCCACGTGACCACGGAGACGTCTTCGGACAGCGCTGGCTCTTCGGCTTTGAAACGGAGATGAGCACTGCCCCCTAGAGTCGGGAACGACTAGCACATACGTGCGAAGGGAACCTTTACCTTTATCTTTACCTTAATGAATTGGAAGCAAGGATGTCTCAATAGCTGCATGTCTTTGTCTGCACCTCCCATCCTTACAAGGCCGGCAGTAGCAGAAGCTGTCAGAATGACTAAGTAAAGCTGTTGAGAAACTCCACCTGAATGTAAGCTGGTGGAAGGTGAAGAGTGGGTGATTTTTATGGTGTAATGCTTAGTTGGTTTACTCCCCTACAGCTCCTGCGGCTTGCAAGTTCCAATTCACTCAGTTAATTCACCTGCCTGGATACTGTGGAAAGAACAATGCCTCAATAGATTCTTCTGGTGTGACATTAAATATGACAAGGTTATCATTTAATATACTATCACTCAAGCATTGATTTATGACCTAGGAGAAGCATCTCGTTCTGAACATCCTCCTATTTCCTTGGAATAGTACTTGGAAATACTGTACCTGTGCATTTCATTTTTCTTGCCTAAGGTTCTACATTTAGGCAAGAAAAATGAAATGCAGAGGTACAGTATAGGTGGTACCTTGCTCAATAGTAGTAACTGTGAGAGGGATCTTGGAGTCCCAGTGGACAACCATTTAACTGCCAGCTGTGTGCAGCAGCTGCCAAAAAAGCCAATACAGTTCTAGGCTACATAAACAGAGGGATTGAATCAAGATCACGTGAAGTGTTAATACCACTTTATAATGCCTTGGTAAGGCCACACTTGGAATACTGCATTCAGTTTTGGTCACCACGATGTAGAAAAAATGTGGAGACTCTAGAAAGAGTGCAGAGAACAGCAACAAAGAGGATTAGAGGACTGGAGACTAAAACATATGAAGAAGGGTTGCAGGAACTGGGTATGTCTAGTTTAATGAAAAGAAGGACTAGAGGAGACATGATAGCAGTGTTCCAATATCTCAGGGGTTGCCACAAAAAAGAGGGAGTCAAACTATTTTCCAAGGCACCTGAGGGTAGAACAAGAAGCAATGGGTGGAAACTAATCAAGGAGAGAAGCAACTTAGAACTGAGGAGAAACCTCCTGACAGTTAGAACAATTAATCAATGGAACAGCTTGCCTCCAGAAGTTATGAATGCCCCAACACTGGAAGTCTTTAAGAAGATGTTGGATAGCCATTTGTCTGAAACGGTATATGGTTTCCTGCCTAGGCAGTGGGTTGGACTAGAAGACCTCCAAGGTCCCTTCCAACTCTGCTATTGCATTTGTATTAAATAACTCTTAGGTTCTCATGGTTCAGAAGAAAAACTTGGTATAATTAATTGCAAATAAATGTTTACATACTTCTTTTGCTGATCAGATGCTGGGAAGGAAGGAAGGAAGGTATTAATTTCTAAAGTCACAGGGTACTGTAGGAAGTTAGCACCCACCTCTCTCCTAGGAAAATGAAATATTTTTAGGAAATATTACTTTAGGAAATATTATAAAGACAGAATATTATATTTCCCTGGATGAGAAATGGAGAAACATGTTTTTAGGCAGGAAACAGACTCACTCTTAATAGCATCCCCATATCTTTGTCAATGGGCCATTAAGGCCTTAGCCAGTCTATTCTACCCTCTTCAGGCAGAGCCATTTCGTTGTGCTTCATTGCACCACCCACTAAGTTTCAACCAAACGTAGCACACAGACAACCTACAAAGCTAGCTATGACCTCTGACAGCAACCAATCAGGATACTCTTCCTGTAGCCCAGGAAGTTCAAAGCTCAGAGTGGGCATAAAACCCATGGAGTCTCAGCATCTCTTCCCTTTTCACCCAGGAGATCCAAGCCATGTGATCCCGTCCACCATTAAACCATCTTTCCAAGCAGTCTCCATGTTTCCAGTGTCTTTCCCCCCCCCACTTGGAACTGAACCCAGACCCACATTTCTTTAACAGTACAAATCTGAGTGTTTTCTGTTTTGTGTTTTCTACTCTGTCCTCCAAGCCAGGAGGATCTAATAAATCAATATTGCATGCATTAAAAAGGCATTAAATATCCAGGTTTAGGAGGGGGGATAACTACACCTGTGGAAAGATTTTTGGAATTGTGGTCAATCACAGACAACACAGACATGTGGATATCAGTGACTAAAAGAAACAAAAATCCTTGAACTGATAAGAGCGATCATAATATTCTACTTTGTATCTTAAGCATTGGACATTCTGTCCGAGAATCATTCTTCAAAAAGGATTCCGACAACATGGGAATGGCTCCCAAAAGGCTAGCAAACATAACCAGGACAGTTAAACTAAAAGTCCTCTAAGGACAGATTGAGGGGGAGAAAAATCATTATTTTGCCTAAGGGAAGATATGATAGCTATCTTCAGACGTACAGAGGAAGATAAAAGGAAAGTCAAGATCCCGGGCACACAAAATGGCTTTAAGTTTCAGCAAGGCTGATTGTTGAATGTTAGGAGAGGGGGAAAAAAACTTGCTAAGAAAAGGAGAAATTCCAACCCTGGAATTAATTCTCCAAGAGATGTAGTTTCTCTGAATGTGTCGTAGTTGAGGCATACTCTGTTGGGAGTGCTTTGATTTACAGAAGAGAGAGCTGAACCTGATAGTCTTAAGTGTCCCATCAAGCTGCATTTCGTATAAACTTTATAAATTGTATACAATACATCTATTTTGTCTAAATCTTAATTTGTGCAAATTCATTTGTCAATGTACAAATTCCATGGAAGCAGCAGCTGTAGGAGGACCCTTGCCTAATTATGCAATGACTATGAGTGGTTTTCCCCTGGAGGGGAGATTATTTTATTGGATCTGTATTCTGGATTGGGAAGTTGCAAAAAAAAAATATTGGAAGAAGATTTGGGCAAACCACATCATATTGTGGCTAAGACGACCTCATAGAACATCCATGGGGACACCAAGAATGAAGCCTGACTCACAGAAGACTTATTCTTCTCAGGATGTCTGCGCCCACTGCTAGAGCTCCATGCATTTAAGATCAGGAACTCTGACGCAACCATTCCCTGTGGTCCCCTTATATATTTTTTTACACAGCACAATTAAGGAATGCATACCAGTAATTTCCAAGCAAATGGGGTGAGACAAGAGAAGGGGTCACTGAGTACCATCTGGATTGTCCCTTCCTGACATTCAATTGCTCTTCTCTGGCATTAGGCCGGAAACATATTCTGCGTTCCCCCGCCCCTCCAATTTTCACCATACTCGATACAAATGCATTTTTTTCAACCTTTAGAAGAAAACACACTATTTGCCTCTGAATAATAATAATAATAATAATAATAATAATAATAATAATAATAATAATAATAATAATAATAATAATAATAATAAGCTTTTATTTCTAGACCGCACCCTTTCCTAAGCAGGACTCGGGGCGGTGTACAGTCATTATTAAAACCATATACAAATAGACATAGACATAGACATAGACGTAGACGGAGGAGGTAGAAAATATACTGTACAATATTTAGTTAAAATACAAATAAAATTAAAATTCCCTTAAAAAAAAATCCCCAATAAAATGTTTGCCAGGAGGTGGAAGATGGAGCTATAAATCGGCTAAGCCAGCTAATTGGAACAGGTGGGTCTTAAGCTTCTGTCGGAAGGAGCGGAGGTCGTTAGTAGTTCTAATATCGGGGGGGGGGAGGTCATTCCAGAGGGTTGGGCCCATCACAGAGAAGGCTCTACTCCTAGGCGTCACCCGCTGGCACTGCTTGGCTGATGGCACCTGGAGGAGTCCCTCCCTGTGAGAGCGGATAGGTCGTAGAGATGTGTGAGGTGAGATGCGGTCCCGCAGGTAACTAGGTCCCATGCCAAATGAGCACAGGCCAGGGGTGAAATCCTACCGGTTCGGACCAGTTCGCCCAAAACAGTAGCAATGATGCCAGCTGTTCCCCTGAACTGGTAGTAAAAAAAAAATTGCTAATGGTTCGGGTGAATCGGTTTTTCCTATGAACTGTGCCACATAATTTATATTAGCTAGAAAGCAGGTTTTCCTATAAATCGTGTCGCACAGAGGATCCCCCCCCCTGTGCTGTTCTACTTCCCTCACTGTTCGCTTACTTGCTTGCCAGGCACGCTCAATAGCAGGCTCCACCCACCCGCCCGGACGTCACTTTGACACTCTGCTTTTGCGCTCACATTGCTACCCAACCAGTAGCAAAAGTAAGTGGATTTCACCCCTGGCCCAGGGCCAGAGTGGTAGTAGCAATTGAGGATTAGTGTCCTCAGTTGCTAAACTGTGTGGTTTGTTTTGATGTGTGCTGTTTTTATGATGGTTTTCAGTTTGAATGCTGCTCAGATTTGTGGTGAGTTGAATGTTAGCAAACAAACAAATAACTACTAGCACCATTGACTGGCTTGTAAGAATTAAGAGAGACAAAGTGGGAGAGGACTGCAGGCTAAAACATAAAACAGGTCTGTTTAGTCTAGTGAACAGAAGGACTAGGTGTGACATGATAACAGTTTTCCAGTACTTGAGCGGCTGCTAGCAAGAAGAGTGGGTCAACCTTTTTTCCACAGAAGGCAAGACAAAAAACAATGGATAGAAACTGAACAAAGAGGGAAGCAACCTAGAACTGAGACATTTCCTGACAGTGAGAACAATTGACCAGTGGAGCAGGTTGCTTTCACAAGTTGTGGGTCCTGCAACATTGGAGGCTTTTAAGAAGAGATCGGACATCTATTTGTCTAAAATAGTATAGGATCTCTCTCTTGAGCGGGGGGTTGGACTAGAAGACCTCCAAGGTCCCTTCCAACTTTGTTCTTCTGTTATTCCGACTACTGAAAGAGCTATGTAAAGAAATTATAAGCACTTTGACAATGGAATTAAACTTTTTTTTAAAAAAACCATGTGGAAAATGGTGGGAAGGCAAATTTTGCTCAAATATTACACAAAGCATTTCAAATACTATCAGTGCAAAGAGATATAAAATCCAATGCACAGATTTTGCATTTACAGTAACTGTCCCAGCAGTGTGTTACTTTAAATTGACTCAACGAGGCATCAATATGCTTTGGAAACCAAATTCACTTCCACCCACTGAAAGGGCTTTCATGAATCAGTTTCATTAGTAAGGAGGAAAGATGTAGGCAGATTTCAGTGATTCTCAGAATCCTGGAGAACTTGCAATTAGAAGATGTATTACTAAGCAAATATTCCCAGCATTTAGCTTAGGGCAGGGGTCGGCAACCTTAAACACTCAAAGAGCCACAAAGGTCCTAATGGAAAGCCCCCCGTTCAATTCTGGAGCTGACCGGAAGTCCAGTTTCCCCATGATAGCATCTCCTCCTAGCATGGCATCCTTTTTCCTCTGCCAACCAGAAGTCTGGTTCCCCCACCATAGAGTCTCCTCCTAGCATGGCATCCTTTTTCCTCTGCCAACCGGGAGTCTGGTTCCCCCACCATAGAGTCCCCTCCTAGCGCGGCGTCCTTTTCCCCCTACCTGTCCTAACCAAAAGCCCTAACCCTAACCCTATCAATTGTGGAGCTGACTAGCGACAGGGAGCCACAGCAAAGGGATGAAAGACCCACATGCGGCTCCAGAGCCATGAATTGCTGACACCTGGGTTAGGCGAAGGAACTATCAGAATTACTCCAATTTCATTCCGAGCGAGTATTGATATAGACAGCATATTAAAACATAGAGATATCACCTTGCTGACAGAGGTCCGTATAGTCAAACTATGGTTTTCCCAGTAGTCATGTATGGCTGTGATTGTTGGACCATAAGGAAGGCTGAACGCCACAGAATTGATGCTTTTGATCTGTGCTGGAGAAGACTCTTGAAAGCTCCTTGGACTGCAAGGAGATCAATTCAGTTGATCCTGAAGGCAATCAACCCTGACTGTTCTTTGGGGGGACAGATCCTGAAGCTGAAGCTGAAATACTTTGGCCACCAAATGAAAAGAGAGGACTCCTTGGAGAAGACCCTCATGTTGGGAAAGATGGAAGGTGAAAGGACAAGGGGACGGCAGAGGAAGAGATGGTCAGATAGTGTCATCGATATAATGAACATGAATTTGGGCAAACTCTGGGAGACAGTGGAGGACAGCGTGGCCTGGCTTGCTGTGAGGGTGAAGAGTCAGTCATAGCTTAGTGACTTAGTCACAAGTATGGATACGAAGTGGTCTTCTGACAATCCTTGACCTAATAGTCTTTCATTTGCCACAAAATGTGTTGGTTTTCCTCTTCAAAGTAGCCCTCAGAAATCATCACCCTTCCCCCTGGGGAGGTGGAAGTAGGGATCTAGACATTCTACTTGTGGAGAAGATTCAGCAAGAAACCTGTTGTTGTTGTTAGTTGCAAAGTTGTGTCTGATCCATCGCAAGAAACCTATTGTTGTTGTTAGTTGCAAAGTTGTGTCTGACCCATCGCGACCCCATGGACAATGTTCCTCCAGGCCTTCCTGTCCTTTACCATCCTCTGGAGTCCATTTAAACTCACGCCTGCTGCTTCAGTGACTCATCCAGCCATCTTATTCTCTGTCGTCCCCTTCTTTTGCCCTCAGTCTTTCGCACCATTAGGCTCTTCTCCAGTGAGTCCATTCTTCTCATTAGGTGGCCCAAATATTTGAGTTTCATCTTCAGGATCTGGCCTTCTAAATGGCAGTCAGGGTTGATCTCCTTTAGGAATAATCTAGAGTTGAGTGAGAAACCTGAGTATGCCCCAAATATACATTTTCCCATCATCTATCAGAGCTTTAGTTGGAAGGAAAGGACTAGTTTAAACTAATATTTGCCAAATGCAAAAGAGTGAACAAATGAAAGCTTCCCCAACAATCAGTTGGGTTTGCAGGGCATCTTTCTAAAGTTTAGAAAGGCAAGGGAACCCTGATAGCTCCCTGTTTCCAAATTAAATGAATGACTCCTATAAGATCCTTGAAATTGAGAAGTGAAAATCGGTGCCATGTAGCAAGGAGAAGGGGGGAGGAGGGGAAAGAAACGCGATCGTCTCTTTGGCAAAGCTGCGAGAGCCTAACTTGTTTATCAAAGAATGCAAAATAACACTCTGCCATGCCGTGGTGTCACTCTGACCTTTGAATGCAACCTCGGATCTCTTCACGCAGCATAACAATGTCCCTTTTGTGCAACGGGTGTTAAGGCCAACGGGAGTCAGGATTTACTGCTCTGGCAATTTAATCAGACTCTGCATACTTTGTGGCTTATTCAGTTAACATTCTAAAACAACAGGCGTTAAGATGCCAGGACTTGCCTCTTCTCTCCAGCCTCTGATTTTCATTATCACTTCTTTATCCCAGTTTATTGCAAGCAGCCAGGCTGAGGGGTGGGTGGGGGTGGGGGGAAGACCGTAAGCAACGGCAGAGGAAAGAGAAAAAAAACCACATGCAGCAAATGGGTGTGCCTTTGTGTGACCATTTACAGATGGGAATGGAATGGGGTTTGGGATGCTTTCACCAAAGTGGAGAAGGTTGTATACAACAGAACTTCAAAGCAGGAATGGAAAGGAAAAGAAACAAGGAGACAAGGAGGAGAATCCACCATCAAGTTTCTTAAAAGACGTATAGGGACAGGATGGAAGTCCTTCCCGTGACAATACATATTTTCTTGGGGTTGATTTATAGGGATGTGGTGGCTCAGTGGCTAAGACGCTGAGCTTGTCGATCAGAAAGGTCGGCAGTTTGGCAGTTCGAAACCCTAGCATCGTGTAACAGAGTGAGCTCCTGTTACTTGTCCCAGCTTCTGCCAACCCAGCAGTTCAAAAGCACGTAAACATGCAAGTAGAAAAATAGGGACCACCTTTGGTGGGAAGGTAACAGCGTTCCGTGCTCATTCGGTGTTTAGTTTTGCTGGCCACATGACCACGGAGACGTCTTTGGACAGCGCTGGCTCTTCGGCTTTGAAATGGAGATTTACTTGCATTTTTAAATGCTTTCAAACTGCTAGATTGGCAGAAGCTGGGACAAGTAACAGGAGCTCACTCCGTTACGCAGCACTAGGGATTCAAACCGCTGAACTGCTGACCATTCTGATCGACAAGCTCTGTGTCTTATCCACTGAGCTGTAAATCTGAACAAAAATTGTCTGTTTTCAACAAAAAAAGGACCATTTGTGTGCGTGTGTGTGTATGTTTTAAACTTCTAGTGTTGTAATCAGAAACATTGTACTGCTTTTACAACATCCAGAAGATATTTCTGAGAATATTTTGCTACCAGAATAGAATAGAATAGAATAGAATAGAATAAGAGAGTTGGAAGGAACTTTGGAGGTCTTCTAGTCCAACCCCCTGCTTAAGCAGGAAACCCTATACCATTTCAGACAAATGGTTATCCAATCACAAAGTTAGTCAATTGTTTCCCAGCTGTTATTTTTTTAAATAAATAACTCAAATTGAATACCTGCCTCTTCCTAAAGTGGGTAGCATCCATAGCATCTTAAAAGATTTCACTTTCTAGGCAGAAACTCAGAGGTGGAATTCTGCCAGCTTGGACCGGTTCATCTGAACTGGTAGCACAACATGCGAGTGGCCATGCCCACCCGCCCTGGCTCTATGCCATCCCATTTAGGCACTTGTTTTAGCCAAAGCGCAAGCATGGACGCGCACTTGCTCACATTTGTGAACCGGTAAGGAAGGTAAGTGAATACCATCCTGCAGAAATTCTTATCAGCTACCCTTTATGTTTGACAGTCGAAAACACACACACACACACACACACACACACACTTCAAAAATACACTAGTATAAATCTGAGCAATTCTTTGTTGATCAACGGTTCGAGATGTAAAAAAAAAAAAATTATCTAAAGCTTTTGCGTTGAAAAGCTCAGTTTCCTCCAGCAAAGCCGGCTGCTGTGTGACTCCGATACTAAAGAAAAATGGCAGGTGGGAATAATGGTGATTTTGCAAACTATGTTTCACAAACAGGGAACATGTGCAACTGTCAGATCCATTCAAATCAACCCAGAGCATGTGCCGCTCAGGCTGCCGTATGCATTACAGCCAGTTGCTACCAGATGTATAGGTTCTAACTGAATGAGGAAATGAAGAAACAAGAGAAGTTTAACCGATGATTAAATTCAACTAAATTTAAATAGAATAGAACAGAACAGAATAAATCAAGAGAAGAGAATAGGAGAATTCAATAGAACAGAATAGAATTCTTTATTGACCAAGTGTAATTGGACACAAAAGGAATCTGTCTTTGGTGCAGATGCTCTCAGTGTACATAAAAGAAAAGTTACATTCGTCACCAATCATAAGGTACAACACTTAATAATAGTCATAGGGTACCAATAAGCAATCAAATCATACTAGGAAAATCAATATAATCGTAAGGATACAAGCAACAAAGTTACAGTCATACAATCATAAATGAGAAGAGAGGGGTGATAGGAACGATGGGAAGATTAATAGTGCAGATTTAGTAAATAGTTTGACAGTATTGAGGGAATTATTTGTTTAGCAGAGTGATGGTGTTTGGGGGGAAAACTATCCTTGTGATTTTAAATGTGCAGCTGCATATAATCTAATCACTTTTTAAAAAATAAAATAAAGCAAGTAGCCGGTTGAAATAGGGGGAGGGAAATGTTAAGAACAGATTAGGCGAAGATGGAATGTTGCTATGGGTTCTAACTAAAAATGGGCTTTTCTTTTTAAGGATGATTTTGGATAATAAGCACCACAACAGTACAAAAAAAAGAGTAGATAAGAAAGATGGAGGTAGAACAGAGCAAGAAACTTACAGAAAGAAACCAACGATGCATTCCAATAAATCCAAATCCAATCCAATCACTAGAATGGCGAACTAGAGGTCTCTAAGATGTTGGCAAATTCAATATAGCAACCATCTTGATGTGTATCATTCTGGTGGCAACGTCTAGCCATTACAGCTCATAACCCCTAAAATAGTTGTGATGTTCCAATATTTTTACAGTATATTTGCAAGGAAGCATTAACCTTAAGATTGGAGAGGATGCCTCTATGGAATTCTAGTCTACTGAAAAGAAAGACTAGGAGTGACATGATAGCAGCGTTCCAATATTTGAGGGGTGCCACAAACAAGAGGGGGGGCGTGTTAACCTATTTACTAAAGCACCAGAAGGCAAGGCAAGAAACAATGGATGGAAACTAATCAAGGAGAGAAGCAACTGAGGACTAAAGAGAAATTTTCTGAAAGTGACAACAATTAACCAGTGAAATGGTTCAAATCACAAGCCGCCTTCAGAAGTTATGGATGCTCCATCAATGGAGGCTTTTAAGAAGAGTGGATAGTTGTTTTCTGGAATGGTGTAGGCAGGCCCGTGATGACGAATCTATGGCACACGCATGCCAAAGGTGGCACACGGAACTCTCTCTGCAGGCAGATGAG
Organism: Natrix helvetica; assembly: GCF_964273705.1. Lineage (NCBI taxonomy): Eukaryota > Metazoa > Chordata > Lepidosauria > Squamata > Natricidae > Natrix > Natrix helvetica. The sequence goes on from NC_138561.1 coordinate 9,183,441, forward strand.
CCGTCGCCCCAGCTCAGCTTTACTGCGCATGCACGCGCACCTCCCACCAGCTAGTTGATTTTGGGGTCTCTGCCGTGCATGCGCGGGGTGGGAGCATGGGGGCAGCAGCCCCCGTGCCCCGTTTTTGGTCTCAGGAAGTTTCAGGGAGGCCTGCTAGGACCAAATGGGGGTGCGGGGGGTGCATGTATTCACGGGGATGCAGGGGAGAGCATGGGGGGATCGCATGTGCAGGAGGATGTCATGTGTGCATTGCATTATAGGTGTGGCCGTGGGCGTGCTTTCGGCACATGACAACGAAAAGGTTAGCCATCCCTGGTGTAGGCTCTCCTGGTTGAGTGGAGGGTTGGATTAGAAGATTTTAAGCTCCTTTCCAACTCGGTTATTCTATTTTTAACTTTTTTTCCTGGGCTTTGGGGCACATAAATGATTTTTCTGTCTGAAGATACTCCATTTTCCACCTTTGAATCTGATCTTCCTGCACTGGAAGAGTATTTTTTTTAACCTCTCTTGCCTGTGAAACCCGCCTACTTCACCCTGAGACACATGCAATAAAGTTATATAATTTCAGTTACCTTTTGTGGTTTTACACTGAAATTTCAAGTTTCACTTTGAGCTCTGCGTCGAAGCGAAGGCAAATCAGTGTGGTCAATGGAAGCCGTGAGGGCTGACTACTTCCTGAGTTATTATCATCTCAATCAGGCAAATGTGAAAATTAGAAACAGAAACAGAATCTACGCAGTCTTAACCAATCCAAGGAAAACTCTTAAAGAGTATTTCCCCCTCCAGATTTCTGTACATTTCATAACTCTTATGAAAATAGAGAGAACAGAGCTTTGTAGATAAAATGAGTAGTCATGTATGGTTTTCATCACATCAGAAAATGTATGCATTGTAAATAACTTGAGTTGTTGATTGGCTTGCTGTCTTTGTCACATCACTGTGTTGATTCTAAATAGTGATGGACAGACCTCTCCATAATCCATCATTTGATTATTGACAATTGAAATCAAAATTTGTGTGCATTCTTTTCAAAATATTCACTGTTTTTTTTAGATTTAAAAGAACGTACATCTATTATTGTGAGATTTTGAAGTATGTTTCAAAGTCATGTTGTTGTTTTTGCCTTTTATTTCAGGGTGGCGCATGAGATCTTGAAAATGCATCTTGGGCAGCATGTGACATGCATAATTCTTTGTTCTTTTCCATTCTCCACATCCCGCTGTCATTTGTCATAGTTATTCTTGCTTAATAAGCCATTAGAATGTGCTTTGCTTACCTTGTTTGATTGGCATGGACTTGCAACTATAGACAGTGGAAATAGGACAAATACTGCAATTTTTGCAACAAAGGTTTTGTTAGCAATTGTGGAAGGTTTCAGGTCTGAACTTTAAAACCGACTGGTCGATTGCAAGTAAAGTAGAGGTTAAAGCAGAGATGAAAATTCATCACGTGATTTCCATGAGACCTACATGTAATGTTTAGTTTAACAGAAAGGAAAAATTAAGGGCATGCCAAACATTCCATCGTGTAATGTCTTGACTTTGTGTGGGTCATTCTGACTTCGAACAGGCCATTCCAAAACTTCTGGAGGTGGTCCAAGTTCATAACAGGCCATCTTGAGCATTCCCTTGAACGTCAAAGTTGAACCCCTCCCAGATTACTTATAAAAGCCATTCTAAAATTGGAACGGTCTATTTTGTGGTCAAGATGTTCTGGGATGGAATGTGTAACAAACCAAGGAGGAGGCAGGAGGAGGATGAAATTGAAATGTAAGTGAAATGAATTCAATGTCCACATTTATTTATCCTGTTCTCACCTACGGCTTCGAGGAGAGAACCTCTTTCCGATCCATCAAAAGACCAAGCGTGATACTTGCAAGATCTCATAGTAAGGTCATGTAATCCCACAGATGTGCATTACCAATGAGATGTTTTTCTCTCCATTTCCTCCCCCCAAAAATGTAACAGTTAAAACTGTTATACATGAAGGTGACGGACTTTGTTTCCTCAATTACAGGAACCATGCAGATGTGGGACCGGATAGAAATGCAGCTCATCAGATGACTTAGGAAACATTGTGTGACGACTCTTTACCTATTTTGGAAATGTGACTCGGCTACGTTCAGCTTCCGTACTGATCTTTTCTGAGTTTCAGCAACACCACTAGTTCTGCGGAAAGACCTGTCTGATAAAGATCTGATTCTTTTCTGATGGATCCGTATGTAAATGAAGTTTGAAATGAACTTTCAAGAAGTATTGAAAGTTAAAGAGATTGCACTGGATAGCAATCAACCAACCCAACTGTTGTTGTTTTTTAAAGCCGATCCATTCTGTTCTCTTTCCTTAGTTCCCTACCGCGAGCAATTGATGGTTTCCGTCAATCACAGTTTTCCTAGATACCTGCTCTCTTCTTCCCCCATGGGTCAATTTCTTAATGGCTTCATTTTTCACATGGTCCCATGAATTGCCATCTCTATATCTTTTTATTTAACATTTTTTTAAAAAAGATGCTGAAAATATGGTTGCATTTTAGAACATAGAATAATAGAGTTGGAAGGGACCTTGGAAGTCTTCTAGTCCAACCCACTGCTCAAACAGGAGACTCTATACCAGTGATGGCAAATATTTTGGGCACCGGGTGTGCACATATGCGCAGATCGGGGATGCACTCTGGAAAAGCTGAACTTCCAGGTTCTAGCACGCATGCACACTCAACAATCAGCTGGCCGGCACACATGCGTAGGGCAGTTTTCAGCACTGCCATGCATGCAAAGCGATTGCCCTCCAGAAAAGCCAAACTGTTGGATTCTGGCAAACATGTGCACCTGACAATCAGCTGACCGGTTTTTGGACTGCCGTGAACGCAAAGGATAGCTGATCGTTGTGCACGCATGCATGCTAAAAACCCAGAACACAAACAGGCAAGGCCATGCGTGCCAGGTGACATGGCTTCGCATGCCACTTAGGGCACACATGCCATAGGTTTGCCATCATGGCTCTGTACCATTTGGATGTGACAATAACTGATCTTTATTTACTGGTTTCAGTTTCAGAACAGAACAGAGGGAACAAGTGATTTCTAAGTGTGGGAAAAGAGGCTAACCTTCTCGTCAGGATGTTCTGAAAATATCTGTGTCTGGATGAACTTAATAGAGCAATAAGTAATCTCAATCATTCCCTCTGATATGAAAATTTCACTGCTGATGCTCCTTTGAAACTCTGTTGTACCGTCCATCGAATTACGTTCAGTGGATTTCTCACTAGCTGACATTTTGTGGGGCGGCTATATAAAATATTTAACAAATGTCCTCTTCTGACTTTTACATGAACTGCAAAATTCACATGTACACACACACACTTATGTTTGATTAATTTCTAACAGGACCTTCTTCCATGTTCTGATCCTACATTAGGCAGGAGTACATGAAGCACAAGGTATTTTTGAGCACAGGCACCCACTCGATACTTGTGGGAAAAATAAATAAATTCCAAAACAAGCAACGCAAAATGCATTTTTCCCCCCCCTGGATGAATTGCGGATGTAAAACTGTCTTAACAGCATAGAAAACCTACGGACGCCTAAATACACACACACACACACACACACTCACATTCACACTCACACACTGCTCCTGGCTGTCATTATTTATGTGCCTGGTTGTCTCTACCAGGCTGATGAAAACCAACCTCTAAATGTTGTCCCACATTTTCTTTTCACCAGGGAGTTTTTGGGAGCTTTCTGCCTATGCGTCTGTGCACACTTGCCTTCCGTATCGATCTGTATCCCCTCAAAGCGAATCTTTTGAGTTGGTTGTTGCCAAAAGGAAAAAAAAGAGGGGGGGGGGACATCTTGTCAGATTGATTATGAGGAAGCCGGATAAATGCTCCCCCATTTGATATGCCCGATGTGATGCCGTGCACATTTTAATGTCCTCAATGCTGGATCGGGTACAGACACCAGTTCTACCTCCCTATCAAAACGACGGCTGTTATTCCTACCGTATTCGGGCTTTAGTGAACAGGTAGAGTGCTTTTATCTTTTTCTGTTGGAGGCCTGAACTCGGCTGTCTCTCACTCCCCGATTCTCCATTTGCAAGACTGTGGCATGCCTGGAAACAATTTAAAGTTTTATTGTGGCATTTGAAATCCACAAAGCAATTAGTAGGGGTTTTAAGCTGTATACTAGGCAATCAAATCTGCAGTCGATAGCACTCTGCAAACGTCAATAGAACTGCTGCCTGGATAGCCCCTATCTGCATACTTATATTTACAGTTGTTTTGTTGAGAACTTAAGATTTTTTTTTTTTTACAGGAATGCCTCCAATCTCTGCTTCGATCGATAGTATATCGCACTGGAAATCCAGAGGCTCAAACTAGGTAAAAGGAGCTAATTGGTGACTAAGCCGTTGGGCCACACATTCTCTCCAAAAAACAAGACAAATTGAAGAAACAGTAATACTAATCCCTGAAAGAGGCTTTAAAATCTTAACGTCATTGTCCTTTTTTGCCATCAAGATCAATTCAGCCCAAAGAGTTTTATCACTGGGTGGATTCCTCATGGTGCCCCATATATTTTGGAAGGAGGTTTTTGGCAGTTTTTATAATACTTTGGTGCTGGAGAAGACTCCGTTGAGTCCCTTGGACTGCAAGGTGATCCAACCGGTCAACCCTAGAGGAGATCAACCCTGACTGCTCTTTAGAAGGCCAGATCCTAAAGATGAAACTCAAATATTTTAGCCACCTAATGAGAAGGAAGGATTCACTGGAGAAGAGCCTCATGCTGGGAAAGATTGAAGGCAAAAGAAGAAGGGGGTGACAGAGAATGAGGTGGTTGGATGGAGTCACTGAAGCAATAGCCATGAGCTTAAATGGACTCCAGAGGATGGTAGAGGACAGGAAGGCCTGGAGGAATGTTGTCCATGGAGTTGCAATGGGTTGGACACTTCACAATTAACAACAAATAACACTTTTATAACATACATGTGTGAATCAACAAGAAAGGAGGAATAACAAATTTCAGATTCCACATCGAAAATATGTAAGATTTTCATGCTGCTTAGAACTCATAAATAAAATTTGCCAAACCTTGTCAAGAATCAGTTGGGGTAACTAGTTGGATGGGATGCTTCAGAAAAAAAAGGAAGAAAAAATATCCTGTAAAAATTGGAAATTTCCCCTTTCCTGGTTGATCAGAATTAATTGCCAAATCCCATTTTAAAGGAATGATGGCAAAACTTGTCTTATGATTTGAAATCTACATCTCCCCAGCTAAGAACAGAGAAGTGGCTCTTGATCCCAAGACTGCTTCCTTCCTTTTTCAATAATTTGGCAAACTTCATTTAACAAAAAGGAGCCTTTCCTTTGGATCTGAGATTTTTTTTTTTTGCAAGTTTTAAAAAGAAAGTGTCAAAAGCTTCCCCCCTTTCTCTTTATGGAGAAAAGGGCTTTGCAAACATTCATATGTTTTTAAAGGTAAAGGTTCCCCTCGCACATATGTGCTAGTCATTCCCGACTCTAGGGGCAGTGCTCATCTCCCTTTCAAAGCCGATGAGCCAGCCTTGTCCGAAGACTTCTCCGTGGTTATGTGGCCGGCATGACTAAATGCCGAAGGCACACAGAACGCTGTTCCCTTCCCACCAAAGGTGCTTCCTATTTTTCTACTTGCATTTTTACGTGCTTTCGAACTGCTAGGTTGCCAGAAGCTGGGACAAGTAACGGGAGCTCACTCCGTTATGTGGCGCTAGGGATTTGAATCACCTTTCTGATCGACAAGCTCAGCATCTTAGCCATGCTATGCCTTGCCCGGGGAAGGGGCGGTGGGGTAGCAGTGATCATCCGGGAGGATTTAGAGCCGAGGGAGTCCACTGTGCTACAGACGTCCGGATGTGAATCCCTGGTTGTGAAATGGGGCCCTAGGAGGCAGATGGGCTTGCTGATAGTATACCTGGCTCCCCGCCATACATCAGCGACCCTGCCTGAGCTCCTCGAGCTGATCTCATCGGTGGCGGTTGAGACCCCCAAACTTTTAGTGATGGGGGATTTTAACCTGCCGTCGGTGGGAGAAGCATCAGAGGGGGCTCGGGAGTTCATGGCTTCCATGATAGCCATGGACCTGACTCAAATGATTCAGGGCCCGACACACGAGGGAGGTCACACCTTGGACCTTGTCTTTGTCTCTCGCCAGTGGTTGAGTGATCTGGGAGGAGTGAATTTAACCATCACTCCTCTGTCATGGTCAGATCACTCACTCCTCCGTCTTGACTTCCCTGGTGCTACTCCTCGCCGCGGGGAGGCGGAACCGGAGAACACTAGATGGTTCCGCCCCAGGCGCTTGATGGAACCAGACAGGTTCCAGACGGAGCTTGGGCCACCTCCTGCAGCCCTGACCCGCCCCCGGGTAGAGGACCTGGTGACCGCGTGGAATAATGCGACTACCGGGGCCTTGAACCGGGTGGCGCCTTTGCGGCCTCTCCGGCGGCAACGATCCACCCTGGCCCCTTGGTTTACCGAGGAGCTAAGGGTGATGAAGCGCCGCAAGAGATGCCTAGAGAGTCGTTGGAGATCCTCCCGAACCGAACTTGACCGAGCACAGGTACGAGCCCATTTAAGGACGTACCTAGTGGCATTGAGAACGGCCAAACGTCAATATTGTGCCGCTCTCATTGCATCCGCAGAGAACCGCCCTGCCGCCCTGTTTCGGGTGTCCCGCTCCCTTCTGTTTCAGAGGCCACGGGAGGCCCCTTTACAGGGCAGGGCAGAGGAGTTTGGGAAATACCTGCAGGATAAAGTCGCTCAAATCCGGAAGGATTGGGTCCCCTTCAGTGGCCCAGTCGAGACGCCAGTGGCGAGTCTTGAGAAACCTTTTTGGGAGGAGTTTGACTTGGTTGTCATCGAGGATTTGGACAGATTGCGTGGGCGACTGCGACCTACCACATGTTTGTTGGACCCGTGTCCCTCCTGGCTTGTACTGGCATCCTGGGAGGTTACACGCGACTGGCTCCTGGACCTAGTGAACGCTTCGTTGGGTGAGGGGTCTCTCCCGGCCGCCTTGAAAGAGGCGGTGGTGAGACCCTTGCTCAAGAAGCCTTCCCTGGACCCTATGGAGCTGGTCAATTATCGTCCTGTCTCCAACCTTCCCTTTTTGGCGAAGGTTGTGGAGAGTGTGGTGGCTTCTCAGTTTCCACGACATCTGGAGGAGAATGATTATCTAGACCCGCGCCAGTCCGGCTTTCGCCCTGGGCACAGCACTGAGACGGCCTTGGTCGCGTTGGTAGACGATCTCTGGAGGGCCAGAGATAGGGGCTGTTCCTCTATCCTGGTCCTATTAGACCTCTCGGCGGCTTTTGATACCATCGACCATGGTATCCTGTTGCACCGACTGGAGGGGTTGGGGATCCGGGGCACCGTCTTGCGGTGGTTCGGCTCCTACCTCTCCGGCAGGACGCAACGTGTGTTGGCAGGAGAGCAGAGGTCGACCCTAAGCCCCCTCATCTGTGGGGTGCCACAGGGGTCGGTCCTCTCGCCACTCCTGTTCAACACATACATGAAGCCGCTGGGTGAGATCATCCGTGGTTTTGGGGTGGGATACCACCTGTACGCTGATGATACTCAGCTGTACATTTCCACCCCGAACCACCCCAACGAGGCCGTCGAAGTGATGTCCCGGTGTGTGGAAGCCGTACGGGTCTGGATGGATGACAACCGACTCAGGCTCAACCCTTCCAAGACGGAGTGGCTGTGGGTCCCGGCTCCCCGGTTCAACCAGATAATTCCATCTCTGGCCATTGGGGGCATTCAACTTGCCCCCGTGGAGCGGGCGCGCAATTTGGGCGTCCTCCTGGATGCCAAGCTGTCCATGGATGAACATGTGACAGCTGTGGCCAGGGGGGCGTTCCATCAGGTTCGCCTGGTGCGCTGGTGACGTCTCGCCTGGACTACTGTAACGCTCTCTACATGGGGCTTCCCTTGAAATGCACTCGGAGACTACAGTTGGTCCAGAATGCGGCCGCGCGGGTGATTATGGGGAGCACCAGGTACTCCCACGTGACACCACACCTGCGCGAGCTGCACTGGCTTCCTGTGGTCTATCGAGTGCGTTTCAAGGTTTTGATTACGATCTTTAAAGCGCTCCATGGCTCAGGACCTAGTTACCTCCGGGACCGTATTCTGCCCCATACATCCCTACGACCTATTCGCTCGCACAGAGAGGGACTTCTCCAGGTGCCGTCCACTAGACAATGTCATGGGGCGGCGCCTAGGAGCAGAGCCTTCTCTGTGGCGGGCCCAGCCCTGTGGAATGACCTCCCCCCGGATATTAGGACCACTACAGACCTCCGCTCCTTCCGTGTTAAGCTCAAGACCCACCTTTTTCAAATATCTGGCCTGGCCCAACCATAACTTCGTTACGCTCCTGAGGGGTTTTTAATTCAGCAATTTTATTTAGGGGATTTTAAACTGTGTTTTAACTGTGTTTTTAGCTGTGTTTATTGTCTTTCACTTGCAGGTCTACTCTCCTCCATGCACAAATGTAATTGTCCTTGTTTTTTCGTATGTATGTGTGTCCTATGTGTATTTTATCTTTTTGACTGTACGCCGCCCCGAGTCCTTCGGGAGAGGGTTGCGGCTAATCAAATAAAATTTGATTTGATTTGATTTGATTTGATTAAGCAAGAGAAAATTTCATTCAGAAAACCAGAAACGAATGAAACATTTTGGATTGCACCAAATGCAACGTTGTGCCTTGGCCTTCTGGATATAACCAAGTGACTGTATACAGTATAACAATACACAAGTTTATTAGCAAAAAAATGCCAGCGAAAGGTATTTTTCCCAAAGATCCTAAATGCTGCATTCAACTTCACATGATTCAGGTATTCTGCTAAAATGGATTTCTCTTTCCATTGTTTGTGTTCATGGTAAATGTGCATATAGGAAATCTATCAATACAGGCTGCATTTTTCTGATGGGATAGTCAAGGCTAAGCAGGATGAAAGTTGCTAGAGATAAAGGCATAAGAAATAAAACAACACACTCAAAAGCAGTTCTCCAATCTATTTTTCCCCATCATCTTAGTGTGTTCTACCCCCCAAACTCTCGTCATCTCCAAAAAGAGATTCGAAAGGGTTATTAGTACAGACTTCCACCCAGGTTGCACAATCATTGCAATATATGGGAGCAGGCAGAGTATCAGAACTGTAAATAAACATCTGTGTTGATCAGTTCCAGCTGTACAGGAGATTGATTGTAATCAATAGTACTGATAGTCAACTAGCTGACTATTGATTTCTGCCCACACCTTACTAATTCTTCTTCTTTAACAGAAATAGGAATATTTACTATTAAATATATATAGATCGGAGCTGCTGTTTCTTTCTGTAAGTCTTGGTGGGAGGGGATGGGGTGCTGGCTTTGTTTCAGTACGTGGAATGATTGGTTGTGTGGTTGTATCATGATTGGTAGATTGGTGCTGATTGGTGCTGGCTGTGTGTGCATTGTTGTTTTGTATTGTAACGGCCTGGGTGGTGGGTGGGGTTCGTTTGTTGACTAGGGCTGGTTTCCAGATGTTTGGTAGGCGGGAGGTACAGAAAGACGGCAGCTCCGATCGCATCTTAAGCCTAGCCGACAGCAGCCTGAAGATGGCAAGTGAGATCTTGCCGAAATGTTGCCAAGACAATCTCAATCCTACACGGGAAAAGACCAGAATACAACAAAACCAGCATATATATATATATATGTGTTGTATTTCCACTAAGCCACAAGCTCGCCTCCACAAATACATACATACATTATATATATATATATATATATATATATATATATATATATATATATATATATATATATATATATATATATATATATATATATATATATATATATATATATATATATATATATATATATATATATATATATATAGATGATAGATAGATAGATAGATAGATAGATAGATAGATGTGTGTGTGTGTGTGCGTGTGTGTGTGTGTGTGCGTGTGTGTGTGTGTGTATGCGTGTGTGTGTGTATGCTTATGTGTGTGTATATGTGTGTGTGTATAATATATTTATAAGACATTTGTTAAGTGAGTTTTGCTCCATTTTATGACCTTTCTTGCGACAGTTGTTAAGAGAATCGCTACAATTGTTCAGTTAGTAACATGGTTGTTAAGTGAATCTGGCTTCCCCATTGACTCTACTTGTCAGAAAGGTGCAAAAGTGGACCGCGTGACCCTGGGATATTGCAACTGCCTTAAATATGAATCAGTTGACAAAGTGGCCAAATTTTGATGATGTGACCATGGGGATGCTACAAGGGTCTTATGAAAGAAGGTCAGAAGACACTTTTTTCAGTGCTGTTGTAAGTTCAAGTGGTCACTAAATGAACAGCTGTAAGTCGAAGACTACCTGAATATAAGTATATAAAGGTAAAATTTCCCCTCGCACATATGTGCTGGTCATTACTGACTCTAGGAAGGGTGCTCATCTCCATTTCAAAGCCAAAGAACCAGCGCTGTCCGAAGATGTCTCTATGGTTATGTAGCCGGCATGACTAAACGCCAAAGGCGCATGGAATCTTGTTATCTTCCCACCAAAGGTGGTCCCTATTTTTCTACTTGCATTTTTACATGTTTTCGAACTGCTACTCTGTTTCCCCAAAAATAAGACCTTCCCTGATAATAAGCCCAATCAGGGTTTTGAGCGCATGTGCTAAACTAAGCCCTCCCCCAAAAATAAGCCCTCCTTAAAAATATTGCAACACAACAGCCATGAAGTGACCATGTTCTCCGCCTCCTGCACCTCAACAACAATAAGACCTCCCTGAAAATAAGGCCAAGTGTTTATTTCAGGAGTCAAAAGAAAATAAGACCCTGTCTTATTTTCAGAAAAACACGGTAGGTTTGCAGAAGCTGGGACAACTAACGGGAGCTCACTCCGTTATGTGGCGCTAGGGATTCGAACCACCAAACTGCTGACCTTTTTGATCGACAAGCTCAGTGTCTTAGCCACTGCGTCCCAATAAGTATATAATGGCGGTTGAGACCCCCAAGTTATTAGTGATGGGGGATTTCAATCTGCCGTCGACGGGAGAGGCATACGAGGCAGCTCGGGAATTCATGGCTTCCATGACAGCCATGGATCTGACTCAAGTAGTTCGGGACCCCACACACGAAAGAGGCCACATACTGGATCTTGTGTTTGTCTCCGACCAGTGGACGAGTGATCTGGGAAGAGGGAATTTAGTCATCACGCCCCTGTCATGGTCAGATCACTCACTTCTCCAACTGGACTTCCCTGGCGCTACCCCCCGCCCTGGGGAGGCGGAACCAGTTGGTCCCAGATGGTTCCGCCCCAGGCGTCTGATGGAACCAGATAGGTTCCAGGCGGAGCTTGGGCCACCTCCTGCAAACCTGTCCCGCTCCCGGGCAGAGGACCTGGTGGCCGCGTGGAACAGTGCGGCCGCCGGAGCCTTGGACCGGGTTGCGCCTTTGCGGCCTCTCCGATGGCAACGATCGACCCGGGCCCCCTGGTTTAACGGGGAGCTAAGGGCGATGAAACGCCACAGGAGACGCCTAGAGAACAAGTGGAGATCCTCCCGCTCCGAATCCAATCGAACACAGGTAAGAGCCTACTTAAGGACCTACCTTGTGGCAATAAAGGTGGCCAAACGTCAATATTGTGCCACCCTTATAGCGTCCGCAGAGAACCGCCCTGCCGCCCTGTTTCAGGTGACCCGCTCCCTGCTGTCGCAGGGACAACGGGACCCCCCATTGCAGGGCAGGGCAGAGGAGTTTGGGGAATACCTGCAGGATAAAATTGATCAGATCCGGAGGGGGTGGACCCACTCCAGTGCTCCAGAGGGGGCGTCCGAGGCTAGTCTTGAGATTCCACGCTGGGAGGAGTTTGACCCTGTTGTCACCGAAGATTTGGACAGGTTGCGCGGGCGACTGCGAGCCACCACATGTTTATTGGACCCGTGCCCCTCCTGGTTGGTACTGGCTTCCTGGGAGGGTTCACGAGGCTGGCTACTGGGACTGGTGAACGTTTCGTTGGGTGAGGGCCTTTTACCAACCGCCTTGAAAGAGGCGGTGGTGAGACCCCTGCTCAAGAAGCCTTCTCTGGACCCAATGGAGCTAGCAAATTATCGTCCTGTCTCCAACCTTCCTTTTTTAGCGAAGGTTGTTGAGAGTGTGGTGGCTCAGCAGTTCCCACGTCACCTGGAGGAAGATGATTATCTAGACCCACGCCAGTCCAGCTTCCGACCCGGTCACAGCACGGAGACGGCCTTGGTCGCGTTGGTGGATGATCTCTGGAGGGCAAAGGATGGGGGTTGTTCCTCCATCCTTGTCCTATTAGACCTCTCGCCGGCTTTCGATACCATCGACCATGGTATCCTATTGCGCCGTCTGGAGGGGTTGGGGATCGTGGGCACCGTATTGCGGTGGTTCCGCTCCTACCTCTCTAGCCGGACGCAATGTGTGTTGACAGGGGAGCAGAGGTCGACCCCGAGGCCCCTCACTTGTGGGGTCCCACAGGGGTCAATCCTCTCGCCTCTCCTGTTCAACACATATATGAAACCGCTGGGCGAGATCAGCCGTGGTTTTGGGGTGAGATATCATCTGTACGCTGATGACACTCAGCTGTATATTTCCACCCCAAACCACCCCAACGAGGCTGTTGAAGTGATGTCCCGTTGTCTGGAAGCCGTGCGGGTCTGGATGGGTGACAGCAGGCTCAGGCTCAACCCCTCCAAGACAGAGTGGCTGTGGCTTCCGGCACCACGGTACAACCAGCACATTCCATCGCTGGCCATCGGGGATGAACAATTAGCCCCGGTGGAACGGGCATGCAATTTGGGCGTCCTCCTTGATGCCCGGCTGGCTATGGAAGATCATGTGGCAGCCGTGGCGAGGGGGACGTTCCACCAGGTTCGCCTGGTGCGCCAATTGCGACCCCTTTTGGACTGGGAGGCCCTGCATACAGTCACTCACGCGCTGGTGACGGCTCGCCTGGACTACTGTAATGCTCTCTACATGGGGCTCCCCTTGAGGTGCACCCGGAGACTGCAGTTGGTCCAGAATGCAGCCGCGCGGGTAATTATGGGGAGATCGAGGTTCTCCCATATAACACCGCTCCTGCGCGAGCTGCACTGGCTTCCTGTGGCCTACCGGGTGCACTTCAAGGTGTTAGTTACCATCTTCAAAGCGCTCCATGGCATAGGGCCTAGTTACCTGCGGGATCGTGTCCTGCCCCATACATCCCTGCGACCCATTCGCTCACACAGAGAGGGTCTCCTCCGGGTGCCGTCCTCTAGAGATTGTCAGAGGGCGGTGCCCAGGAGTAGGTCCTTCTCTGTGGTGGGCCCTACCCTTTGGAACGACCTCCCCCCAGACATTAGAACAACCACCGATCTCCGCTCCTTCCGCAGTAAACTGAAGACCCACCTGTTTCGGCTAGCCGGCCTGGCATAATTCGACAACTTTTCCACCCCTAGGTCATTTTTAATTGTCAATTTTAGTTTTTAATCTATTAATGTTATTGGGGTTTTAACCTTTTTCAGTATTGTAATTATTTATTTATTTTTTACCTCCTCTGTATGACACTGTGCTGACTGTTGCTTCTGTACGTCGCCCCGAGTCCCTGTGGGGAGAGGGGGCGACTAATAAGTTTAAATAAATAAATAAATAAATAAATAAATAAATAAATAAATAAATAAATAAATAAATAATAAATAAATAAATAAATAATAAATAAATAAATAAATAAATAAATAATAAATAATAAATAAATAAATAAATATAAATACATATAAATAGTTAAATACCCACACCCACAAGCATACACAGCTTCTCTGTATGTAAATTAAAGCAGATTTGTTTGCCATGCTGTTTAAAAAAAAGCTTTGCTTAATTCAACCGCACTTGGTCACCAAGTTGAATGGGAATACCAAGGAGGTGAAAGACGCTTCATTCTGATGTGAAACTGGTACAAGACGTAATAATATCTGACATTATGTACCTGGATATAAATTCATAGAGCTTCATCCATCTGATTCTCCCCCCCCCCCCCCCAATCTTAACATGCTTGTTCTCATTTACACATTAAGGATGATTTTAGTGCACAAAAATATTGACATTCATCCTTCTGTATATTTCTCCTAGCATATGCATTTTAATGTCATGTCACCTAATACACTATTCTTTTTCAGCCCAGCAATTCCCTTTTCATGCAAAGTGTGTCTGAACATTATGTTTCACTAACAGAATGCAATATTTTGTGTGTGCTGTTCCCTAATGCTTTTAATACACCTGGAGAACCGCATCACAAAAGAGCGAATTTCAAAGCGCAACTTCATTCACCGCACATAGAAGTTCACATTGATATGGGAACCAAATGAATTGGTCGTCATTCCTTTAATACACACGGTGAGGTTGAAATAAAACATTGGTACAGAAGAAGAGTGTATTATTGAAAGGAAGCTGTTTGGGAATGCCAGTGGTCAGCCGGGATGGTGATGGTGGTTTGGAAGACAGAATATTGAATTTGTTGTTAGTTGCGAAGTCGTGTCTGACCCATTGTGACCCCATGGACAATGTTCCTCCAGGCCTTCCTCTCCTCTACCATCCTCTGGAGTCCATTTAAGCTCACACCAACTGCTTCAGTGACTCCATCCAGCCACCTCATTCTCTGTCGTCCCCTTCTTCTTTTGCCCACAATCATTCCCAGCATTAGGCTCTTCTCCAGGGAGTCCTTCCTTCTCATTAGGTGGCCAAATTATTTCAGTTTCAGCTTCAGGATCTGGCCTTCTAAAGAGCAGTCAGGGTTGATCTTCTCTAGGACTAACCGGTTTGATCGCCTTGCAGTCCAAGGGACTCACAGGAGTCTTCTCCAGCACCAGAGTTTAAAGGCCTCCATTCTTTGATGCTCAGCCTTCCTTATGGTACAAACTTCACAACTGGGAAAACCATAGCCTTGACTATACACACTTTTGTTGGCAGGGTGATGTCACTGCTTTTTAGTATGCTGCCTAGGTTTGCCATAGCTTTCCTCCCTAGGAGCAAGCCTCTTTTGATTTCTTGGCTGCAGCCCCCATCTGCGGTGATCTTGGAGCCCAGGAAAATAAAATATGCCACTACCTCCATTTCTTCTCCACCTATTTGCTGGGAATTGAGAGAGTTGGATGCTATGATCTTAGTTTTCTTGATGTTGAGTTTCAAGCCAACTTTTGCACTCTCCTTCTTCAACCGCATCAAGAGGTTCTTTAGTCCCTCTTCACTTTCTGCCATTAGAGTGGTATCCTCTGCACAGCTATTTTGCACCATATCATATGATTCTATTATGTTGGTATCTACATTTGTCTTCTTTTTGTCCTGGGATCCGAGTATGACGTGTCAACCTTGCCTTACACTCTATTGCCAAAAGTATTCGCTCACCCATCCAAATAATCAGGATCAGGTGCTCCAATCACTTCCATGGCCACAGGTGTATAAAATCAAGTACCTAGGCATGCAGACTGTTTTTACAAACATTTGGGAAAGAAGGGGTCGCTCTCAGGAGCTCAGTGAATTCCAGCGTGGAATTCCAACTGTGATAGGATGCCACCTATGCAACAAATCCAGTCGTGAAATTTCCTCGCTCCTAAATATTCCACAGTCAACTGTCAGCTGTATTATAAGAACGTGGAAGTGTTTGGGAACGACAGCAACTCAGCCATGAAATGGTAGGCCATGTAAACTTGTTCAACACCAGTGTGTGACCTCACAAATGCGCTTCTGGAAGAATGGTCCAAAATTCCCATCAACACACTCCTGAACCTTGTGGACAGCCTTCCCAGAAGAGTTGAAGCCGTTATAGTTGCAAAGAGTGGACTGACGTCATATTGAACCCTATAGATTAGGAATGGGACATCACTTACAGTAAGTTCATATGTGAGTAAAGGCAGGTGAGCGAATACCTTTGGCAATATACTGTATCTTGCTTGAGGTGGTAGCAAGGTTAATGCCAGTTTGGCGAGGAAGTCTCCTTCCTGTCCACTCATTCCACCCTCTCCTCCTGCTTTCAATTGCCTTTTTTTTTTTGCTCAGCTTCAATTCCTAAGGCTGCCCCGACCAAATGCAGCATGCAAGCTCTTAATTGTGCCCAGAGGCAGGAGAATCTCTCACAGCGAAGTTGAAGCAACCAGCAGAAGGGCTCAGAAAACAGCTGTGTTCTGGGAACACGTGCGGAGGTCTGGAATTCCTCTGTCAGCACCTGCACACGCTTAACACTGAGTTACACGCCCGGCTCACATCTGGGATTAATCAGTGCTCTTGCAGGAATTAATACTCCTTAAGTTATTTTTTATTTTTATGATACCTGCAGGAACATGATGCTATATTAAAAAAATCCACAGTGGAGAAGACGTATGCAGCTAAAGACAGTGGTGCTGAGGGGAATAGAAGCCTCCGTTTCTTTTGCCAATAATGAATTGTTTTAATATCCCCAACATTCAACATTATTTACTATTATAGTCTGATAGATTTTCAGTGACTGATT
Source organism: Natrix helvetica (assembly GCF_964273705.1). NCBI lineage: Eukaryota > Metazoa > Chordata > Lepidosauria > Squamata > Natricidae > Natrix > Natrix helvetica. The sequence goes on from NC_138561.1 coordinate 9,199,970, forward strand.
CACCTCTCCTTTTAACCTATCCCCCCCCCCGCCCCAACTCTGTCCTTCATGCAAAATTCTAGTATTTGTTGAAATGCTCTGGCCCTCAGTGTTTTTATTCATGTTGGAAAGTTCTTAAGAAGCCCACCCCCAAAAATCATGTTAATAAATGTTGCATTGTTTCAGCAGAACAATTTGTATACAACCAAGGGAGGAAGAGTCAGTTCTGCCACGTTAAGCATTTAGACCAGGTTTTCATGCTAATTGTCTAGAAGGAAATCAAATGATATGGCATGCTAATTTTTCATAGCTTAGGTCGAAATAAACGTAATAGCATGTTGGAATTTAGTGTACGATGGGCCTGTTCAAACCTAAGAAGTGTGTCTCATAGCGTGGGGATCATTTTATTCAAACTATTTCTATTGCTGCTTTAGAAGATAAGACTGCAAAAAAAATCATACGGAAGACCTTAATGCTGTAGCAATTCTCAATTCCTGGCAAATAGATGGGGAAGAAATGAAGGTAGTGACAGATTTTATTTTCCTCGTCTCCAAGATCACCGCAGATGGGGACTGCAGCCAAGAAATTAAGAGGCTTGTTCCTGGGGAGGAAAGCTATGGCAAATCTGGACAGCATACACAGTATACGGGCGCTTGAAGGGATCACACTTTGGAAAAGCCAAACCTCTGGCATGCTGGCGTGCATGCGCACCCGACAATCAGTTGGCTGGTGCGCATGCATGGTTTTTGGCACTGCCGTGCGCACGAAGGACAGCTGATCATCACATGCTCATGCACACCAGAAACCCAGAAGACAAACAGGCAAGGCCACGCATGCTGGGCAACATGGCTTCGCATGCCACTTTGGGCATGCGTGCCATAGGTTCATTATCAGGGGATTCTCTGTTGCAGTGGTGGGTTTTAGGCGGTACGTCCCGGTACGCACGTACTGAAGCCAGCCCGGAGCACTGGATACCGGTACGGTACGGTGCTCCGGAGGGCCCACCCACCTGCCCGAGATCCTTACCGGAGTTTAAAGGTTTCTGCATTTCCACGCAGGTGCATGGTGCATACAGCACTTGTGCGACGTTCCATGGAGCAGCTGGAGTGTCACAGAGCGTCGTGGAGGATGCCGCCGGCCCCGTTCCAACCGTAACGGGATTTGAAACCCACCACTGATCTGTTGGCTTATTGCCCCAAAAGTTTAATTGTGGTTGTGTGTCTCCATGATTTACCATGCATGTTTTATTTTATTTATTTTTTGTTTTGATTTGATTTTTAACCAACTCTAAATAAAGGATATAAGGAACTCTTGCAACCTTTATTTTTAATTTGGCTATTAGTTGCTGCAAATAAAGGAAGCTAATAGAAAGTCACTGCACATTCAGTCAGAGCTTATTTTCTTTAAACGGCTTGGCAATTCAAAAGGAGGGCCAATTCAGATATTCCGAGGGGACCTCAATAAAAAATATCATTTTCCCACCAAAATGCAGAATCCTTTCTTTTCTCTCTGTACTGCTACAATATTTCCCTGCACTGATTTTCTCTTCTGATCCCTTGGAAGCCTTCATCATACGGCCCTTGCGTCCTGTAATTTGTCATTTCATTGACTTTGCTAGCCTGTGCCAAATCTCCTTCAGGGCATGACAAAATGATACTTACATTAAATTCCTTGATTGGCCCTGATTACCGTTCTATTACACTATGCCAAAAACTCCTACAGTCCTTTTCCTGAGCTTTATTTTTCTCAGCTCAGCCCTACCTTTTCTTTAGCTCCTCCAGGCAGACTGTTGTAGAATTAATAGAAATATTGTTCGAGGCAAAAAAACAACAAGCAAATCCAATGTGTTTCCTTCTACCCTGAAGTGAAAACTCCACTATTTCATTTCGGGTTTATTTATTTATTTATTGAAGATTTAGCCTGCCCAACTCAAATAATGACTCAGTTAAAAATAGAATACTACCAGGATCATATGAAACAAATCCAACGCGGTGGAATCAAGCATTCATCAAGGGGAATGTCAGCTATTCTAACCCAGTAACCATTCCAAATTAGCCAAAAAAAAAAAAGGCACATGGCAACAAATAAAACACGGTTTGTAGCCAAGAAGTTGGGAAACACAGAAGTCAACTCCCTTGGGATAGCAGAGATGACTAACAATCAAGGACTGGGTGCAAAACACCAGACATGCCACTAGAAGGCAAAATCACGAAACTGTGTCTCACTTAGTTTGGTCATATTAGGCAGGGGAATGTACTGGACAAAAGTGACACCTGTCAGCATAGAACAACTCAAAGAAGTAGTGAAACCCTGGAAGAAGTGGAGAGATGTAGTCAGACACAACTCAATGGATAGCATCATCATCAGAAGTCAACCAACATGTCAGAACCAATAGTATATGAGTAGAACTATCTATCACAGTTAGGGACAAATAAGGAGGACCAAGCCTGTATATTTCAGTTTTTCTTAGTGTCTCCTAAGCTGGCTTCACCCCACCGAACGTCTCATTTAAAAAGGCCAGTGTAAAAAGCATTTCTGTTTGCTCTCCGCAATGCAAGCAGTTTTCTATATTCTTGGATAATATTTGGGCAATCTATTCTCCCCACTTTTTGCATATATCCTTTCACTGGCACATGATTTTTTGCTGCATTTTGTTTCTCTAATATACATGTGTTACAGCAGGTTTAGAAATTATCTACAGTGTACAATTTCTAAACTTGCTAAGGCTGAAATATATGTGGATTGTTTGGGGAAGTGTGAATTTGATAATGTCACATGAAATTATCAATCAAATAGAGGGAATGTCCTATGTTTGTTTCTTCTCCTGCCCCCTTCGACCAAAAAGAAGACAAAACAGAGATCCAATTGTTCAGAGGGTGTTAGTTTTCACCCCATTGTAGATCTGACCTACATGGAATTCCAAATTCATTGCCTCCTAGGTTTAGATCTGTGACATTAAAAGATGCTTGATCCTTGGGAGGAAAACTATGGCAAAGTTAGACAGTGTCAGGATTCCAAGTAACATGAAATAAGTCTCCAAGGCTTGAGTTTCCTCAAAGTTCCATTTTATTAGAGATGTCATATTGGCACATCTGGGGAAACCCAAATCTGAAACCTTCCAGGTTTTCCCCACCCAAAAGAAAGTCCAAGTCCCTGCCCAGCACCCACATGTCCATCACATGATCCAATCAAGGCACCGTCCCAACTGGAGATGCCTCCCAGTCACACCCTTCCAGGTGCAGGGCAGAATGTCCTTGACTCTCCAAGAAAGGAATGTTATTATGACTATATATCTCCCCAGCTCTATGCAACCCCCCCTCCCAGTTTCCCACAGCACTAACTGTGGCAGGCCTGAAGATCCAATGCCCATGATGGGTTCCAGGCCTGACAGACAGTATATTAAGAAGCAGAGACATCACCTTGCCAACAAAGGTCAGTATATACAATAGCAGAGTTGGAAGGGACCTTGGAGGTCTTCTAGTCCAACCCCCTGCCTAGGCAGGAAACCCTATACCATTTCAGACAAATGGCTATCCAACATCTTCTTAAAGACTTCCAGTGTTGGAGCATTCACAACTTCTGGAGGCAAGTTGTTCCACTGATTAATTGTTCTAACTGTCAGGAAGTTTCTCCTCAGTTCTAAGTTGCTTCTCTCCTTGATTAGTTCCACCCATTGCTTCTTGTTCTATCCTCAGGTGCCTTGGAGAATAGTATGACTCCCTCTTCCTTGTGGCAACCCCTGAGATATTGGAAGACTGCTATCATATCTCCCCTAGTCCTTCTTTCTATTAAACTAGACATACCCAGTTCCTGCAACCGTTCTTCATGTGTTTTAGTCTCCAGTCCCCTAACCATATCAAAGCTATGGTTTTCCTAGTACTCATGTTTGGCAGTGAGAGCTGAATCATAAGGAAGGCTGAGCACCGAAGAACTGGTGGTTTTGGATTGTGGCACTGGAGAAGACTCTTAAGCTCCTTGAGCTGCAAGGAGATCAATTCAGTCAATCCTAAAGGAAATCAACCCTGACTGTTCTTTGGAAGGGTAGCTCAAATACTTTGGCCATCAAATGAGAAAACCATTGGAAAAGATCCTGATGTTGGGAAAGATGGAAGGCAAAAGGAGAAGGGGATGGCAAAGGAGATGGTTAGAGAGGCTTATCAATGCAATGAACATAAATGTGGGCAAATTCTGGGAAACAGGGAAGGGGCCTGATGGCCTGCTGTGATCCATGAGATTGCAGAGTCAGACACAGCTTAGAAGACTGAACAACAACAAAGGTTTAGATCTACAGCAGGAATCGTTTGAACCCTTAGCCTCTGGCAACGAAGTTGGGATGATCAATGCACATTCTCAAAAAGTCAATACGATCCATTAGCAAGATTCTGATCGCTTACTGACACTAGATGAAGAAGGTCCATCCAACTAATTTTCTAATTTTTCATCAAATAAGTTCTTTGTTGATCAGAAGAAAAACAAACTTGTGTAGAACCTTAAACTCTATATTGGATTTTAGTTCCCCCTGTTTTACGATACCTCATAAGCATCAGGGAATCATCTCACTACAAAGGGAGAAGGGACTTTAAGCAAGCAAATGCTTTTGGAAGGATTGGGAAGGATTTAACAATATTCTGAAACTTCTGCGATTACAATCACAGAGAAATCTCCGCCAGAATCTGAAGGCCGCTTTGTCTGAAAAGTAGAAAAATCCCACACCATGTGTAAAATCAAATTGCTTTAAATCTCCAAAACTCTCTCAGAGCTGTGAGCTGAGCTTCATCTAGCAATTCACAGCTGGGAGACTTTTCTTTCAAAAGAACAGTCAAGCAGATTATTTTCAAATATAATATTTGCTACCCTGCTATCTCTTTTAGAGGATATAAAACTGCAGGGATATTAGTAACTCTTAAATTTCCTGCACCACTAGTGAGCGTTCTTACGGGAGAACATTTTAAGAAACAGACACCAACCTAAATAAACCAAATCTACATTTTCCTGAATAGGGGATGAAAAATAAAGAGATCCCTTGGTTATTCCCACCATTCTCTCACAAAATTTGCAAGGCATAATTTAAAAGACGGGGACATCTTGACAAACAATTGGGTCAAATGATTTCTTCAAGGAAAACGAACCTACTTTAAACAAACAAACAAACTTTCACATTCAATCAGAACTCATCAGAATAGAGCTAGAAGGGACTTGGAGGTCTTCTAGTCCAACTCCCTGCTCAGGCAGGAAACCCTGTGCCATTTTAGACAAATGTTTCTCCAATCTTTTCTTGAAAACCTCCAGTGTTGGAGTACTCACAACTTCTGGAGGCAAGAGATTCCACTGTTTAATTGTTCTGTCAGGAAATTTCTTCTTAATTCTAGGTTGGTTCTCTCCTTGATTAATTTCCATCCATTGTTTCTTGTTCTGCCTTCTGGTGCTTTGGAAAATAAGTTGACCCCCTTCCTCTTTGTGGCAGCTCCTCAAATACTAGAATACTACTACGGTATCATGTCACTCCTAGTCCTTCTTTTCTCTAGACTAGCTACACCCAATTCCTGCAACAATTCTTCATCTGTTTTAGTCTCCAGGCTTTTAATCATAATTAGTTGCTCTTCTCTACACTTTTTCCAAAATGTCAACATCTTTGCTATATCTACTAGGTGCCCATAATCCGTCAAGTGTCAGATGGAGATCAGAAATAGAGAGATGACTGAAAGGAACTGTCATACCAAACCAGAAGCTACAACATCTCCATTCTACAAAAAGGGATGTTCCCAGAAGGCACCTTCAGAACTTCAAAATTACCTTTTGTCCGCAAAATATCACAAAACATTTAACACATGGGAAAACTCTTGTAAGATTTGGCAACCTTCTAAAAATGAATTTTTTTTTACAAAAAAAAAAAAATGTTTGACAACCAAATCTTACATGAAGATGAGAATCCAGAAACTTCTGAAGACGAAATTGTCTCCGGTGAATCGGGAGAGAAAGATTCATAAAAAGATGACATGAAAAGAAGGGCTAGGGGTGATACGGTAGCAGGGTTTCATTATCTAAGGGGCTGCCACAAAGAATGGGAGTCAACCTATTCTCCAAAGCAGTACAGGAAGCAATGGATAGAAAGTAATCAAGCAGAGAACCTGTTGAGTACTGAGGAGCCTGGCCAGCAGAGGGCGTTTGGAGGAAGCCCTCTGATTGGCCAAGGCGCGCGCTCCAGCCGGCGGGAGAATTTAAGGTTTCCTATTGGTTCTACCGGCTGACAGCTGTAAGTATAAATAGCTGTCAGCCGGATCGCGTTTTGTCCGTTGTCAGTTAGCCTGTTCCTAATAAACTACGTTGAGCTGACCACTGCCTCAGTCTCCTCACTACGGATTCAACACTGGCGACGAGGACGGGCGACACGGACCCCTTCGTCGTGCCACCAATGGCTACCTCTGCCGCTTTTTCACCTTTCAGGCCAGAGGCTGAGGCTTGGGAAGCGTTTCTAGAGAGATTCGACTGCTTCCTCATAGCCCATGACCTCATAAACCTCTCTCAGGAGAGAAAACGCGGCATCTTCCTAAACTACTGCGGCGCGGAGATGTTTGCCACTGCTAGGGCTCTAGCTGCCCCAGAACCAGCGAATTCACTGCCGTGGGAAGACCTGATGACTCGCCTCAAGCATCATTACGAGCCCGCGCCGTCCCGTTTCGCCCGCCGACAGTACTTTCGACGTTGCATCCAGAAAGAGGGCCAAACCATTGCCCAGTACGTCGCTGCTCTTCGGGCTGAGGCGAGTCTGTGCGAGTTCAGCGACCTAGAAGAGGCGCTGCTGGAGCAGTTTATCTATGGGCTCCGCGATGTAAAACTACATCGCCGCATTCTCGCACGACCAGAACTGACTCTAAAAATCGCGGTCGATGATGCCAGAGCCTATGAAATGGCTGACCAATCCACCCCAGATTTCAGCCACCTCAGCCAGCACCCTCACGCTGCCTATGTACCGCCTTCCCCATACGCGCCTTCCACCGCCTCATACGCGCATTCGACAGCATCTACTTTTCAAAATGAAGTCGATCAGGCCGTCGACCGACTCCAGTCGCTCACCACCAGAGACGGACGTCAATGCCTGAGTTGTGGCGGCCGCCACCAACGATCACAATGCCGATTCCGTCAAGCTCTTTGCCACAATTGCGGCCGAAAGGGCCACCTGGCTGCCGTGTGCCGCTCCGCGCCTCCTGACAGAAGACCCGCGCAACAACCCCCTCACACTCCCCGAAATCCAGCCAATTTCCCTGGCCGTCGCCAAAACTCCCTCACCGTTGGCGACCCGGCCGCTGCTTTCCCTGAATGGCTGGTGGACTCGGCCTCTTCCTCTGCGGAGGGCCGAGGTAAGCTGCACATTCCAATTACCTTAGAGGGAGTGACAACATCCATGGAGGTGGACACGGGATCGGCTAGGTCCATAATGTCATGGGACACATTTCACTCTTTGCTACCTAAAATCCAACGATCTAGCCTATCGCCCCCAGACTGTCGCTTACGTGACTACCAGGGGAACTCCATTGAATTGCTGGGTTGTGGCAGATTTAAAGTTGCCTATGGTTCCCGCCACGCCAGGCTCCCGCTCCTCATAGTAAAAAACCCTCTATCCTCTTTGCTAGGCTTAGATTGGTTTAGGGCACTAGGGCTCTCTATAGCGGGGGTGCATTCCTTACTTCCCTCTCCTCTTCCCTCTACTAATTCTCCCTCTTCTCTCCTAACTGAATTCGCTGACGTTTTCAGCCCCTCCCTGGGTTGCTATACAGGTTCCCCCATTTCCCTGAACCTCGACCCTTCTGTAGCCCCCATACGCTTGAAGGCTCGCCGTCTGCCGCTGGCTCTTAAAGCCAAGGTGGACGCGGAACTAGATAAGCTTCTCCGCCAAGGCATATTGGAACCCGTGGATTTTTCTCCATGGGAAACTCCAATAGTAGTCCCCCTTAAGTCCGACGGATCCGTGAGGATCTGCGCGGACTTTAAATCTACATTAAATAAAGCCCTACAAGCGCATCCCTATCCTGTGCCCGTGGTGCAGCATGTTCTGCACACACTAGGCAATGGGCGCATTTTCGCAAAATTAGACCTCGCGCAGGCGTATCAGCAGCTGCCCGTTGACGAGCCCACCGCGCTTGCGCAAACCATAGTAACCCACCGCGGGGCTTTCAAATGTCGAAGGCTGCAATTCGGAGTCAGCGTGGCCCCGGGAATTTTCCAAGGATTAATGGAGCGCCTGCTCCATGCCATTCCCGGAGTCACCCCGTACTTCGATGATGTCTTGATTGCAGCCCCCGACACGGCGAGCCTCGTTCAGACGCTGCGCGTTGTCCTCCAGCGCTTCCGCGCTGCGGGACTCCACTTAAAGCCCGAAAAATGCCAACTGGGGGTCTCTGCTGTAACCTTCCTAGGTTACCGCATCGATGCCGCGGGCATCCACCCCGATCCACATAAACTTAACGCCATCCTAGCTGCCCCCCCACCCCAATCTAAAGCAGAGCTACAGGCTTTCCTGGGGCTTCTAAATTTTTATGCTTCTTTCATTCCCCACAAAGCTTCCCTAGCCGAACCCCTTCACCGCCTCTTGGACTCCAAAGTCCCTTGGAGCTGGAGCAGCCGCGAAGCGCAGGCGCTCGCGGCTGTCAAGCAATCCCTCACCACTCCTCCAGTCCTCGCCCAGTATGACGAGTCCCTTCCATTAACTTTAGTTTGTGACGCCTCTCCTTTTGGGGTGGGCGCTGTTCTTAGCCATTCCTTTCCTGATGGCTCGGAGCGTCCCATAGCGTTTTACTCCCGCACCTTATCAAGGCCTGAGCGCAATTACAGCCAGCTTGATAAGGAGGCGCTGGCTGCCGTTGCGGGAGTAAAGCGCTTCCATCACTACCTATACGGACGTCACTTCTCCCTCATTACGGATCACAAGCCCCTTCTAGGTATCATTGCCGGGGATCGCCCCACTCCTCCCATTCTCTCCCCGCGCATGTTGAGGTGGCTTGAATTCCTTTCTGCCTATTCCTATACTCTTGCCTATCGCCCTGGCGGCCATATATCCCACGCAGACGCTTTGAGCCGCTGCCCCTTGCCAGTGCCCATTCTTGACCCGGCTCCTACTATTCAAGTCTCCCTAATTGATGACTTGTCCCTTCCTATGTCCGTCTCGGACATAGCTGCGGCGTCTGCTACCGACCCTGTCATTATCCGAGTTATGGCCGCCGTAACTCGAGGATGGGCAGCTTACTCTACAGACCCCCTCCTCCTACCGTTTTTCCGCCGCCGTTACGAACTTTCAGTAATGCAGGATTGCCTCCTCTGGGGCACCCGCGTTGTAATTCCCTCGTCCATGCGCGCCTCTGTGCTGTCTCGCCTCCATGACGGCCACCCAGGCATTGTCCGAATGAAGGCCCTTGGCCGCGGATATGTCTGGTGGCCGTCTATGGATGCGGACATCGCTTCCTACGTCCAAGTTTGTTCTGCCTGCCAGCGAGTGCAGGCTGCCCCCCCCACTGCACCTCCCCGCGAGTGGGAACAACCTTTAGGCCCATGGAGTCGATTGCACGTCGACTTCATGGGTCCCATTGATGGCCATTCCTTCCTAGTTGTGGTAGATGCATGGTCCAAATGGGTTGAGCTATTCCCCATGACCTCTACCACCTCCGCGGCCACTATCCGCGTTCTCAATTCCCTGTTTACAACCCATGGGCTGCCCGATGTTATCGTTTCCGATAACGGGCCCCAATTCGCCTCCTCCGAATTCTTTTCTTTCCTCACCTCCCTGGGCATCCGCCATGCCCCAATATCACCATATCACCCGGCCAGCAATGGCCTGGCGGAACGTGCGGTCCGTTCTGCAAAAGATGCCTTTGCCCGTATGGCAGCACTACCTTGGCCAGACCGCATTCACACGTATCTCCGTACCCAACACACCACCCCTTGTTCATCCACGGGCAAAGCCCCCTCCGAGCTACTCATGGGTCGCCGCCTCAGGTCTACTTTAGACCGTCTGCATCCCCTCTGTTCTTCCCCCCCCTTTCACCCTCCCACCTCCCCGAGATCTTTTCTAGTGGGGGAGGAAGTTTTCGCCCGGAATTATGCGGGGGAACCCAAATGGGTGCCTGGAAAGATCTCAGATGTAACAGGGCCCTGCTCTTACAGGGTCCTCCTCAACGATGGGAGATCTTGGAGGCGCCATGTAGACCTGTTGCGGCGACGACCGGCAGAAGTTCCCGGAATTGCAACCAGCGGACAGAAACAGCCAGGCCCTAACAACGCCGCCTGCCGGCCCAACTGCACAAAAAACTCTAGCTCCGAGTCGGCGCAGGTTGCCCCCGGTGCGTTTGGTTCCTTACCTGTTCTGACGCATCCATCTCCTAGGGTTGGGCCTGTAGCGGCCGCTCCTCCAGGGCCTCGTCACACGGGCGGAGCCGACACTCCTTCCTCCTCGAACGCCACACCAACTATGCCAAGGCGTTCCCAGCGCGTGCGCAGACGACCAAGATATTTGGAAGATTACGCATGCGCAATCCGGGGGAAAGGGGTGTTGAGTACTGAGGAGCCTGGCCAGCAGAGGGCGTTCGGAGGAAGCCCTCTGATTGGCCAAGGCGCGCGCTCCAGCCGGCGGGAGAATTTAAGGTTTCCTATTGGTTCTACCGGCTGACAGCTGTAAGTATAAATAGCTGTCAGCCGGATCGCGTTTTGTCCGTTGTCAGTTAGCCTGTTCCTAATAAACTACGTTGAGCTGACCACTGCCTCAGTCTCCTCACTACGGATTCAACAGAACCAACCTGGGATTAAGAAAAAAAAAATGTCCTAATGGTGAGAACTATTAGTCAGTGGATTCAGAAGTTGCAGTTTCTCCAACAATAGAGACCATTCACAAATTTCTGCAGTGCTCTACCGTTTCGCCTGGTAGAAATGTCCATTGTGTTCTTTTAATGGACCTATGTACTACGACAATTTAAATAAATCCAACGCACACACACACAACTGCAAATTATCAGAAGTATTTTTAACATTATTATGTAAACAGACGTGAAGGCTCCTCGTGACTTTTTCCCTGCAGGAGTTATTTGGTTAAGATTGCTTTGCTGGAAGATGAATAAAAAATAATAATTTAAAAATGATCAGGACTGGAGAAGATTTCTCTCCTTTCCCTCTAAGCAGCACACTCAAGCTTTCCCTCTATCTGCCCACCCCACTCCAAATTTTATTCCGCTTCTGTTCTTTCCCTTGGACAGAAACGCAGCAATCTGAGTCAGGAAAGATCGCCAACTTGCTAAATCGGCTGGTTATTTGCCGCAGATAAGCAGCGGAAACTTTGCAAAACCGTTATAGAAAACCGGCAGGCCTGCCCATAAAGCATGAGAACGTTTCTTCCCCTGAACATGCCCCAGTGTTCATTTAATTTAATATTCTCCATTGGTAGAAATAAATTAAAAACGAACGAGGCTTGTTTAGGCCTGCCTCTTCTGCTTTTGAATAGCAACTGCATATTAATTTATCAGGATTCCCATAAATTATAATTAGCCAGGAGGGTTAACAACATAAATCCTTGAATTTAAAACCAACTTGCCCCTCTCTCTCTTCCCTTTGCCCTAAAGTGAAAAGGAGCCCATAAAAACTATCACGGCTGTTTGATCCATTAAACTCATGAGACATTCTTATTTCAGCTTAGCTACTGGAGGTACGTTCGTTAAATCTTTTTTAAAGTTACAGGAGCCTGCCTGGATTTGAAATGCTCACACTGCAGAAAATGGTATGTTTAAAATCGCTGGGTTTTCTCTCCAGAGCAATAGTGACTGAGGACATAAATAGTGCTTTAGAAATCTGGGGAGGTTAGGGTTTTTTAAAAAAACATATATTTTGTTTAAAAAAAAGAAAGTTGGTGTTTTTTATTTAAAAGCATCTTTTTTCAAATCGCATCACAGGGATCAGACTCCATGCTCCCTTCCTTCTTCCAAAGAAAGAGAAGTCATCCCGGGCTAAAAAGGAGCAGGATAAAAGCAACACCCTGATTCATTCTGATCAAAGGATGCTTTGCATTATTTTATAATCCCACCAAAGTCTGATATTAGCTAGGGGGCAAGATAAGAAATGCTGATGTTTATCTAGGACGGGACAGCCATGGGAGAAATGTCGTTCTTGTTGCCACTTTGATGGGCAATTTTAATGAAGTGGGACAGATCAAAATAATGCATTTTTTAAAAAAAAGACAAGAGTTGCAATTTCCATTTGTGTAAAGGAATACTTTTCTGCAATAAATGGTAAGAAAAACGTACAAGCAAACACCCCCCCCCCAAAAAAAAACAGGTCATGCATTTCTAGGCAGCACAGCCCTGAAAATTACTATTCTATGGCTTAACATGCAACAACACATATGAAATGATATGATTAAAACATTCTGAACTACTATATATACTAGCACCTGAGGGTAGAACAAGAAGCAATGGGTGGAAACTAATCAAGGAGAGAAGCAACTTAGAACTAAGGAGAGATTTTCTGACAGAACAATTAATCAGTGAAACAACTTGCCTCCAGAAGTTGTGAATGCTCCAACACTGGAAGTTTTTAACAAGATGTTGGATATCCATTTGTCTGAAGTGGTGTAGGGTTTCCTGCCTAAGCAGGGGGTTGGACTAGAAGACCTCCAAGGTCCCTTCTAACTCTGCTCTTCTATTCTATATAAACCATAAAACCACTTGGGCATGTAAATTGCTAGATGTTGTTTCCAACAGCTTCCTGAATTGTAATAAGATGTGTGCATGCTTTAATTCTGGAGGGAATGGTGTTAATTACAAATATTTAACAGCTATGAACCAGGTAGGTGAATATATATTTTCCCCCTTTGGTGCCTTCAAGTCAGTGCTGACTCCTGGCAATTGCCTGGACAAGTCCCTGCAGTTTTCCTGGCAATATTTCAGAAGCACTTTGCCATTGCCTGCTCTCTGGGGCTGAGAGAGAGCGACTGGCCCAAGGTCACCCAGCTGGCTTTGTGCCTAAGATGGTACTAGAACCCACAGCCTCCTACTTTGTAACCTGACACCTTGTTAAACCTAGTTAGTTCCCCCCCCCCCAGGTCAGGGGACAATATATTGGATTAATTCATGATTCAAATCCAAGCAATGGTTAATTCTGTAACTAGGTTAAACATTATCTGAATATAACTGCTAAGTAGAAAATATTCCAAACAAGACAATTCTAAAAATTCAAGCATACCTTTGCATGTATTACAGTGCATTAACAGTATTAAAATAGAAGTTTAATAAACACTATATTGGCTATAGTACTACTATGATTACTACTATTATCACTAATCTTTAACTCCATCAAACAACATCTGCCTAACTCAGGTCCTTGGGAAGGACTAGATGGTGAACAAAAATGCCAAATTCACTGAAAACACCTGGCTGACTGTTTGACAAACAATCTAATGAAAATAACTGGAAATCAAAAACCTGTCTTGTGAAAGCAGTCACACAACTGGCCGACTGTATTAAAGTCCAGTCCTTTCGCATAAATAGCCATTCTTGCTTTTCTCCTTCCCAATGCTATTGATTTCAACGTCTTAATTTAATTGGAAGAGTCTGGTGTTTCAATGATTACAATACAATACAATACAATAGCAGAGTTGGAAGGGACCTTGGAGGTCTTCTAGTCCAACCCCCTGCCTAGACAAATGGCTATCCAACATCTTCTTAAAGGCTTCCAGTGTTGGGGCATCCACCACTTCTGGAGGCAACTTCTGTTCCACTGATTCATTGTTCTCACTGTCAGGAAATTTCTCCTCTGTTCTAAGTTGATTAGAACTGAGGAAACAAGAGGAAAACTAGACTGAATACCAGAAGGCAAGACACGAAGCAATGGATGGAAACTGATCCAGGAGAGAAGCAACCTAGAACTAAGGAGAAACTTCCTAACAGTGTGAGAGCAATTGTGTCAACCCTGAAGCCATTTTGGAGCATCTTCAGGGTGCCCACAGCTCCAATCAGTGTAGTAGCTGTGGCTGCCCTGAAGATGCTGCAAAATGGCTTCAGGACTGATTAGCCAGTGGAACTGCTTGCCTTCAGAAGTTGTGGGTGCTTCATCAATGGAGGTTTTTAAAAAGAGACTAGGTATCCACGTATCTGGAATGGCATAGGGTTTCCTGCTTGAGTTGGAGGCTGGACTAGAAGGCCTCCAAGGTCTCTTCCAATTCTGTTATTCCCTTTTGTTCTGACTGAGGCTTCCCAAGAGCATGAAGCAAACTCCTGGTCCCAACAAAAGCCCCTTTTATTAATTGACTGTGGATTCTGCTCATTCACATCCAGCAAAGACTTTCAAGGGAGGATTTACAGTCACAGACCTTATCTGGCTTGGAGAGCTGCCAGGCCAATATCTGCAGAACTTGGCAAGGAGTCTCGGAGAGTCACGAACCAATTAAGTGAACTAATTGCCTCCTGCAAACTCCACTCCCCTTTCACTCCTCTTTTATTTTCTCTGGGAGGGGCCTTACTCCCAAGTCGACCCCTGTTCTTTAGCTGTTCCCTTCGTCTGGCAACTCTGCGCATGCACACACTGGGAACAGGCTCCAGCCATTTGTCTGCCTCACTGATGTCTGATTCTGAAGGCAGCTGACAACTGGAATACGGCTCTGGCCCCCTCTCTGCCTCCAACACAGAGCCCGCATCAGAGCCTTCCCCAGACTCCAGGACTGGCCCATGTTCCTCCCCAACCCTCCTCACTGATCTATAGATCCTTTTTGAAATCCTGCTTTAAGAAGATTCAGGCAGCATTCTGCTGCTGCTAATTACTTATGTCTAAAGAAAAGGAAACAAGAAATCTTAATTCTGATCTTTCTAGCTTAATCATAACCATCCCCATATTTTGGAGGGGGGAAAAAGCTCTCCCATTTTAATGCAGACCCCAGAAGAAACCTCTTTTTTTTTCAGCCAGATCATCAGAAACGAGACCTTTGGGCTTTTGCAGACTTCGCACCACTGCAGCGCCCAGCATTCTTCCCCATTGGCTGGGTCTTTTGGGAGGGCTGGCTGGGTCTTTTGGGAGTGGCCACTTGCACCATCTGGAGACTGGCAGGCTCGCCAGCCCCTGGCTAAGGAGATCCATTTTCTTTGACAAGGCCAGGTGGGAAAGCAGTGATCGGTGATGCCAAAAGAAGAAATAAATAGGAGACGCGAAAGAAGGGAACAGCAGCGAAGAGGCAAGTCCATTTGCTACCTGGAAGGAAATATAGCGGCAATAATAAATTCGATTGCCCTCGTTTCCAAGGGGAGAGCTAGCAGGCATTTCACTGTGGGGACTGAGAAGTGCTCTCTCGTTCTCCTTCTCTGCCAGCCCATTCCTGCTCCGTTAATTATTTTAATTGCAGCAGCCCAATGCCAGTGCACTGAATTGCCCCCTCAGGCTCAGGCTGCTTAGCCAGGAGGTACTGAATTAAACTGTCAGAACAGGCAGAAAAATGGCAGCAGTGCCTGTCAATGGTATTTGTTAAGAGACGCGGGTAAAGCTAAGGGACTTACGCAGTGGAAGAGCTGCTGATGCAGAGTTGCCAAAGCACAGCCCTGGAACTAATGGATTATTCGGAGGTCCTGTTCTACTCCGTTGGTCAAAGCCAACAAGAACAACAACAAAAAATCTAGTCATATTTTGGGGCAGTTTGTTCTTTATGGCCAGGCTCATAAAAAGGCCTGTTTAAAGCTACAAAACCCTTGATGCTCAAGAAATTCTGACCACTTATGGTCCCTGGAAGGCTGATCGGCCTTCTTTATCTTGTCTAATCTTTATAAGGTTGATTAAAGCTTGTAAGGTAGACCCAATTCTTATTCTAAACTTTGAGAAGGATATTCTCTATCAGGGTAGCAAAACAAGCCGGAGGTGGGTTAAGAAATGAAATCCATAAAAGATCCTGTAAATTGGGAGGAGAAAAAGACTTTCCAACTGATAACTGTCTGAAGGCCCTGGCCCCATCTCTGCCTCCGACGAGCCCTCCAGGACTGGCCTCTGTTCCTCCCCAACCTCCTCACTGTCCCAAACTGCTGCCAGCTGTGCTGGCCGCTGGTGGCCCACAATAGTAGCCAAATCCTCAATGAACAGTGTTCTTATCATTGCTTATCCCGGAAAAGGAAACTCCAAAATCAAGAGGCCATTATGAAGGCGGTCCCTGAATATTTGTACTTCAATCCCTCCAAATCTATTTGCAATTTTTTAAACGGATACAGAAACTTTTCTCCAGGATTTCCACTGACTGAGAATATGCACGTGTGAGATAAGGCACGTATCAATTTCATAACCTTTGTCACCAACCACAATGGGAGACAGATAGGTGGGTATATCTGCATGAGTTTCCGATCGCTTTGCATGCCAGAAATATTACTGAATCTCAGAAAGAAAAATCTGGCCCATGTAAAATTATACATTTCATGCACATTATGTACTCAAATATCCTTAAATTGCATGTCCTAAAGGTCTTATTTTTCCCCCTGCACCAGATTCAGATTGGATGTAGGATTCCCAGAAAGGACATCACAACAACATTGCGATAACTACACAAAGAAAAAGAGAGAGGCTGCCTGTTGATGGAAGTGGGCAAGCAGTCATAAAAATCAAGACTTTGGTAATAGTTTGATATATTCAGCCATTCTAAAACAACCTGTTGGACATAATGCTATGGGGATTTGACAAAGGGACGACATGTTTAGCCTTGCATGCATTGACAGCAGCAAGAATTATTTTTGCAAAATATTGGAAAAACGAGAACACCCCATCAGAGGAGGATATAATTCGGAAAGTCTTAGATTGTGCAAAATGAACAGGCTGACTTTAAAAATAAAAGACAAAAAGGACACAGATTAGTATTTGATATGGAATAGATTTTATGAGTGGTTAGAGATAAGAGGTGGGAATTAGATGAAAAAAGATTATTCCTATGTATGAATTAAACATAAAGATGATTCACAAGTATAAATATGCCAATATAATCAACAGAAGTATAAATAAGCCAATATAAAGAGAAATTTAGCTAAAACCACTTAGTTACATAATCAGTATCTATCTATCTATCTATCTATCTATCTATCTATCTATCTATCTATCTATCTATCTATCTATCTATCTATCTATCATCTATCTATCCCTCTCTTCCTATCCATCCATCCATCCATCCATCCAATCTATCTATCTACATCTCTATCCATCTCTATCCATCCATCCATCCATCCATCCATCCATCCATCCATCCATCCATCCATCCATCCATCCATCTATCTATCTATCTATCATCTCTTTACCTTGGATTTGTAAATGATATACCCTGACAATGCACATTCAAAAATTTGACAAATAAAATAATAATAGTAGTAGTAGTAATAGTAGTAATAATAAGTAATAAGTAATAAGTAATAAGCAACAAGCAATAAGCAATAAGCAATAATTAATAATTAATAATTGATAATTAATAATTAATAATTAATAATTAATAATTAATAAATAATAAATAATAAATAATAATTAATAAATAATAATTAATAATTAATAAATAATAAATAAATAACAACTTCTGCCCCTTTTTAGCCATTGGTTAACAGGTATGAATACTTTAATTGCAACTGATAAAGGAGACCCAAATCTATATGTATTTAATTACATTCAACTAATTCTACAAATAACCCTTATCTTCTGAAGACAAAGTATTTTTAAGCCTAATGTCTTAGGGTGAAGCCTTCATCTCCACCATGTGCCCCATTCATTCAATTAATACCCTCTGATTAAATGCACTTGTTGAAATTCTATTAAGTATTTTCACATCATCATCTGAGCTCTCATTTAAGTGTGTTTCCACTAATAAGAATATAAGTTCAGTAGAGGTTAATGAAGCATTAATTCACTCTTTTAACTAGCTCATTTATGTAACATATAGCCCTACTTTCACACAAAAGAGGCACTGATCAGTTAATAGGGGGAGGGGGGGAAACAATCAAAGATCTAAAATAAACTTGGTTTATGCAATCAGTTCTTAATCTTCATAAAAAATGTATATCCACTCACTTCAGAGGAACTACTTCCAGAGGGATAGCTGAAAAAAATCCAGAACATGCTATTCCCATTAAAAATAAATATAAATCACTTGGATTATTGCAACCTCTATTTATGAAAGATATATAAATGAGGGTAGAGAATAAACCTGGCATGTGAGGCTAGGCATTTTGACATGAATGATGTGGACAGACAAAAAGGATAGGAAAGCCATAGGGAAGAGGCGGTCAAAGAATACCCAAACTGTAGGATCTACTTACTCTCATGAACCTAAGTAGGTTTATTTCCCAGTCAGATTATATATCATATTGCCATATCTGAGCCATATCTGAGCTAGTACCATATTATTCAGAATATAAGACGCTCCGGACTATAAAATGTACCTAGCTGGGGAGGAAAACAAGAAAAAAAAATCTGCCTCTGCCTCCCAGCATCCGTCCAGTATTCATCTGGCATTTTCGCACAGCCCATTTGCTGCTGCCCATTTGTGTTGCCACTGCTGCCCATTCACTGCCGCCCATTCGCCATGGCCCATTCGTAGCCACCATTTGTGCCACCGCTCTGGCCCGTTCGCCATGGGCCACCATTCACCACCACCGCTGCCTGTTTGCTACCATCACTGCCGGTTCGCCGTCGCCCATTTCCTGCCGCTACCTGTTCTACAACAGCTGATTGGTAGCCCACCAACCCCCTCCCCCCAACTGCAATATGCGCTGTATAAGACGCACAAACATTTCCACCCATTTTTTTTTGGGGGGGGGAAGTGCACCTTATACTCCAAAAATACGGCAATTACTGCAATTTTTGCAACCGAGATACAGCATCTTGGTTATGAAGTCGATCACTTAATTCTTGAGCTCTGTTCAATATTTCATTTCTGTAAAAGGAGTGAATCTAAGCATGGAATTTGGGGTTCGAATTTCACTGCCTTGTCTGATTGATGTGAAGCATCTTCAGAAGATTGCTAGTCTCACTTCCTCCTGGCAAAGCCCAACCACCAATTGTTGTAGTTCTTCAACCAGTACCAGTAAATGGTACAAATTTCAGTTCCCACAATGACTTCTGATAACCCTTGGAAGCATTGTGTCTATGGAGATTCTCAGTCCTCCAGGTTATGGTTGTGCCAAAGATGCTTTTTTTGAGAGGCAACTGGACTTTCTTTGGGGTTTTTTTTCTTGACGAAGTTTTGCTTCTCATCCAAGAAGCTTCTTCAGTTCTGTTCAGTTCTTCAGAACTGAAGAAATTTCTTGGATGAGAACCAAAACGTCCTCAAGGAAACACCAAGAAGATCCAGGTGCCTCTTGAAAAAGTACCTTTGGAAGGAAGTATCATGCAAAATTAAAAATAAGTCATTTTCTTTATTTTTTAACTGGGATTTAGAAATAGTGTATTCCGGAACCTTGTGTGAAAAATTTAACAGCGGTTGTTGTTATGAAGTGTGCCTGGTGGGACATAAATTAGCCCCAAAGGATGTCCATTATAGACATTTTTCCATGTATAAGCTAAACATGATCCTCCACCAGTGGTGGGATTCAATTTTTTTTTTTACTATCGGTTCTGTAGGTGTGGCTTGGTGGGTGTGGCTTGATGGGCGGGGCAGGGGAAGGTTACTGCAAAATCCCCATTCCCTCCCCATCAGCTGGGACTCAGGAAGCAGAGAATAGATGAGGGAGGGGGCCAATCAGAGGTGGTATTTACCGGTTCTCCGAACTACTCAAAATTTCTGCTACCAATTCTACAGAACTGATCGCAAACTGCTGAATACCACCTCTGCCTTTCACCAATGATTGTGTCAAAGCCTACTGTTATACAGATTGAATGTGGACATGGGGTCTTTCTGCATTTTAGAGACCACTAAACTGTCAAGGCAGCGAGAAATTCAAACATGCAGCATGCTCAGTACTTGAGCACAAAGGGACAATCGAATTACAGGATGCTGAAGAAGCAACTACAAAGTTTATCTTCTTTCCGTGTATCTCTGGGAGGAAAATCCAGAGGTTTTTTTTTTTTAATCTCTAATTTATTATATCAGTCTTGAATAGTTTGGCTGACATCAGTGAGATTCCTTGCAGAATGTACTCAGTGGTGAAAAGTAATGCTAACTTTGACGCAATCGGAGTAAATTACAGCCAACAATTTAAAATTGCCTGCCTATTTCTAGAAATATAGTCTTCTCTAATAATTTAGCACCAACTGGTATAGGGTACTTTAAAGCGGAAAGGTTTCCAAAATTCCAACTCTTTTTTTCCCCCTTCCATCAAAAGTGGGAAGGAAGGAGGAAAATCTAAAGGCATGCCAATCAATCTCTTTTGTCAGCAGTCAAAATCATGAATATGCATGGAGACGAATGGATCAATTTGGAAGCAGCTCGTTTACAGTAAATACGCAAAGTTCAGCCATATGTTTAGCCGGTGCTTATTAAAGTGCCTTGGAATGTAGTCTGACCTCTACTATAAGCAAGTTAAAAATAATTCAAGTGAGCTTGTAAAAGAACCAAAGACTAATGCCTGCACTTTGTTGGAGTTCTACCAACCACTTCCATTTTGGCAGAGAAGGCAACCACTGCTAACCTTACCTCCCTCCTGGAAGGAAGCAAAACCTGTGTTTTAGCAGATTGCTTCTTTGGATTCCTAAAAAAAGTATATAGGTAGTCCTTGACTTATAACCACAACGTAGCCCAACATTTCTGTTGTTAAGTGAGACAGTTGTTAAGTACATTTTGCTCCATTTTACGTTACTTGCCACAAGTGAATCACAGCATTGGTTAAGTTAGTGACATGGTTGCTAAGTGAATCATTGACCGTCATAAATATGAATCAGTTGCCAATTTTGATCACGTGACCATGGGGATGCTGCAATGGTCATAAGTGTGAAAAACAGTCGTAAATCACTTTTTCAGGGCCATTGTAAGTTATCACTAAATGAATTGTTGTAACGAGGACTACCTGTATACTACAAGTGTCTACGAGTATTACCCCACAATGCAATACAACTTCATCATTCCTTGCTTCAAGTTTTCCTTCTCTCCACAAAGAATATCAAAGATGTTTGTCTGTCCTGAACGTTGGAGCCCCACTGACAAATAGCCTTCAAGGAGATGTTGTAGCTCTTAATTTTCTAGCTTTTGGATAAAGTGGAGGAAAGAAAACATCTGATTTGGACAAGTAATAATAATAATAATAATAATAATTTTATTTGATTAGCCGCAACCCTCTCCCGAAGGACTCGGGGCGGCGTACAATCAAACGGATAAAAAATACACATAAGACAAACATATATACAAGAGAACAGAGACATATACATATGTGCATGGAGGAGGATGGACTTAAGTGAGAGACAGTTAAAAATACAATTTAAAATCCCCTAATAAAATTACCAAATTAAAAACCCATCAGGAGCGTTACGAAGTTATGGTCGAGCCAGGCCAGCTATTTGGAAAAGGTGGGTCTTGAGCTTGACACGGAAGGAGCGGAGGTCAGTAGTAGTCCTAATATCCGGGGGGAGGTCATTCCACAGGGCTGGGCCCGCCACAGAGAAGGCTCTGCTCCTAGGCGCCGCCCCATGGCACTGTCTGGTAGACGGCACCTGGAGAAGTCCCTCTCTGTGCGAGCGGATGGGTCGTAGGGATGTATGGGGCAGAATGGGAAAACTACTTCGATGTGGATGCACTTCACCAGATTCAGAATGCTGCTGCTAAGACTATTGACCAGAACTGAATATAAAGTATGTTAGAGTCACTTATAGTCAAGGCTATGGTTTTCCCAGTTGCAATGGATGGCTGTGAAAGTTGGACCATAAGAAAGGCTGAGCGCCAAAAACTGACCCTTTGAACTATGGTGCTGGAGAAGACTCCCGCAAGTTCCTTGGAGTGCAAGGCTATCAAACCGGTCAGTCCTAGAGGAGATCAACCCTGATTCCTCTTTAAAAGGTCAGATCCTGAAGAGGAAACTCAAATACTTTGGCCACCTAATGAGAAGGAAGGGCTCACTGGAGAAGAGCCTCATGCTAGGAACAATTGAGGGTAAAAGAAAAAGAGGACGACAGAGAATAAGGGGGTTGGATGGAGTCACTGAAGCAGTAGGCGTGAGCTTAAATGGACTCCAGAGGATGATAGAGGACAGAAGTTCTGGAGGAACATTGTCCATGGGGTCGTGATGGGTCGGACACGACTTCACAACTAACAACAAAGAGTCACATTACTAAAACCACATTTGTTTCTAAGTAGGTTCCCAGGGTCAATTCAAAGTAATGAGAACTATCCAGAAATTGCAATTGGTATAAAATAATGCAACCAAGCTGCTAACTGGTACAAAAGGATACTAAAATGCTTGTCTTGAACTATCTGAGTTAATTGCCAACTGCCACCAGGAACAATTTAGGAAGCTGGCGCTGAGCTTTATAGACTTGAAGTCCTTAAATGACTTAAGTCATTTCTTCCTCCTGCTATGAGCCAACCTGCTATCTTAGATCAGCAGAAGACATCATTTTGAAGACTCCCATGATGCCAGGAGCTTGGTCATCTGATTCAAGAGAGAGGTTCTTTTTTCCCCTGGGTAGATCCCAGGTTCATAGAACATTCTCCTTAGGTTTTAAGATTCTGATTCTACTTCACCAAAGAAGAGAGATCTTTTTCACTAAGCTTTTACTGTAAATGGTACTTGATTTTTCAACTGTAATGGTAATCTTGATGGTATTCGTAAACTTTACATTCATGTTTTAAGCCCTGTAAATTACCTAGAATGTTTATGTATACTTATGTAATTAAGTAAAAGGGTGATAAGTGAAATGATTCTGATCTGGTCATGTCTACAGGAAGGAAGGAAGGAAGGAAGGAAGGAAGGAAGGAAGGAAGGAAGGAAGGAAGGAAGGGGAGAGGTTGGAGGTGGTTGGTAGGTAGGTAGGAAGGGGAGAGAGTGGAAGGGGGAGGTAGGTCGGTAGACAGGTTGGTAGGTAGGAAGGAAGGAAGTGGAGAGGAGAGGAGAGGGAGGAAGAAAGGAAAGAAGGAAGGAAGGAAGAGGAGAGGATGGAAGGGGGAAGTAGGTAGGTAGATAGATAAGAAGGAAGGAAGGAAGGAAGGAAGGAAGGAAGGAAGGAAGGAAGGAAAGGGAGAGGAGAGGATGGAAGTGGAAGGGAGAGGGAGGGAGGAAGGAAGGAAGGGCGGGAGAGGATGGAAGGGGTAGGTGGGTAGGTAGGGCAGTAGGTAAATAGGAAGGGGAGAGGGAGGGAGGAAGGAAGGAAGGGGAGAGGATGGAAGAGGGAGGGGAGGGAGGAAGGAAGGAAGGAAATCTAGATGGTTTTACGTAATCCAGATGCTGGCCATATTTCACAGAAACATAGGCATTTATAATTTATAACTTCACCGTCACTTTTTATATTTCCAATCTGAATTCCATAAATAGATGGCAACCAATCTCTAACCCACTTCCTGTTATGACACAATCCTAACCATTTCAGTTTTGACTCTACCTGAACTCTTGCTCTGTTCCTTCTCCTTCTCTTGTTACTGAAACATTTTCCTTCTGACATTTTACTGTTGTAGTAGCTTACCTTTGATTACAAGCTCTGCATAAAGTTCTACTTCCCTCCATAGCAATTAAGCACCCAACCAATATAGAATAGGGCTTAAGCCTTAAGGCATTGGATGAAGACCAAGGAAGGACCAAATTCAGTTTGACCTAAGGCACAGAAATACTGGGTAGTATTTTAGCTAGTTATTCTCTTTTTACTCAAGATGTTTTTCAGGTTCTGCTAGAGAGCAGGATCTTTCCAAAAAATATTTCCACTGATAAAGGACTACAAAATCCAGAAGATTAATAGGATCTTTTTAAGAAAAGAGAGTCTTTCATTTTTAAAAAACTTTTTGTGGTCAATAATGGGGAGTAACTGAATTTTGCAAGGAATCAAAAAAGCTCTTAAACATTCAACAGGTTGGAAACAAATGGTGGTTTTAATCATTAGTCATAATGATGAAGGAGGACTGCTTGAAGTGTCACTTTTATATATAGTCCCAATGAAATGATTAGTGAATTTAAACTCTGGGTTTTATTTTCTTTCTAAGTTTTTTTCTCTCTTTCACTAAAATAGAAAAAAAAAAAACCATTAGAAATTCTGATTTCCAAGGATGGAACAAAACATATTTTTCCCCCGTTTGGGAATGTTGATGAGAAATAAGGATAAAGAAAGGATAAATGAAAAACAGATTTCATCAGGAGATTCCAGGGAATAGAAAGATTCCTCAGCAACTTGATAACTCTAGTCACCTTATTACTTATTTACTTATTACATTTATATACAGTTTTTAAGTCAACCCTTCCTCCCCGGCTAGATGGATAATCCACTTCTTAAACGTTCACCTGAAACCAGGAAGGAAGAGTTGAGTGGGATTATGCATCCAAAGCATGGATGCAAACAGAGGCAGAAAATGCTCATTTCCTAAATCCCCTTAGGTGGCAACTCCTTGAAGGCAATAGAAGGCAGCTCAGCTTCAGTGGTTTGTGGGACCTAAAGATGTCGAATAATATTTTGAATCATACCCAAAAGCAAATTGGCAGCTAGAGATGCTCTTCAAGCTCGAATAAGAGAAGAGAAGGAAGGAAGGAAGGAAGGAAGGAAGGAAGGAAAAGGAATGGAAAGGAGGAACAAAGGAACAGAGGGAGGAAGGGAGAGAGAGAGAGGAATGAATGAATGAATGAATGAATGAAGGAAGGAAGGAAGGAAGGAAAAGGAATGGAAAAGAGAAATGAAGGAACAGAGGGAGGAAGGGAGAGAGAGAGGAATGAATGAATGAATAAAGGAAGGAAGGAAGGAAAAGGAATGGAAAGAGGAACAAAAGAACAGAGGGAGGGAGAAAGAGAGAGAGAGGAAGGAAGGAAGGAAAGTATGAAGGAACAGAGGGAGGAAGGGAGAGAGAGAGAGAGGAAGGAAGGAAGGAAAAGGAATGGAAAGGAGGAACAAAGGAACAGAGGGTGGGAAAGAAGAAGGGAGAAAGAGAGAGCGGAAGAAAGGAAGGAAAGGAAGAATGAAGGAACAGAGGGAGGAAGGGAGGGAGGGAGAAAGAGGAAGGAAGGAAGAAAGGAAGGAAGGAAAAAAAAGAAAAGAACCTGAAAAAATGTTTGCCTTGATCATTTTTCTCCATAAGCTTCTCTGGCAACCAATTCTAAGCATAGGTGCCAAATTATGGTAGCTTTAAGGATTCTATTACTTTTTGGCACACTAAAGAGCCAGTGATTTAAGACAGTTTGAGATGTCCATTAGCTGTAGCAATGAATTCAAATACTAAGAAGCTCAGCCATAAATCCACCTTCACATAGAGATTAACCACCACTAATACTCCTGTTTGTCTAATATTAGCAGCTCCTTCTTAACTAGAAACAGAACTCTCTCAGCTTGTATATATGCTTTTTTTTTTTAAAAAAAGATATAGTTTTAAGAAGTGTGAAGAGAGAGAAAAGGTTCTTGAAAAATGTGAAGATAGGAAATGGATATTTGAAATTATGAAGAAGGAAAACAACAGCAACAATAAAAAGGAATAATATGAAATACTTTGGGTCCTTGGTTTGAAACAGACTTCTTTAGTACATTTTTTCTGGAATGAATTTTGTTATTTTTCATATTGGTCTGTTCTTCATAAAATCCATACTTTCAGCTTGAATAAGAAAATGACCTGCATAAAAGGGTTTGGACTTATACAGCTACTGGGATATGGTTCCCTTTCTTTGAAACCCAAGAAAAACAAAGTAAAGGAACAATTTGAAAATGATTTCTGCAGTGCCGCGGAACTTTGATGGCAGAATGTACCTCAAGAAACCAAACGCCTCACAACAAAAAGGAAGCCTATTATTTAAAGGAGCCAAAAAAGAAGCTTGAATTCCTGCATGGAGGGGAACCAAGAAACTCCACCGTAAAACCTAGCCAGAATACACTGCTTTGTCTTTTTTTACAGAGTTGGCTGTTATTTTGCTCCTGTTGTATTTTGACCACATCAATCCATCCCTCCACAAGATGGGATAGCAAGCTGAGCTTTCAAAAGGTTTGGATCGGAAGAGAAGAAACCACAACTTTAGGGAAATGGAGCTTAGAAAAGTGGCATCCGGCTGAAAATCCACTCTTTCAGTTCTCTGTTTGTTACTGGACATGATAAGGTGGCATGCAGTTCTCAAGAAGGAGGAGGACTTTCCTAGAGGTGAAAGATTACAGATTAAGAGAGCTGGAAGGGACTTGGTAGGTCATCTAGTCCTACCCCCTGCCCAAGTACATCAGTGATGGCGAACCTATGGCATGTATGCCACAGGTGGCACATGGAGCCATTTGTTAGGGCACGTGAGGCGTAGCCCTGTCAGCTGGCCCGCGCACAACCCTCCCGGCGCTCCCCCCGCTTTTGGCACAGGAGTAAACAAAGGTTAGCCATCACTGCCTTACACCATTTCTGACAGATGGCAGTCCAGTCTCTTCTTGAAAGCCTCCAGTGATGAAGCTCCCACAACTTCTGAAGGCAACTTCTGTTCCACTGGTTGATTGTTCTCACTGTCAGAAAGTTCCTCCTTATTTCTAGGATGAATCTCTCCTTGGTCAGTTTCCATCCATTATTCCTTCTCTGGACTTTGGGTGCTTTGGAATATAGCTTCCCCCCTTTCTTTCTGTGGCAACCCCTCAAATATTGGAGCACTGCTATCCTGTCTGCCCTGGTCCTTCTCTTCTCTAGACCAGCCATGCCCAGTTCCTGTAACCGTTCTTCATATCTTTTAGTCTCCAAAGTGAAGCTTAGAATATCTCATGGGCAGGAAGAGAGCAGCAGCAGACCCTCCCCAGTAATTCACAGAGTACCGTATTTTTCGGAGTATAAGACGCACCAAAATTTTGAAGAAAAATGAAAAAAAAAAAAGGTTTTTGCACTCTGCATACTTCCCAAACCCTCTGGGCACCTCATTTTTTGTGAAAAAACAAGGCATGCAGAGAGTTCGAGTGGCCTGCAAATTGCTCCTGGGGACGGTGGGGAGGGGGTGTCCCAAAAACCGCGCCTTTTTTTTCAAAAATAGGCCAATTTGTTTTGCCAAAAAGGGGCATGCATAGCTTTTAGGAGGCTTGTAGAGTGCTGCTGGGGGCTCGGGGGGGGGGACAAGTAAAAATGGCCCATTTTTGCCCTCCCCAGCCCCTAGGAGCACTTTGCAGGCCTCCCAAACTCTCTGCACATCCATTTTGTGTCGGGTGGGGGGGGGTTCCAGGAGGCCAAAAATGCTGCATTCAGTGTATAAGACGCACTCATATTTTTGGGGAGAAAAGGGTGTATCTTATACTCAGAAAAGTATGGTATATTGATACTTATTGCGGATAATTGCTTTAGTGTGGCAAGGTTCTGTCTGTAGGTATACAGCAATACAGAAATCACTCAGAAGTAACTATAGCTATTGTTCTTGGTTCTTTGAGTCGGATACATATCCTCCAATATAAAGACAACCTTTGCATTTTACCTAGGTGTCATCCTCCAGCTTAATGTTCTTGAATCTGTTGATGTGTCAACTCTCTACCCTACCAGCTGTTCTGCCAATTCAGAAGGGAGGGTGGAGAAGGACGGAAGAGATTGCAGCACAGTCATAAGTCATGGCATGGAAGACTTCCGTATTTCATCAGTTTCTGTTTCCAGCTTTCGCCCACCGTAACGTAGAAGGCTACACATGTGGTATTTTCTAACAGAAACAAGTGGTTAACCAATAGAAATCCCCAGAAAGTAAATAAAAAAAAAGGTGGGCTCCTAAGGCGGACTTTCTGCTTTCAAGGAACCCACAAACTGAAAGTAACGCCAACTAAACCCACCCAAGACAAAGCAAACAGCCAACTCACTAGACAGCAAAATAGAAATGAAGATAACAGTTCTCAAAAAGGGGGAAGATTCACAATTTGTGCTATATTTGTTAATACAGAGCTCATTTTTTTACCCTTGGGAACGTGGTGACCTCTGTCTCAGGGACTGACTGACCCATGTTCAAATATATCCACTAGCATTTTTCAGGTCAAAATGAGGAGGGACGGTTGGTTGTGTCTCTGGTTGTGAATTCCTTTGCAATTCTGTTCCCAGTTGTCCCAGCGCTTGACTTCCACCTCTTAAATCTCATTTTGGATTTGTCCACCTCTTAAATCTCATCTTGGATTTAGCTCCTCAATCAATGGTTTCTTATTCAATCTGAATTAAAGCAGGGCGTTTTCTGGAGCCCTAAATCAAATCTGAAATCAAGTCTTCCAGTTGGTGGATATTCTTCAAACACTATTGAAATAAAAGGGCAGTGAATCTTCTGCAACAACACGCAGACAAAAGCGGGTTGGCCTAGGAGACCTCCAAAGTGACTTTTAAATCTGTTTTTCTGTTAGATACTTAGTCTAATCCTACATTTAGTCTTGCCTGGTCCACTCAAGAGTGGCTACATTGATATATTTCCTGGATTATATATTAAAAGGCTACCTGTGGCCTTTCGGGTGCGTTTCAAGGTATTGATCACCATCTTTAAAGCGCTCCATGGCAGAGGACCTAGTTATCTGCAGGATCGCATCCTACCACATACGTCCCTGCGACCTATCCGCTCACACAGGGAGGGGCTCCTCCTGGTGCCGTCTGCTAGGCAATGCCAGCGGGCGACACCTAGGAGTAGATCCTTCTCTGTGATGGGCCCAACCCTCTGGAATGACCTCCCCCCAGACGTTCGAACTACCACCGACCTCCGTTCCTTCCGGCAAAAGTTAAAGACTCACCTATTTCAATCAGCTGGCCTGGCACTTTCTTAGTTTTACCTCCCAGGGATTTATTTTATTTTAGGGTTTGGGGTTTTAATTGTGATGTTTTTAGGTATTTATTTCTTAGTACAGCCTATCTCCCCCTCCAAATGTATTTTAAATGTAGCTTAAATGTATTTAATTATTATGACTGGTTTTATTGTATTGACTGTACACCGCCCCGAGTCCCTTTTTGGGAGAGGGGCGGTCTAAAAATCTAAGAAATAAAATAAATAAAATATAAAAAAAAAAAAACAAACCAAATCATAAAATGCCTCTTATTGGGAAATGATGGAAAAGTAAAACAAAAGACTTAGAAAATCACTAAGTTTGGTTTCCACTTGCTCTAAACAGAAAGTGCAATGATTTATTAAATCTGGATCTCCATTTATCTATAACAATTAACATAAGTTATTAATATTCACAGCTTCCTGTTATTAGGGGGGGGAATCATATTTTTATCCAATAGGCAAATATATATCTTCATTTCCTTTTACTTTATTTACAAAAACGGTAGTAAACTTGCAGCGCTTATTCCTTAATATTAAATTACTATAAAGGTTTCATTCATAATTGTCTTCTCCATGCACATTAGTTTGACCCCTTGTTAAATGAGCTATCATTAGAGGCGCCAGCAATTATCCTGTTTCTTATCATCTGCATTTGCCTGTATTGCAAATCTCATTGACTTAGTCCAGCAACATCATGACGAAAAAGAAACCCTACAAAATTATTGATATCGTTCAAATCACAGTGCTGGAAAAACTTTGGAGGTCTTCTAGTCCAACCAAGGTAAAGGTCCTTATATTATCCTGGAGAAATGGCTGTCCAATCTTTTTTTGAAAACCTCCAGTGATGGGAACAATCATAACTTTGGAGGCAAGCTGTTCCATTTATTTTTGTTCATGGGATGAGAAAATTGCTTCTTATTTTCAGGTTTGATTTCCCTCTGAGAAGCTTCCACCCATCGCTTCTTGTTCTGTCCTCAAGTACTACGGTGAATAAAGTGACTTCTTCACTTTGGCAGCCCTTCAGGTATTGGAAGATCTAGCAGGGAGATGGGTGGAATAGGATCTACCTATCTCTATATACTCTAAATACTCTATAAAGCCCTGGTAAGACCTCTCCTAGAATCCTGCATCCAGTTTTGGTCACCACACTATAAAAAGATGTTGAGACTCTAGAAAAAGTGCAGAGAAGAGCAACCAGGATGGTTAGGGGACTGGAGGATTAAAAATATGAAGAACAGTTACAAGAACTGGGCATGGCTAGTCTAGGGAAGAGAAGGACCACGGGAGACATGATAGCAGTCTTCCAATGTTTGAGGGGCAGCCACAGAGAGGGAGTGGTCAAGCTATTTTCCAAGGCACCTGAAGGCCAGACAGGAATAATGGATGCAAACTGAATAAGGAGAAATTCAACATAGAAATAAGGAGAAATTTTTTGACAGAGAGAACAATCAACCAATGGAACAGAAGTTGCCTTTGCAAGTTGTGGGAGCTTCATCACTGGAAGCTTTCAAGAAGAGACTGGACTGCCCATTTGTCAGAATTGGTGTAGTTTCTCCGGCTTGGGTGGGGAGGTTGGACTAGATGACCTACAAGGTCCCTTCCAACTCTGTCAATGTGTAATCTCTGCAACTATTATCCTGCTAAAGATCAGCCCCACAAGAGAACGTGTTTTAAAATGCCATTCAAAAATTAATTGAGACAATAGAGCTGAGTCACTGGCAAGTCTCAGGGGCGAGCTGGAAATGTAGTTTGAGAGGATGAGATGAAAATAGGAAACCAGGAATTGAGTCGCAGGGATGTGAGCCGAGGGACAAGGTAGAATAACAGTTCATAGCAAAGTATTTGGAACATGGATGATGCCCAGAAGTGCTGTTGAAATCAATGAGATGAAAAGCCAAAGGAAGAAGGAAACCATTAGGGGCTTATTTGAAACAGCTTGGTATAATAAACCCAAACCCTCTCAACTTTGCTTTTCAGCGCCATGCAGAAGGGAATACATTGATGCAATTCAGACTTAGTTCAAATAGAATAGAATAGGATAGAATAACAGAGTTGGAAGGGACCTTGGAGGTCTTCTAGCCCAACCCCCTGCTTAGGCAGGAAACCCTACACCACTTCAGACAAATGGTTATCCAACATCTTCTTAAAAACTTCCAGGGTTGGAGCATTCACAACTTCTGGAGGCAAGTTGTTCCACTGATTAATTGTTCAAACCGTCAGGAAATTTCTCCTTAATTCTAAGTTGCTTCTCTCCTTGATTAGTTTCCACCCATTGCTTCTTGTCTGGCCCTTCAGGTGCTTTGGAGAATAGCATGACTCCCTCTTCTTTGCGGCAACCTCTTTGATATTGGACCACTGCTATCATGTCACCTAATCCTTCTTAGGCCCAGTCTGGAAACTCTGTGATGCTCTTCCAAGATAAATTCAAAATTGATATTTCTGGCCAGAAGTTTCCTTTGATTTTTCCCTCCCCATCCTATCACCAACTGCCCTAACATTTTCCTATTTGTTAGTGGTTGTTTAATGGTGTTAGACTTTAAACGACATTTTTTGCATTGCTTTTAAAGGCTTTGGAATTTCCTTTACCCGAGTATGACCTATCCAAATGGTGAATTAATAACGTCGAATTCCAAATGATTTTAGTGAGCCAATAATCAGGCGAAACAAGACTTGAGTTTGACCCACAGTACTTTAAAAGTTTCAAAAGTGATCTGAATGTATTAGAAAGTAAAGTGTGCTAGAAGCAGACTTTGTTGTTGAAAAGAAGAATCAAAAGAAACCACGGAACAGGAATGGAATTGGGAATGAAAAACACTCCACTGAAATGGCTCTTAATGTATCATGCAGCCAGTTTGTAGGTGAAATCAACTCCACTCCAATCTGTTCTACTGAACATCAGTGCTCACTCACTAGGTTTAGGCTTTATTAAAGCCAAAATAATACAGGTAAGCCTCAACGTATGACCATAATTGAGACTAGAATTTTAGTTGCTAAGCAGTGTGATCATTAAGTAAGTCATCATTGACCCGACCCCAATTTTACAATCATTTTTAACGTAACCATGAAAATTCAGAAAAAGTTAGGAGAAGGGGAGAAGAAGAAAAACGATTAAAAGTGGAATTCGTGAGAGCTCAAAAGAAAATGGATAAAAGAGGAAGAAAGGGGAAAAGAGTTGTATTAGTAGATTAAAGGAAATGGTAGTATGATTGGATTGTTATGCAGCTAGTTAAGAAATAAAAACAAATACATTGTTTATTGTAGAAAAAAATTGAAAGAAATGCTCTCTATGTCAAAACGTAACTAGAGGAATATATATTGTTTACAGTAAAATCGGCCAATGGAGAAATATGAAACAATAATTTAGTGCAATTTTTGAAGGGGCAGCTGAAAATATTGTTTATGTACTAAGAAAAAAAATGAGTATGAAAATAGAAAATAATGGAAGAAAATAATTTGGCTGAAAGTGAAAACCAAGCTATGATGCAAAATGGATTATGTAAATGAGAGGACGTAAAAGGGAAGATCCGGTCAACACTTTGTTTCTATAATATGTGTAAAGTTGTATTTAAAAGAAAACTTTGAAAACAAAAATTCAGCTTCGCCGATTGACTTTGCGAAGGCGGTTGGGAAGATCACCTGACCGCAAGATACGGTCAAGAACCATTGTTATTGTGAGCTGGTTTACCAAGCACCCAAATTGTAAACCCCACTCCCTTCTAACACATTACCTAGAATGTATAAGTGGCTAGAAAACAGAAGCCAAAACAGGAAATATCAGTCTTTTGTTGCCTTTTCTAAACTAGTATTGAATAAAGATTAACCAAAGCTACTAATTACTATCAAACTTAAAGTATTGACCATAATGTAAATATAATGGTGATATGAAAAAAAATATTATTGTTACAACTGTGAGTACAACTGTTATCACACTATTACAGATTTTAAAACCGATAGGAAGGCAAAATAGAACTATAAAGGCTAAATACGTAAGCTGATACAGAAGGCTGTAAAACTATTTTATATTGTTACGTTGTCATGTTTTTTTTCTGTATTTGTCGTTGTTGGTTTTTTTCCTGTTTTTAAAGGTTAAAATGTTTATTAAATACTACTTTAAAAATAAAAGAACAGATTAGATAGATCTTATGATGATACACATTGAGCTGGAAGATGGCCTCAAAAAGGTATTCTTTGAGTGACTTTAGCCATTGCTTATTGCAAACATTTCTAAGAGTCTATAATCTGACACTTTTTATGTTATTTTGAAAAGTGCATTAAAAAAGAATTCCCTATGGACAGCTAGAGACAAATGTACTCCATGTCTCCCTGTTTTTCACCAGCTCCCCATTGGCAGGGACCAAAAAAAAAAGTAGACTGAGAGGAAGTATTCCTAGAGAGGCCCCAGCTTCGAGGGTCTGGTCTAGGAAATAGCAATAGCACTTAACTTATATACCACTTCATAGTGCTTTACAGCACTCTCTAAGCCAGTGATGGCGAACATTTTAGCACTGAGTGCCCAAATCAGAATGCATGTGCGTGCACATGTGCCACAGCCCTGTAAATTCAAAGACCAGCTGGGTGGTGCGCATGCACGCACCAACCACCTGGTCTTTGAATGTCTAACGCACGCTAGCCAGCTGGTCTTCAGGTTCCTTTGGCTCCAGCACATGCAAAGATCAGCTGGCCAGCACTCATGTGTGCGCTGGAAACCCAAAGGCCAGCTGGTGATGGCACACATGCCCACAGAGAGGGATCTAAGCAGTTTACAGAGTCAGCATATTGCCTCCAATAATCTGAGTCCTTATTTTACTGACCTTAGAAGATGGAAGGCTGAGTCAACCTTGAGCCGGTCGAGATCAAACTGCTGACAGTTGGCAGACTCAGACTGAAAGACTGCATTCTAACCATTGTACCACCACAGCTCTTTATAATCTTTATAGTTGGCTATCGGAAGAGAGGGTAGATCTTTAATTAGCTGAAGTCCTACAGTTGACTGAGACTAGTTTAACCTCAAACATGGGTTAAACCCTACAACTTGTAGGTCCTTCCTGATAATTTCATGTTCTTTGTAAGACTTGAAATTGATTGTGTTTAAAAAAAAAAAAATACAAGGTTGGATCATGCTGATTGATGCCAACGGTGGATTTATTGAGATCAATGTCGCAATTAAGTCAATACGGCTAGATAAAGTCTCCTTGCAGGATGTATTCTAAGTACAGTACGTGACTAAAAATGGGAAAAACGGGGAATATTTTAAGGAAAGAACCAGGAGTCATCTCATAAATGCTGAACACTAGTGGAAAGTACATTGTTGATCGACTGGGAAACCAGAGAATTATTATTATTATTATTTTTGTTGGTACAATTTTGGAGCTTTAAAACAACTCTGACAAATACACTAGTATCCGGCTCTAAGTGTCACATCACCTACTAAAGTCTAAAGGAGACGGCAAAAGTTGGTTTTCTGTTATTGCTGGCTAAGGTAATCTCCTTCCTGAGGGAATTTTGGAATCAGGTTTTCTAAGGGAGATCTTCAGAGCTCAGCATTCAGGTGACCCTTTCTTGCTATTTTCGTGAACGCCTCTCCTTTTGCCAAAGAAATTTTGTATTCAGCATTGGATGCAACCAACAGGGTCAACCAGTCCAGGAGTTTCAAAAGTCTGTATACAGGTAGTCCTTGATTTACAACAGCTCCTTTAGTGACTATTTAGTGGTAGGATTCACTTACCTTCCCTACCAGTTCGCAAATGTGAGCATGTTCGCTTTGCTCACACGCGCAACCTTCTGTTCATGCACACCGTGTCCTGTGCATGCGCACCGCCTCCTGTGCATGCACATTGCCTCCTGTGCATGCACACCGCCTCCTGTGCATGCGCACCGCCTCCTGTGCATGTGCACCGCCTCCTGTGCATGCGCACCACGTCCTGTGCATGCGCAGAAGGTTGCGCATTATGTCGGGGCAGGTGGGTGGAGCCTCCCACAGCCACCACTACCATTTAACTGGAACCAGAGAGAACTGGCTGAATACCATCTCTGATTCAATGTTACAGTTCTATTACTAATTACTATTTATGATGCCTTGTATTTTCTGTTATGGATTGCACCAGTAGAGGCTAAACCAATTTCGTTGTATGCAGGATGTACAATGACAATAAAGGTTATTGAATTATATGGCGTTGAAAAAAAAGTGACACAAGACCGTTTTTCACACTTAAAACTGTTGCAGCATCTCCATTGTCAAATTTTGGACACTTGGCAACTGGTCCATATTTATGATGGTCGCAGTGTCCTGGAGTCATGTGATGCCCTTCTGAGAAGCAAAGTCAATGGGGAATCACTTAACAACCGTGTGACTGACTTAACAACGGAAGCAATTCACTTAACAAACACTTAGCAAGAAGGGTCCTAAAACGGGGCAAAATTCACTTAGCAAATGTCTCACTTAACAACATACATTTTGGACTCAATTGTGGTAAATTGAGGACTACCTGTGCGATGGCTGATTGCAGCAATGTCTGTTACAGCTTTTATGACAGCTATGGACTCCCTGATAAAGAACAAAAAGATGGACCTGTATCATCATGCAGTAAAAGGGAATTAGTTGGTATACAAACTGAATAAAATAAATAAATTCACAACCTAGTGGAGAAGATTCCCAAGTTTTTAGATTATTGTGGGTCATACAAATGTACCCATGTTATTATGGCCTTGTTCTTTTTCTCCAAGGATGAGAGACACAATGTTAAATAAATATATTCTGGAGATCAGGTGTAAAGATAAAGAATATGATCTCCATGGAGAGAAATATTATTGAATCAAGCAAAGAGTTTAAAAAACAAGAAGAAGCTAACGAGGGCATACCAAACCTTTGCTAGACCAATTCTTGAATACAGCTCGTCTGTCTGGAATCCACACTGTATATCGGACATTAACACAATTGAGTGAGTCCTATTTCACGAGAAGAGTCCTTCACTCCT
Organism: Natrix helvetica; assembly: GCF_964273705.1. Taxonomy (NCBI): domain Eukaryota; kingdom Metazoa; phylum Chordata; class Lepidosauria; order Squamata; family Natricidae; genus Natrix; species Natrix helvetica. The sequence continues at coordinate 9,235,722 of NC_138561.1, forward strand.
TTGCTCACAACAGAATCCCCTATGCCACCAAGCTTGAAATTTTGGGCTTCGACAACTTGGAACTATGCTGCCTTCGGTCTGACCTGAGCGTAGTACATAAAATTATCTGCTACAATGTCCTACCTGTCAATGACTACTTCAGCTTCGACCATAACAATACACGAGCACACAATAGATACAAACTCAAGGTAAACCGCTGCAAACTCGATTGCAGAAAATACGACTTCAGTAACAGAGTGGTCAATGCTCTACCTGACTCTGTTGTTACATCCCCATAACTTTAACCTTAAGCTGTCTACTGTTGACCTCACCCCATTCCTAAGAGGTTCGAAAGGCAGTGTGAATAAGGGCACCAGCGTGTCTAAGGTCCCTGTCCTACTGTCCCCATTTCCTGTATTCTTATTCATGTTTATTCTTATTCCAGTTATCTTGCACATGAGTGACAAAATAAATGAATTCTATATATACATTTCATATACTCATCTGATTCACCTATGTTTAAGAAAGAGAAGAGGCCCAGTATAAACAGAACTTGCAAGACACTTTAACAATAGTCTACCTTTTTTTAAAAAAAAGTAGTTTTAGACTTCTGTGGAATTTATTTCTTGATTTGATCTACAGTACATTGGCTAATATCAAACCTCAAATTTTAACTGGTAATCTGATTTCTCCACCCCCATTTCTCTCTGTTTTTTTTTTTTTATAGATTTCACTCACAAACAAGAATTCCACTCACAGTTGACAATAGCCAATTTCTCATTAGCCAAGAATCATCACGTACTTCAATGATCGCATTCTGCTGATAGGATGTTATAAATAATCCAGCGCTGTGCTGTTCAGATTTACATAATTATGAATCATTAGGGCTATGAATGACTAATGGAGACAGATGCAAAGTATTTCTAAATTGGTTTAAAAGGGGAAAATCAAAACCTGCCTGCTCATAAATGAAGCTGTCTTGAATACGTTCTGAATCATTTGGCACGATTTCTGGCCTTAACTGGTTATAACAAACGCTGCCCACAATTAATGCAAAGCATATAGGATCTTCAAAGCCTTCAGTAGGACATCCATCAAATTGGACAGGAGGTAGGGACCGGAGGCTGACTATGAGCGTAAACATCTCTTTCGGTCCTGCCACATCTTGGTCTTCTCTTGGAAACTTCAGGACCCAGGTTCAAATAAGGACCGGCCATATTTTGGTAGTCCTCAGCTTACGACCGTTTTTCACACTTACAGCATCCCCATGGTCACATAATCGACATCTGGCCATGTGGCAGCTGTCATGTATTCATGCAGTGTCCCCAGGTCATGTGATCACCTTTTGTGACATCCTAACAAGTAAAATCAAGCCAGATTCATATAACAACCATGTTACTAACAGCCACAGTGATTGGCTGTTAGTAACCAGAGGTGGTATTTGCCGGTTCTCCGAACTACTCAAAATTTCCGCTACCGGTTCACCAGAAGTGGTCAGAACTGGCTGAACACCTCCTCTGTTCCATACTGAGATAACTTCAGGAAGATCATGAAGCTTTTTTAAATTAAGGGTCAATTCTGTTCATCCCCCAAATCTTGAAATTCAGTCCATGGAAAGATAAAAGGACTTTGTTCAGGTTCATTTTTTTCCCCACATGTAATCTATTACAACCCATTTATGTGCATATCTGTTATATTCACCAAGGCTCTGTCAAAAGGTTCTTCTGAAAAGAGTTAACCACTTCATTCAATCTGGTGGCAAAGATTTTCCACCCCCCAGAAGCAGCGGGGGAAAAAACAACCCTGCATGAAATTCTCATGGACTGGTTACCAGTTGTTTTAAAACCTCTTTTAGTTGTGAGAATATATCCCTAGTTTAATGGGTGGCTTGCAAGTATGCTGTATTTGAGGTCTCACCATTTCTCCAGCAACCTGCAATCTTGTGTTACATCCCAAAGGAACATATTATAAGGGAATTCCCATGAGGGTTTCTTGGGTGGGAAAGAGCTAACAGCTGGGGAGGCTGCACAGAATGAAAATGAGATGGAAGCAACTGAGCAGGAAGAACATAACCAAACAATGAAGTGAAGTGAAAGTACCACCCAAAGACGTTCTAAATAACTCTTAGAATGAAATGGATGAAGCCAAAGTATATCATCACCACAGAATATAGAACAACAGAGTTGGAAGAGACCTTGGAGGTCTTCTAGACCAACCCCCTACTTGGGCAGGAAACCCTATAACACTTCAGACAAATGGTTATCCAATCTCTTCTTAAAAACTCCCTCTTTTGGAACATTTACAACTTCTGGAGGCAAATTGTTCCACTGATTAATTGTTTCTATTGCCAGGAAATTTCTCCTTAGTTCTAAGATGCTTCTCTGCTTGATTTGTTTCCACCCATTGCTTCTTGTCCTTCCTTCGGGTGCTTTGGACAATAGCTTGACTCCCTCTTCTTTGAGGCAGCCCCTGAGATATTAGAAGACTGCTATCGTGTCTCCCCTGGTCCTTCTTTTCATTAAACTAGACACGCCCAGTTCCTGCAACCATTATTCATATGCTTTAGCCTCCGGTCCCCTGATCATCTTTTTTGCTCTTCTCTGCCCTCTTTCTAGAGTCTCCACATCTTTTCTACATCGTGGTGACCAAAACTGAATGCAGTAGTCCAAGTGTGGCCTTACCAAGGCATCGTAAAGTGGTATTAACACTTCACATGATCTTGATTCTATCTCTCTGTTGATGCAGCCTAGAACTGTGTTGGCTTTTTTGGCAGCTGCTGCACACTGCTGGCTCATATTTAAATGGTTGTCCACTAGGACTCTAAGATCCCTCTCACGGTTACTACTATTGAGCCAGGTACTACATATACTGTACCTGTCCATTTTTGTTTTTCTTGCCTGAGCTGATCTAAAGTATTGACTAATGATAATAGCAAAGGATCCCAGGAATAATAGCCACCACTGAATGATTTTGCAAGGCAGATTCTTTTCTTTTTGGTCTGCATTTGGCTGGCGGTCCCTGCTGCCCCGACTTAATTATGGGGTGAGTAAGTTAAACTCGGCAGTTCTAAGTTCTTTATGTTCTGCAAGATCCCTCTCACAGTTACTACTATTGAGCCAGGTACCACCTATACTGTACCTGTGCATTTTACTTTTCTTGCCTAGATGCAGAACCTTACTTTTTTCACCATTTAGCTTCATTTTGTTAGATAGCGCCCAATGTTCAAGTCTGTCAAGATCCTTCTGTACCATCATCACCAGCAGCACCGCAATCACCCTCTTGGTGTTTTAGATTTCCAAGGAGAAAAAAAGGAAACTTTTGGGAAATTGGAGGAAAGAGAGACTTTTTCCAATGTCAACCATTTACGCACATTGGAAATTGGAAAATGGCTGAGAAATGGTAATGATGGTGGGACAGGGGGAAAAAAAACACACACAAAATTCAGGAACAGATGAACGCACAGATGACCTGACCAGATGTGCTTCCAGTTAAAATAAGGAGGAAACCAAATAGTAAATGAACATTCTCTTTAAAGGAGTGGAAAGAGGAAGGTGGAATGACTCTGAAAGAGTTAAGGTTTTCACAGGTCTCCTCCTGCTGTTCTTTTGAGAGGGGAAATAAAATAAAATAAAATGTTCTCATCTGGAAAGAAAACTGTCACTTTTATGTTGGCATGTTTGTAGAAAAGTAGTCCCCCCCCTTTCTGCATTTAATGTAAACATTCATTAAACTAATTTGAAGTTGTCATTACTCTCCTCCCCTGCTGCTTTATATCAGATTATTCCTAAGTGCTCAGCGAATAGCCCCATAAGCACACAGTCTATTTCCCTGCAGGGTATAATCACACAGTTTGCACTGTGATTTATGTGGTGTAGCATTGGTGAGTGTCCTAAACTTTCAAAAGCTTCCCTTCATTCTTCTCTGGAAACCCAAGTTTTATGCTAATCTACGGCACACGGCTCGATGCAGAATTTAATCATAGGGTAAGGCAACAAAGAAACTGCTAATTTGCCCAGCGCTTTGATTTGCTCTAATTTCAGGGTCTTCTCAAACTCACAACTTTCATTTGTTGGGTAAAAGGGTAGAAGGAATGGTAAGCCCTGGTGAAGCATTCAAACAGGGAGCAGGAAAAAGCTTGAAAGGGAAACATCATGGCAATAGTAATTTCTGAGTCCCTGCAAATATTTGTTATGGATTGGAACAGATTCAAGTCCTACGTTGAGTAGATTCTCAAGGCTTTTGGTTCTGAAAATCTCCTTTATTTGATCTTTGATAGAAGTAAACTCAAGTTGTCTTCTCAATCGACCTGGCACTTCCGTGGACTGGAAGTGTAGTTTTCTTGGTGACAATATAGAAGTGATTTGTCACTGCTTTCTTTTTAGTTTTTTAAAAGTTCCCAGTCTAAATTACAACTCTGGATTTCCAAGATGACTGTCCACCCAAGAAGTAACCTTGACTAATTGTGCTTTGGTTTATAGATAGGAACAGCCAGGTTCTGCCACCTAGTTGGACATCCTGGCTATATTATATATCTCATATATTATATATATATCTTTTAGCCTAAAGGTAAAGGTAAAGGATATGTGCTAGTCATTCCTGACTCTAGGGGGCGGTGCTCATCTCCATTTCAAAGCCGAAGAGCCAGCTGTCCGAAGACATCTCCGTGGTCATGTGACCTGCATGACTCAATGCTGAAGGCGCACGGAATGCTGTTACCTTCCCACCAAAGGAGGCTTTCGAACTGCTAGTTTGGCAGAAGCTGGGACAAGTAACGGGAGCTCACTCCGTTACGTGGTGCTAGGGATTCAAACCGCTGTACTGCCAACCTTTGATCAACAAGCTGAGCGTCTTAGCCGCTGAGCAGCTATGCTACGCCCTTTTAGACAGAGCATAGAAAAACTCAAAGAAGTAGCACAAGATTGGAAGACTTGAAGAGACCATAGAATCGCCAAGAGTCGGACACAACTGAATGGATAACATCATCATAATCATCATGATCAATATTCTATTAAGTTGAAGTGTATTACATACAATAAAACATAAAAGATTGGAAAGAAACCTTCGGAATCTATAAGCAACATTCCCTGCATTGCCAAAAAAAAAAGGACACTTAGAAATGTGTCTTCTATTAAGGATTTGGAAAAATGCAGCTACAGAAAGTGACAGAGCACAACGCTTCTTAATCTGAATGGCATCTTCCATCATTTTTATATAGGGATCAGGATCTGCCAAAAGCTCACTGAGGAAATGGATTGGACAAAAACAAGATAATCTTGTTTCTGTGTAAAAACAGCAGGTTCCATTAATAAAATACACGGCTAGTTTTACCGACCTCTGCTGTGCTGACAAGCAAAGGAGACTTCAAAAAGATAAATTTCTCCCAAAGATATAACCCAGCATTGTAGTAACCTATTGAGGACAGAAGGAGAGCTTATGCACACTAAATATACCAGCTGCTTAGAAAGCGATAAGAAACTTCTCCTATTACATTCAGAAAAGGACTGTTGTGTTCCAAACTCTGCAGTGCAATTTTGTCCTGCATGAACAGTCCTGAAGGAATACATGGGACTATTGAAAAATCTTGGTAAAACTCATTGTGTACATTATTAGCAGCAATTTCACTAATCATTGGAGAGGAGGAGGAGGAGGAGGAGGAGGAGGAGGAGGAGGAGGAGGAGGAGGAGGAGGAGAAGGAGAAAGAAGAAGAAGGAGGAGGAGGAGGAGGAGGAGCAGCAGCAGCAGCAGCAGCAACAATAACAACTTTGTCAAATATATTATTCTCAGAATTTTAAGAATGTAGTTCAAATATATATTTCGGTGATACTTCTGCAGGTGTGGGTTCCTGCCAGTTCTAACCTCTTCTATAGAAGAGGTTCCACAAATGTACAGTGCCGTTTAGAACTGGTTCCAGCTCCCTCCCCCCGCCCATCCCCACATCATCAAGATGAAGAGCGAGAGGAGGAATTCTGGGAGTTGAAATCCACAAGCCTTAAAGCTGTCATGTTTGAACACCTGGGTTTTTTTTTTCCTGAAGGGTTAGGTGTGCAAGGGTCTTGTAACTTGACAGCTTTAAGACCTGCGTGCTTCAAATGCCAAAGTTCCTGAGCCAACATTTTGGTTGCTAAGCAAGAGCATTAAGTGAGTTTCGCCACATTTTACAAGTTGGCCACCCAGTCACATGGCCGGCAAGCCACTCCCACCCAGTCACATGGCCAGCAAGCCACTCCCACAAAGCAGGCCACACCTACAGAAGAGGTTCTAAAAATTTTTGAAGCCCACCACTGTACTTCTGAGTTAAGTTTTGTTAGAAATGCTGGGTAGACTACTGCTGATTTAGATGCAGTTATATGCCTGAAGCTTCCATGACTACTTCCCATTTTTTTAATGGTCTTGGAAAAAGTTCTCTGACGAGATTTGCCACTGATATTTTAGGTGAATCATGGAAAGTTTCATATACACATACACACACCCAAAAAACCCAACCAAGTTCAGAGAGCACCAAGGACACAATGCTTCAATCCCCAGCTACAAATGTTCTCTTCTATAAATACAGTATTCATTAAAGGAGTACTTCCTTGGAAGAATGACTAATACAATTGTAGCAGCATGCTGCAAGAGTGAGTATTACTTTGTATCTTAAACACAAATTTAACCTTGAATTGCAATCTAACCCAAATTTGGGTTTTCTATGAATAGGCTGTATCTTAACTTCATGGGATATTCCAATTAGAGTAGATTTACAGGATCGATTGGGTAGACCAAGGCTCCTAACGTATATTCTCAGTTTAAAACCTAACCGTGATTCTTCACCTCTCAAAGTGGTAGAATACGTTCTACAATTCATAAATAAATAAGACATTTGGAAACTTTCGTCTCCCTAACACCTTAGAATCCTTGTTTACATATTTGCATTTTATTCTTTTATCCTTTTTACTTGCCCTTTGTTTCTTTATACTTTCTTTAAAATGTGTAAAAAGAAATTTTTTTTTAAAGGACAGATTTATGAAATCCTTTGTACTCATCGCCCAAAGTATGAGATCAGGACCTTACTGGCCAAACTGGTCCTTTCTTCAATGCCACCAAATTTACTTTGCTACTTTCATAGCTTCCAGCTTGGCTAATCTATTCAATTTATCATTTCAAGTGCCTAGATGACATGCTAATCAAAACAACATTTATAGAGCATTCTAATTAAGACAATGCTGAGATTTAAGACAGTGCATGATACTGGTATTTGTAAGAGGGTCAGGATGTTAAAACCTGGTAGGTACTGGTAGTACTGGTTACTGATACATTTCCAATAAAAATGGTTAGAATTGTTAATTGCAAGTTCTAAACCAGTGATTCTTAAAATAGGATGCGCAGAAGTTGGTCAGGTAAGTTGCCACAACCCAACCAGGAATATGTCTCCCATCTTAACCTTCCTTTGTGGCTCAATGTTCATCTGGCCAGACCAGAACTAATTACCGGTTTGTAAAATTAGCTCATCGGTTCATTGAAGTGTACAAATTATAATACAGAAAGCAAATTCTGCAATTCAGAAAATCAACACCAGATTGAAATTGCAGCAACTGGTTGTGTGGGCACACGTTCTCTACAAAGAGGAAAGGGCATTTTGTGCAAGCAACTCAAAAAGAAAAATAAATGTGTTTTGGAGACAAGCATTTTCATTGGCCAGGTGACCCATTCAGCCCCAGATTTCCTCTGTAGGAGTGCTTATCTTGAATATAATCTTCAAAAGCAATAGCACTTAGACTTATATACCACTTTACAGCCCTCTCTAAGCAATTTTAAGAGTAAGCCTATTCCCCACCCCCACCCCCGGCAACAATCTGGGCCCTTATTTTACCGACCTCAGAAAGATGGATGGCTGAGTCAACCTTGACCCAGTCAGGCTCGAACTACTGTCAGTTGGCAGAGTCAGCCTGCAATACTGCATTCTAACCAGGGTTGGGTCACTGTTGGCATTACTGCCGGTTAGGCGCGCAAAAAAATTTGCATGCCAAACGCAAAAGAAAAGGGAAAAAATTACATTTCTGCAGTGTAAATTGTTCTGCGCATGTGCATAACCAAAAATAAAGATGGCACCACCTGAGGAGAACCGGTTCAGGGTCGTGGCAGGCATGGGTTGCTGCTGGTTCCAGCGACCGAGGCCGCCAAGTACTACTGGTTCGGCCAAACCGGTCCGAATCAGTAGGATCCCACATCTGATTCTAACCACTCTGCCATCATAGCTCTTGGTGAATATCAAGTGTCATCTCCAACCTTGTGCTGCCTATTTCCTTCAAAGAGCCAGTCCTTTGGAGGTAAAATGTACCTCTTAGCCTTCGTCCAGTCCCTGCACACACAAAAATGTTGCATTAAATAATATAATTTCTGTTGAAATAGGTTATTAGTATTTATTTTATTTTCCTTCTGGAGCTCGAAGTGGAGTCTATGTTGGAATCTCTTTTCATTTTATTTCCCACAGCAAAAAAAAAACCAAGTGTCTACATGTGGTTCTGGGTCATCCTGATCCTAATCCAATCTTTTTAACCACTACACCACACTATCTCTTCAGCCTAATGTTGCTCTTGCTGCTGTTGGTAATGCTGAATTTTAAAAATTAATTATAATGCAGTAGTACTTTTGCTTTTAATTACATTTCTGTTTTGTTTACTGTCTTGAGTGGACTCCTTCCAGAAAAGCAGCTTATGAAATCAATATATGTGTGTCTGCACTATGCATAATTCATTTTGCAGAACTGTATATTCCAATAATACTTTTGGTCTGAATCACGGGCCAGAAATCTTTTCTTTGGATGATTTCTCTCCCCCCCCTCGCTCCAAAATCTCACAGGACATCAGCAACATCTTGTGTGATGTTTAATAGGGTTTGAGAAGTCACAAGATTGGGCCAGAGGAAGTGGGGCTTAAGGATTTGCTGGACCTTCTAGCAGAAGATCCTTGTTTTGAACACAACAACAAAAATCTCTGGAACACACACACACACACACACACACACACACACCTACACAGGATGAAATTGGAATTACTCAATTTAAATCACTGGTGACAACTGTGTTTAAAAAAAGAGAGAAAATACATTCTCATAGATATCAATATTCAAATCGTAATTTAATTTTTTTTAAAAAATAGGGATGTCCTACTTGAGGGTGTGTGTGTGTGTGTGTGTGTGTGTGTATGTGTGCCTTTGAAGGAGACAAGTAACAGAACTTCCCCTAATCTAAATCAAGGGTCACAATGTATAAAGTCAAATTAGTTGGGCATGTTTGTATGCCTTCAAGTCAGTGTTTACTCCTGAAGATTGCATGGAGAAGTCCCTTTAGTTTTCTTGGCAATGTTTTTGGAAGTGGTTTGTCCTTCCTAGGGCTAAGAGAAACTGACCTAAGGTCACCAAGTTGTCTTCATGTCCAAGACAAGACCAGCACTCATGGTCTCCTGGTTTCCAGCCTGGTCTCTTAACCACTACACAAAAGTGGTTCTTTCAATCTACTTGATATAATTCCTGAAGTTAGATTAGTGCAGTTTGGGGTATCAGTTTATAGAAGACTTTGTTCTCACAAAAGAGCATGAAGCAAACTCCTCGTCCCAACAAAAAAAAAAAAACCTTTTATTAATTGACTGTGAATTCTGCTCATTCACATCCAGCTACGTCTTTCAAGGGAGGATTTACAGTCACAGACCTTATCTGCCTTGGAGAGCTGACAGGCTGATATCTGCAAAACATGGCAAGGAGTCTCAGAGAGATACGAACCAATTAAGTGAACTAATTGTCTCCTGCAAACTCCACTCCCCTTTTGCTCCTCTTATATTTCCTCTAGGAGGGGACATTCATTGTCCGCCTTACTCCCAAAGTCAACCCCTGTTCCTTAGTTGTTCTCTTCGTCTGGCAACTCTGCGCATTCACACACTGGGAACAGGCTCCAGCTGTTTGTCTGCCTCACTGATGTCTGACTCTGAAGGCAGCTGATAACTGGCATACGGCTCTGGCCCCATCTCTTCCTCCGACACAGAGCCCTCATCAGAGCCTTCCCCAGACTCCAGGACTGGCCCATGTTCCTCCCCAACCTCCCCACTGTCCGAATCTGCTGCTAGCTGTGCTGGCTGCTGGTGGGACACAACAAGTGCGTTCTGAATGCTTTCCACCATTAAACCCCGATTTGAAAAATCTGTTGCTCTTATTTTCTTATTTTTTTAAAAAAAGTTTTTATTTTTATTTTTAGACAGACAAAGACGAACCACAGCCGGAAGTCAATAGTTTTCTTTTTCCTTTATCCTACACTTTTTCCTCTTCCCCTTCTCCTCCTCTATCTTCACATTATTTTCATTTTTCTTTGTATTCCTGTATTTTATTCCAATTTTTAAAAAAATCAACCGCAAATAAAAATTGCCCAGATACTTACACACAAAATTTGGAACCACCCACACATTCAAATATTTATCTCAAGTCCACAACAGGCCAATCACTTGGGGGGGGGGGGGACACCGCAAAGGGGGCATTGAAACGAAACTGGAGTAATCAACTTCTTGTCTGAAACTTTTTTTAAAAAATAAAAAAGCAGTCTGCCCAAAAATGAGTCCCCCCAACTTTTCCACACATTTTACTTGGCTTGGCAAGATGGGGTTTCTTAAAAGATCTTTTGCAACTTTCACAGCTGGATTAAGACATAGTGGTCTCCAATTACGCCTAGAGACAATGGTGGCTGAATTTAGCTCTTCAGCCCTAGCTTGGCTCTACATTTGGCCAGAGTCAGCTGAATCTTATCTGGGTGCCTAAGGAAACCCATTAGCTTGCAAGGGCAGGGAAACATGGAATGTTCATTATTGTAATTTTTGGCCCGGAGAAGATGCTCATCAATTCTTCTGAGTTAGAACTTTTGAAGCTAAGAGACATAGTCATTAACACCAATCATGTATCATTCCAGGGCCTATAATGCCTGCACTTGGAATTCATTAAGTCTCTTTTTCGAAGGGATCATGTTTCCTTCATTTTTAAGCCCGGCCTGCCTGGCAACTGCATAAGCTTCGGTGTCTTAATTCATACACATCTGTCATTTTGGAGTTATAACCATGTATTAAATGTTTCAGAATGCCCCTCTCTCCCCCATAGCATTGTAGTTTTCTAATTGTTCTTCAATCAACATTTTTGACTCGCAAAGATGAACTTGGTAGAAATGGCTGAGTCCACCGAATTACAAGTCCTATTACTCTCACCAAGGAATATAATCCTAGAACTGTAAATTAGAAAGAGAGGTCATCCAATCCAACCGCCTCTTGGATGCCAGATAAGCATCCCTGACCTGGATAGAGATCTGGTCTATCTCTCAAGTTTTCTGCACAGCAACATCATTATAGTAGAGGTTGTAAGAGAGTTGGAGCATTACCCAGAACCTTTCACCCAAAAGCTAAGCTACCAGATCGGAATGACCACTAGATATCAGGAAAGAGATGAGGAACTCTAACTCTTTGATGGCATCTAGTGGTCACTTTTTAATTTTTTTGCAGCACATCTCTGGAAGTCCTAGCCAAGAAAGTTCTCAAGCTCGCCACTTCCCGTTGGAAATCCAGTCTAGTCCTATTTTCTTTTACCTGGTGCCTTCCTGATGTATTATCATCCTAATACATCATAATAATATAAGGGAAGACTTACTGATCTGCACTGTTTCCTTTAGGGAGCCTTGATGCATGAAAAAACCTACAGAGTTCCTGCTCAATTGATCTTGGCTGTTAAGATAATTTCGGCACACCGTAGAAGTGTTTTCTTCTACGTAAATCACACAACTAATTGTATTAATGGATCTTCTCCAAATAACCTCACTTTTCTCTTGGTCTAAAAGCCATCCGTTTTTACACAGCATGAACAAGTTGGGTAGAGCATACTCGATAAGTTTCAGTGCTAAGTCATTTTCAGAGCCCCTCCATGGTGCCTATTACACACAAGATGTCTTTTATCACTTTCTCTTTACTCAGAACTAAACGTCATGGTATCTTTTTCTCTTTTTTCTGCATCTTTAAACTCATTACTTCTCAGTCATATCAATCAAGTGCCGACTGATACCATAAGGCATGAAGCTTTCGTTTGGTTTTAATTGTAATTTCTTGAACAAATACCCAAAGAGAATATATCAGGTTAGGAAAGGTACATTACATTAGTACAAGTATGAACGTGCCACGTGGCATCATGGTAAAAGACTTTGCTGTCCAACCTTGGCAATTTTAAGACTTGTGGACTTCAACTCCTAGAATTTCCCAGTCAGAAAGCCAGCCAGCCAGCCTGGGGAATTCTGACAGTTGAAGTCTACAAGTCTTAAAATTGTCAAGCTTGGATACTCCTGATCTAGAGAAATGGTTCCTAATTTATGAACTAGGGACCACTATGTATGAAGACAATATAAGTGGTGTAGAAATAACACCTGCCCATCTCTATATGTGCATTTAAAAAACAAGCAAGGTAATGACCAAGGTTTCAGGTGAGGAAAACAAAACTGTGTGATACTGAAAAATCTTGTCAGAGTTGGGCTACTTTATTTATTAATCTAGTGGTTTTACAGACCTAATCAAGGTGGTGTATATCACCACATGTTCTACACTGATGATCCTGGGTTCAAAAGTTTGCAACAGTAAGCTAATGGCTTGCATGTAGAAAAAGAACCACTGATTGGGGGCAAAAGTGGTCAAGAATGCAGAAAGGGACAAAGGTAAAGGTTCCCCTCGCACATATGTGCTAGTCATTCCCGACTCTAGAGGGCGGTGCTCATCTCCTTTTCATAGCCGAAGAATCAGCACTGTCCAAAGACGTCTCCGTGGTCATGTGGCCAGCATGACTAAACGCCAAAGGTGCACGGAATGCTGTTACCTTCTCACCAAAGGTGGTTCCTATTTTTTTACGTGCATTGCTTTCGAACTGCTAGGTTGGCAAAAACTGAGACAAGTAACGGGAGCTCACTCCGTTACGCGGCACTAGAGATTCGAACCGCCAAACTGCCAATTTTCGGATCGACAAGCTCAGCATTTTAGCCACTGAGCCACCACGTCCCATTGAAAGGGGTAGTTTGTGCTAAATAACAGGGTGTGCAAATTCTCGATTGTCCTACTGAGGTACTACTGAGGGCTTTTTTTTTTCCCCTGAAAGAAGAAAAAGTAGCAACCATAAAATAAAAATACATGGAATCGACAACTTGGGAGAAAGTAGATCAGATCAAAAAACCACACAGAGAGATGTATTTAGATAAATAATAACCCCAAACCTTTAGGTTTCATTCTACAAATCTCAGGGCTATGATAATAATGGCCTGTGTAAGTGAAGTGGTTTAGAATGGAATGAAAATTGAAAACATATAAAAACTAATGGTTTGTGAAAAAAGTTGGTACAAGGTTTTCAGCTTGCGAATTACAGGGGCTTTTTTTGCTTCTGATAATGAGTACCAGTTGTATCCTAATGGTACTTCATTGATTTCTAATCCGTGACAGCTCCCATGCCTGTTTTAACCCAAGCTTCAAAACATGATAATCAGTTTACTGTATTTAAAAACAACAACAACAACTATGGAAGAAATGGTCAGCCTTTTAAGGAAGACTTTTAATAGTATTCAAATGACAAATACATTGTGAATACTAGTATATAAGCCACCCCACAAAAAAAAAAAAAAAAAAAAAAAAACACCTGAGTGTCTATGATAGACTAAGCCATCAATGATATTTAGGTCATCTCAAGGGCGTAACAATGACATCTAGAGATAATTTGAAATTGTAGAAATGCATATATTTATGAATGTATGTGGGTCACATCTATGCCTTTCCCAGATATTATTGATCTGAAAGATCACACAACGGGAAAGTTAGTATTCCCCAAATGTTGTGTTCACTACCACAAATTGTAGGATAATTGTGGATAGATAGTCATAGGAGTGGCTCACAGTCGGCCAAGTACTAAGTAGAGTTTTGAACCTGGTTCTTATCAATACTAGTGAACAACTTTGACCATTGCACCATACAAATTTTATTTCCTGTTAGCTTTAAATTAGTAGAAGATAGGTAATTGCAAAGTTACTACGGGCATGCTTATAGTTAACAATTTTCACCTTCTGGCATTTTTATTTATATCTTATCTATCTATCTATCTATCTATCTATCTATCTATCTATCATCTATCTATCTATCTATCTATCTATCTATCTATCTATCTATCTAGCTGTCATCTACTATCTATCTATCTATCTATCTATCTATCTATCTATCTATCTATCTATCTATCATCTATCATCTATCATCTATCTATCTATCTATCATCTATCTATCTATCATCTATCTATCTATCTATCTATCTATCTATCTATCTATCATCTACTATCTATCTATCATCTATCTATCTATCTATCATCTATCTATCTATCTATCTATCTATCTATCTATCTATCATCTATCTATCTATCTATCAACATCTGCTTTCTGAAGTCACAGTTGAGCAAAACTAGATAAATATTTCCATTACTAAAGTTATTGGGTCTGAAGGCTGTTGATAATGGCATTTGAGGACACCAAAACTTCTGCTCAATTTTCAAAAGAAGGAAGGAAGGAAGGAAGGAAGGAAGGAAGGAAGGAAGGAAGGAAGGAAGGAAGGAAGGAAGGAAGGAAGGAGAAATGGATTTTTCTTCCAAACGGTGAGCAATGCTTGATAAGCCAAGTTCTGGAAAGCATTGACCAACTGTTATCACAACACTTTTCTCCCTTAATCACAAATTACAAATGCACAAAATGCACCTAACAGAATTGATGCAAAGCGTTGGAATGATGAATAACTCTCCATTTGCATAATTCTTCCCTGAATGTCACTCTTCCCTCCTCTAGGCAGCACTTATTTGATGAAACACAAAATCCTTTAAAAGTGTACTCCATCCTAAACCAATTTGTCCAGTTGGAGAGAGTGCACGTGTGTGGATCACATGTGCTTTGAACATCCAGAAAAACATTAAAGAAATTAAGGTAATAGGTCCATAATTCAATTAATTATTCATTTCTTCTAAATCTCTATTTCTGATATATAACAAAAAAGATTAAATATCCACTCAAAGGATTAAGCAAAAAAATAAAAAATAAAAAGTCAACCAACAGCAATGCATCTCCATTACCTTGCGGTGCAAATTGAAAAACAAAAGTTAATTAATCTAAAGTTTTGCTTAAAACAAATCAGATAGATATTCATACATGCTCAACTTGAAACCCCAAAAAGGCATTTCAAAGATGGTTTATTTCAGGGGCATACCAAAATTGGATATGGAAAAATGGGGAAAAGTTGATAGAAGTAGGCTCTCCCCAATTATTGTACCAAAGGACATATCCAGACAAAACTTAGCTAAATTCATATTTAGAATTCCATCATCAGTTAAATAAACAGGCCCTGGGGCTGAAATATTCTTCACACATAGATCCAGAACAACAAATGGAACTGCAAGCACAATTCTAGTGGTTCCACAATATCATTTATTCCACATCTTGTTTGGTTAACAGCAACAGAGTTGGAAGGGACCTTGGAGGTCATCTAGTCTAACCCCATGTTCACAGACGTTAGAGAACAGAAAAGAACACATGTTTTTGTCAAGCTGTTCATTGGTGATTATTTGAATATTACTAATCTTAAATTTCAAATAAATTTCAACCATGTGAATGGTCTTATGTTTTCTGTTTTGCGGTCCCCCCTCCATTGTTGTAAGCTGCCTTGAATTAGCACAAGCAGAAATGCAGAGTATCATTTCAAAAATAAAAATCTATCTCGAAGTCGATTGATCTGATTTACGCACATCGAAATACAAATGTTGTTTCAATCTGGCAATTCTCCGAAGACTGCAATGCAGTGTTTGGCTTTAAATGGCTACAGGTTCCTATGATATTTTATTCATTCCTTTGATTTGATTTATATCCCACTTTCATTTTGTACAACTCAAGTCTCTCTCTCTCTCTCTCCCTCTCTCCCTCTCCCTCCCTCCCTCCCTCTTGTCTCTGCAAGTTAATGTATATCCTAGGACCTTTAAAATATGCAGAAAATATATTTTTCTACCCATACATACATTTTTTTCCAGCATGTTGTTCCCTTTCACAAATGAATCTGCAAATGAGACAGGACAGATTCATGTGTGTCCAATTTGGTCTGATTAGAAGAGTCATGTTGAAATTCCAGAAATTTAGGCTTGCAAAAGAAAGCTCTTCCCTGAAGATCTCAGGTGATTCTTGTTAATTAAAAACCTGAGCAAAAGTCAGGTGTGTGTGTGTGATGGTGACTCTGTAAACCACTCAGAGAGTGTTGTAAAGCACTATGAAGTTGTATATAAGTCTAAGTGGTATTGCTATTGCTGTAAAGCAATTTATAGAGTCACCATATTGCTCCCAACAATCTGGGTCCTCACTTTACAGACCTCAGAATGATGGAAGGCTGAGTCCACCTTGAACCAGTCAGGAATGAAGTCCTGGCAGTGGGCAGACTTGGCCTGCAATACTGCATTCTAACCACTGAGCTACAATGAATCTTAAGTGCTATAAAGCAGTATATAAGGATGAAATAGAAAGGGATGCAGGGCTCAGTGGCTAAGATGCTGAAGTTGTCGATCAGAAAGATCAGCAGTTCGGTGACTCAAATCCCTAGCACCGCATAACGGAGTGAGCTCCCATTACTTGTCCCAGCTTATGCCAACCTACGTTCGAAAGCATGTAAAAATGCAAGTAGAAAAATAGGGACCACCTTTGGTGGGAAGGTAACAGCGTTTCGTGCACCTTTGGCGTTGAGTCATGCCGTCCACATGACCACGGAGACGTCTTCAGACAGCGCTGGCTCTTCCGCTTTGAAACGGAGATGAACACCGCCCCCTAGAGTCAGGATTGACTAGCACATATGTGCGAGGGGAACCTTTACGTTTAAGGATGAAAAGCTGAGTCAACCTTGAACTGGTCAGGGTCAAACTCCTCCAAATCTTGCATTCCAACCACTATGCCACCACGGCCCCTAACTTACTTGGTTACTGTAAATTCAAGTTTCCAGAATACTGCCTTAAAAAAACTGTCATGCATTGATTTGGGACCTACAACATGCATCAAAAAGGAACCAGCATTGCAGGAGTAAAGTTGATTTGTATGCTGAGCAACGCTGTTAAGAATACTTGCACAGAAATCCAGGAATGGCATGCAGGAGAAAAAGTGGAGGGGGGGAGTGAAAATAAATACGAGAATGATTTCAAATCACCAAAGGCAGATTTGGCCTGCGTCCATTGCTCTTTGAAGCTAGCCAAAAAGTTTGGAGAAAAGGAATGTAGGGAGGCAGCCTAGATGGCAAGAAGAATTAATAAGCAGGAGATACTTTAGAGTATAATTATCAGAAGGAAAACACTTTGTTTAGCATACTTTATGCTAATGGTGGGCGAGCAAGGCCCACTGTGCATAATTTAGCCAAGGAACTGGTACAATGTTTTTAATACATACGCCGCAAAGATATATGTTTACAGGTATGAGAGAAGAGGAAAAAAGAAGTAAGAGAACAAAACACAGGAGAGATCATAATAAGCACATATGAACTCCGAAGGCCTAATTACATCACGGGGGAGGCTAAACAGTTACTGCTGATTCAAGTAGAAAATTGGGGTAATTTGTAAACAGGTAGATCTCTTTTCCAGGTGCACCAGCATGTGAGCAGAGAAATGGTGGACAAGAAGATCAAAAGGTCTCCATCCATAGGATCAGCATAAAAAATAATAATAATCATCCATTCTAAATAGTTGATTTCTGATTTTTTTTTTTGAAAAAAAAAGGTCCACTGCAAAGCGTATCTGTTACACATAGCTCCTCATAGAAGACAAGCAGTGGTGGGATACTATCAGTTTAACTATCAGTTCGGTGAGCGCACGCTTTGCGAATGCACGCGCTTAAAGTGCTTGCACGCAGCAGTGAAAAAGCAGCATTTAGAAGCTCAGCTGCTTACCATATTTTTCGGACTATAAGACGCACCGGAGTATAAGGTTTTGAAGAGGTAAATTTTTGAAAAAGTGTTTGCCCTTCCCGGCCCCTGTAGCACTCTGCAGGCCTCCAAAACCTTCTGCATGCCCCCTTCCAACTCTGTTATTCTATTCTAACAGTAACATAGTTCAAGTGACAGTGAGTTTTTTTGGTTCTGGGAGCTATGGAGATAGTCTGGAGAGAACTGTGGCAGCTTCCAGGTGAAGAAGATTAGTTCGACTGGGGCAACGCAAGGCATATCTTTAAAAGAATAATCATAAAAACAGACATCTCAGTGGAATTAACATGGATTTGCATCAGCTCTCATTAACTGGAATCCCTGGTTTTTATTTAAGGAAAACAACATTGACTGGAAGTGATCTCTAGCGTGTGTCATCCTCTGATACCATTCTACATTATTGTAGAAGAAAGGTCACCGATGGGAAGAAATAGACTATCCTTCTCCGCATTGCCTCTTCATTATTTATGGCTGTAAAGATTTGGTCCTCTGGAATCAACAGCATTAAAAGGTATTTTAATTTGAGCTATAATTCTTCCCCCCACCCCTGCTTTCCGCAATTGACAAGCTTTTGGAATAAACATTCATTTGGGAGTGCCAGATTAAGGAAAACGAAGAGCAGAAGGAAAACGAAGCTGACACTATCTCTCTGGCTCTGGCTCCCCTCCTCCTTTCCTCACCATAAATATATATAAATAAAGGCATTCTTCCTGGACAACCCTTGCACAATCTTTCTGCCCACTGAAACAGTGCGAGTTTGATTAACTGCAGATGTACTTCCCAGCTTACATATGTGACTAATTTGCTCTGATTTTCCATGCTGCATTATAACGCTAATGATCACGAATAACAGACAAACCCCACCGTTTACTCAGGAACTAATTGGAGACGTTATTGTTTTCACTCTGTGACAGAGGATCGGGATGGCCAAATCAAGCTGGCCGATCAGATGAATCATGTGTAAATCGATCACTGGAGGGGATGCCAGCGGCTTCTTTGAAAATGACACGGATTGATTGGCAGACACCAGGACCGTCTTCTCCACTAGTGGTAGGAACTCATTCAATCCATCTACGTCGTTCATTTAGTGACCGTTCCAAGTTACAGCGGCACTGGAAAAAGCGACATAGTCCTGTAATTTACATTTGGATGCTTGATGACTAACTCACATTTATTACGGTTGTAGCGTCCTGGTGTGTGTGTGTGTGTGTGTGTGTGTGTGTGTGTGTGTGTGTGTCATATGATCCCCTCTTGTGGACTTTCTGACAAGTTAATGAGAAAGCCAGATTCACTTAACAACGGCGTTACTAACTTAACAGCTTTGTTTGCTTAACCAATGTGGCGAGGAAAGTCAATTTTGAAACAAACAAACAAACAAACAAACCCTCACTTAACAAATTTCTCACTTAGCAACACACACGTTGGGCTCAACTGTGGTCATAGGTCGAGGAGTACCTGCAATTCTATATCCAGGAGGCGAAAGCTCACTCTTGTAAGAAAGTTTGATTCTAGGAAAAGTTTGATGTTTTTCCTCCTCTCCGGTGTAACTCCACCCTGTCTACGGCGATCATCTTTCTTCTATTGGGTACACGCCAGATGGTTGAACTACAATTACTAGCATGCTCTGCAACAGTGATCATGAACCTTTTTTCACGCAGAAACATCGTGCATGTGTGCCTGTGTGCTCATTGGGGCTGCGCTCCGGAAAATCTGAACTTTGGGTTTTAGCGCATATGCGTGCCCGACGATCAGCTGCATGGCGCCCACGCACAGGCTGGCTTTCGGCAGTGGGAAAGGATCGCGCTCCGGAGAAGCCAAACTTCCAGGTTCCGGCGTGCAATGTGCACCCAAGAATCAGCTGGCCGGCGCGCATGTGCACACCGGTTTTCGGCACTGCCACACGTGTGAAAGGCAGCTGATCATCGTGCGCGGATGCATGTCACTTTGGGAGCGTTGCCATAGGTTTGCCATCACGGCTCTACAAGAACAGGCTTCAGGCCAAGGGAGGGAATGGAGATATTCTATAAACTCATTCGCATTCTGAAATGGGCTTTCTTTTTCTTTTCTCTCTCTCTCTCTCTCTCTCTCTCTTTCTTTTCATGGATCATTCCCTTCTGGACATACTGGAACCCCTTTTCAGGAGCCTTTTCAAACAGAAACAGTGCAGAAGGAAGGATGGAAATCTCCCCTTGGATTTCAAAATATCTTCACTCTCAGTCCTTTCCCTGTGACCTCTTCCTGCCTTCCTTTTATGTAGAGAGTTAGGCTAAACCTCTCGTCATCCTTTTCAATCCTTCTGATAGGAGCTGTTATGTTCCATATGCAGCACATTTATGTTCTCTGCTAGGGCGTGTCAAATTCTTCAACTTTCTATTTCCAAACATTCGGGGTGCTCAAAAGTTGTGGCACGCCTTGGGGATTGTAAAGATAGTTTGATTACTTTCATATAATTTAGATGTGCTTGATAAGTAACTACATTAGAATAACAGAAGGGGTCTTGGAGGTCTTCTAGTCCAATCCACTGTTGAGGCAGGAAAACCTACACCACTTTAGACAAATGGTTATCCAACATCTGCTGAAAAACTTCTGGTGTTGGAGTATTCACAACAAGTGGTTAATTGTTCTAACTGTCAGGAAAGTCTCCTTTAGTTCTAGGTTGCTTCTCTCCTTGATTAGTTTCCACCCATTGCTTCTTGTTCTGCCCTCAGGTGCCTTGGAGAATAGCTTGACTCCCTCTTCTTTGTGGCAACCCCTGAGATATTGGAACACTGCTATCATGTCTCCCCTAGTCCTTCTTTCTCTTAAGCTAGCCATACCCAGTTCCTGCAACCGTTCCTCATATGTTTTATCCTCCAGTCCCCTAATCATTTTGTACATAAATATCACGACTTAATATTTTGTTTGTTTCATGTAATACCCTAAGATCAGATAAATAAACTTCAGTGGGGGAAAATGGAGGAAAGAGCGAAAGAACTTACGGAGTTGCTCATGTCTGATCTAAGTGTTTTTGCAAGGTTCATTTCTTGAAAACCCTGCACAGTTTTCAGCTTTATGACTCAAACAAAGCAATCTGGGGTTGTAAATTGATTCATTTGGTTGATTCCATAATGCTGTGATACTAAGCTTCCCTCCCACCCCCTGAAATTACATGTGATTTGACAGGTGAACATTCTAAGAAATGTCTATTTTAATGTACTATTGTTCACACCCACTCCAAGTCATGTGCACTGTTGGACCCATGTATCATTTCAGGAAAGAAAAAAGTTTAATCAAGAAACAGAGGCCGTTAGGAAGAGCAATGCCCACTGACATGAGAATATATG
The DNA here is from genome assembly GCF_964273705.1 of Natrix helvetica. Taxonomy (NCBI): domain Eukaryota; kingdom Metazoa; phylum Chordata; class Lepidosauria; order Squamata; family Natricidae; genus Natrix; species Natrix helvetica. The sequence goes on from NC_138561.1 coordinate 9,257,021, forward strand.
AAAATGGAGGACCTAATTTTTATTCTCATAAACATTTTAACTGCAAGTAGCAGATACACAGAAAGTCCAGCCTACAATGTGGACGGACAGGCGGGCAGGAGGAAGGAAGGAAGGAAGGAAGGAAGGAAGGAAGGAAGGAAGGAAGGAAGGAAGGAAGGAAGGAAGGAAGGAAATCTAGGAATTTAATATGAGCAGTATAATTTTAATGCCACTAAATAATTCTTTTATGGCAGCTAACATACTGCTATTAACATTGAAAAATTGAATTAAAATTAACTGGAGCTTTAGTGATGCTAGGATATTGGAATTAGAATTGAGAAGGTTGTTAATTATATTTGTAGGACAGATAATTAAAATATCACATTCTTTAAAAGACAGTGGCTCAGTGGAAGGCACACATTATCTCTCTCTCTCTCTCTCTCTAATGAGAGAGAGAGAGAGAGGAAGAGGGAGAGAGGGAGGGAGGGAGAGAGAGAGAGATGCACAAACATCTCCTCCCCATATTTTATTTGTAAAAACTCATGGGGTGCTATTGGACAATTGCACCCCATGACTTGATCAATAGTTATCTCACCCTACCTTCACAGTTCAGATAAACTTAATAGCTGTAATATTATTATTTTTTAATTGAGAGATAATACCACCCTAATTTTGAATGGACTGTAAGTTGATGAAAACTCGGCATGAGTTCCAACAAGTCTTGGGGAGTGCATATTTGCTTGCTAGAGAGAGTAAAGACTTGTTAACATACACCTTGGGCCTCTTTTGGAGCGTTAGAAACTCCACTTGGGATATATTGATTGCAGAGTTTCTGTGATCAATGCATTTTAATTTAACCAGTGCACGGTGTCTACAAGTACTCTCTAACCCCATAACAATTACCTATGCAACATAGGTACAAGGTCAGCTAAATGTTCGCGGAATGTCCCAGTTGTCCATTTCCCTCCCCTCCACCCCCCCACCTTTTTAATCAACCCAAATGACAAACATTATCCAGAGCACGGAAAATTGCCCACTCCCCAGATCAGGAAACCTAAACGGAAAGTTATGGATTTGGCCTTTTCCCCCCCTCCTTTTGCTACATGGCAACATTGTGCGCAACGCGCGAGGAGGAACGGTTGGCATGCATTCAGCTTCCTTGTGGTCAAGTCTACAGAGTCATCTTAACCTGTCACAGCTAATGGGTTTTGCTATGGATGCCAAAACGTAACATGTTCGGAGCATTTGAAGAACGGGGCACTGGAAGCATCTAAAGTGTTGGCAATCTCAGAGGTATTTTTGAAAGCCACTATATTTGTTTGATTGTTTGCTTCAGAAACTCTGCAAACACTAAAGGAAATCAAATCTAATGAAGTAGTAAGGAAGGAACTAGGTTAGAGGTGGGTGGAGGGAAGAGGAGGGTGGAAGCGAGAGAGAAGAAGAACCAAATAAGTTTTCCTAAGTAATACAAAATCATTACAATGTCCTGCCAGACATGCATTTTTTAAATGATAGCTGTAATAATGGAAAATTAGACTCCATTATTTATTCATAGCCTTCTTGTTCCTGCTTGTCTCCATATAGGGCAGCCCACTTTTTTATATATAAATAGTATCTTTGAGAATGATGAGTCTTTTGAGGGTGGGTAAACGTAATGTCTAAAACAATTATTGCCTGTCTCAACAGGAAATTGTCCCAAAATCAAATAGCAGGAACGAAGGAGTAACACAGAAGTCCCCAAGAGTCTTGACCCAGTGGGTAAAATGTAGAATAATTTTCTATCCAAAATTACTATTTGGATACCAGAGTTAAAAAGTGCACACGATGAGACATGCCTCTGGCCTGAATCAGCAGCTAAAGTCGGGGTCTTTAATTTAGGCCTAGCAATTAAAGGTGGCTCAGTGGCTAAGATGCTGAGCTTGTTGATCAGAAAGGTCAGGAGTTCGAATCCCTAGCGTTGCATAACCGAGTGAGCTCCCGTTACTTGTCCCAACTTCTGCCAACCTAGCTGTTCGAAAGCATGTAAAAATGCAAATAGAAAAATAGGAACCACCTTTGGTGGGAAGGTAACAGCGCTCCGTGCACCTTTGGCGTTGAGTCATGCTGGCCACATGACCACGGAGGCGTCTTCAGACAGCGCTGGCTCTTCGGCTTTGAAATGGAGATGAGCACCACCCCCTAGAGCTTGGAACGACTAGCACACATGTGCGAGGGGAACCTTTTACCTTTACCTTTAGCAGATAAAGTAGGTTTCATTTTATAGAACTCTCAATGTCTCCTGTTGATTGCTGGTTGTTTATTTAGAGAAAGGAACAATCAGGGGTGCTGGGGCTAAAAAAAAAATATTTCCAAATTTTAAAACAGAAGTGAACGCTTTGGTTGCTGTAAATCTACTGCTATTGCTTAGTAGCCGTTTTACTTCTCATGTGGAACGTCACTGATGTCTGTGTCCCTCTGATGGTCCTGCTATCCAACTAGACATATCTCTAAATAGATATAGATTATTACAGTTCAAATTATACAGCTGCTGCTGATAAGCATTGATCACAGCAGTAATAGCCGTGTTTTATGATATTCTCCTGAGCATTCTTTTCCCAAACCATGTTGTCTCTACTTATCTACCCATGCGCACGCCCGCCCCACACAGCTAACAATCCACATTTTGGACAGAGAGGACCGCTGGTGTGAAAGAAGGGTCGAAGAGGCCATCTAGGTCAAAATTGAACAATCCTCTCTCAACGGAGGGGGGAGGATATGGCATCATCTACCTCCAGTCTATAACATTGTCCTCTCAGCAGTTCCAAGGAGGCTCTACACCCATTTGCACCACTCAGGGGGCCCTGAGGACACAGAGAAATCTCCAGGTGACCTTAAGGACTCTCTCTCAAAGGATGCAAATGACCAGCTGTCTGCAAGGAGTATCAATCCTTCCGTTCCCCACCCTCCGGTCAGAGCTGAAGAAGCTTCTTGGAGGAGAAGCGAAAACGTCTTCCAAGGAAAACCAGGAAGTCCAGTTGCCTCTTGAACAAGCACCTTTGGGACACACAAATAAGAGCTACACAGAGCTTCATGAGAGCTATTTTTAGAGGGCGGTGCTGAAAAAAGTTATACAGGTATCCTCGACTTGCAACAGTTCATTTAGTGACAGATCAAAGTCACAACGGCACTGAAAAAAAGTGACTTAGGACCGTTTTTCACACGGCCTTTGCACCATCCCCATGATCATGTTATCTATGTTCAGATGCTTGGCAACTGACTCATATTTATGACAGTTGCTGGTATCCTGCGGTCATGACATCCCCTGTTATAACCTTCTGACAAGCAAAATCAATGGGGAAGCCAGATTCACTTAACAACCGGTTACTAACTTAACAACTGCAGGGATTCACTTAACAACTGTGGCAAGAAAGTTCATAAAACAGAGCAAGACTCACTTAACAAATGGCTCACTTATTAACAGAAATTTGGGCTCAGTTGTGGTTATAAGTCGAGGACTATCTGTATATAAGGCAAAGGTAAAGGTTCCCCTCGCACCTATGTGCTAGTCGTTCCCAACTCTAGGGGGCAGTGATCATCTCCATTTCAAAGCCGAAGAGCCAGCGCTGTCCGAAGACATCTCTGGCATGACTCAATGCCAAATGCGCATGGAACGCTGTTACCTTCCCATCAAAGGTGGTGCCTATTTTTCTACTTGCATTTTTCATGCTTTTGAACTGCTAGGTTGGCAGAAGCCGGGACAAGTAATGGGAGCTCACTCTGTTACGCAGCACTAGGGATTCGAACCGCCAAACTGGCCACCTTTCTGATTGACAAGCTCAGCATCTTAGCCACTGAGCCACCGCATCCCTTTCTGAATATACATATATCCTATATACATAACACAGAGAGATAAGTGTATATGCACAACTGACACACAATTCCCCCTTCTTTCCTGTGTACGCAGACATAAAATGGCAATGAAAAATCAAATAAGATAAACTATATTCTTATTAAGAAACCGAACCTCCTGAAGCTGTGTCTGGATTTCCTTGCTATGCATTTTTGAAAGAAAGAAGAATGGTTGGAAGAATGAAAAACAAAACTAATCCACAATGAGTCACATGTAAAAAGGCTTTCAATGTTATTGGGAAAAGGTGCTTGGTTAGAATGCCAGCATGGTTTCCCTAATGTTAGTATCTCTATAATAATCCAGGTGCTCTGTCTAGGCTTTTCCGAATTAAATTTTCATTGGCTAATGCTAATAAATGTCAATTGAATTTATATTCAGAATATCAATAAATGTCATTTCTTTACATACACCTGAGCCAGTGGGATAATGCCACATATTGATAATATTTAGACTGGATTTCCGGAGGCAGGCTAATTAATGAATGGTATGTTAGGCTTAAGGTGCCTCAGTGGCTAAGACACTGACCTTGTCGAGCAGAAAGGTCAGCAGTTCGAATCCCTAGTGCCATGTAACGGAGTGAGCTCCCATTACTTGTCCCCACTTCTGCCAACATAGCAGTTTGAAAGCATGTAAAAATCCAAGTAGAAAAATAGGAACCACCTTTGGTGGGAAGGTAACAGCGTTCCGTGCACCTTCAGTGTTTAGTCATGCCAGCTGAGACATCTTAGGACAGCACTGGCTCTTCAGCTTTGAAACGGAGATGAGTACCGCCCCCTACATCCAGGAACCACTAGCACGTGTGCGAGGGGAACCTTTAACTTTTACCTCTTTATGTTAGGCTTATATTTAGAGGTAGGGCAAAAGCCAGATCCATTGTCATAAACAGAAGAAAGGCAACCTTGAGTATGATTCCTATTATAAGCAACCATTGTATATTGTGAGTACAGGTAGTCTTTGACTTAAGATCTAAATTGAGCCCAATATTTCTGTTGCTAAGTGAGATAGTTGCTAAGTAAATTTTGCCACACTCCTTCCATTCTCCACCATCCATCTGAAGAAGCTTCTAGGATGTGAAGCAAAATGTTTTCAAAAATTTGCCCACCTTGCAAATGGGCGTTGCAATCGGGAAGCTCCCCTCACACCTATGTGCTAGTCGTTCCTGATTGTAGAGGGCGGTTCTCATCTCTGTTTCAAAGCCAAAGAGCCAGCGCTGTCCGAAGACATCTCCATGGTCATGAGGCTGACATGACTAAATGCCGAAGGCACACAGAACGCTGTTACCTTCCCACCAAAGGTGGTTCCTATTTTTCTACTTGCATTTTTCATGCTTTTGAACTGCTAGATTGGCAGAAGCTGGGACAAGTAAAAGGAGCTCATTCTGTTATGCGGCGCTAGGCATTCAAACCGCCGAACTGCTGACCTTTCTGATTGACAAGCTCAGAGTCTTAGCCACTGGGCCACCGGGCACGTGCGCACACACGTATTATATCTCATATCCATATTCTGTTTTACATTGTGAACTGCAGAGAGTCTTCTGAACTTGGGTGTTGCCAAAATTAAATAATAATAAAACAAAAACGTAAATTATCTCTAACACTGACTTGACTACAAATCTCCAGTTCTTATTTCTTTCCAACTTTTCCAGCTCTACATTTAATTTTGGCACCTGACCTACCTCTTTCTCAATAATACACTAAATGAGATTTCAATATCTGACATTACATCAGTGGTGAAATTCTAATCTTTTTACTACCAGTTCTTTTTCGGCGTAGCTTGGTAGGCAGTGGCAGGGGAAGGATATTGAAAAATCTCCATTCCCACCCCACTCTGGGGCCAGCCAGAGGTGGTATTTGCCGGTTCTCCGAACTACTCAAAATTTCCCCTACTGGTTCTCCAGAACCTGTCAGAATCTGCTGAATTTCATCCCTGCATGACATGAATTCCATGAGCTACACATGTATGTGTACAAAAACACCAGGTGGCATTTAAAACAAAACAAAACAAAACAAAAATCTCATGACATCATTCTAGAGTTGCACATCTATTATAGGAAATAAATCATAAGGAATCCAGTTGAAGTAACAAATGAGTTCGCAATTGCTTTGCTTCTGATAATTCCCATATGTTTTTTTTAAGCTATCTTTGGAAAATCAAGTTATTTTTCCATCCTCCACAGAGATTAATATATGCCATACAGTGTATTTATTTCAGTCTGCTGAGAAGCTGTCCCAGTCTTTAACGTAAATAGAGATAAAGAAGGAGGGAAATGGAGAGTAAAAGTGGGGATATTTATTATTTTGAGAATATCTAGATGCGCTGCACAAACCGTTTAATGATGTTGCAATGTGCCTGGAAGACTTGGGATATTTCCACATGGGATTATGTTTCGATGCAGAAATAATAATAATAATAACAACAGCAGCAGTAACAGCAATGCAATTGGTGCAGAAGGGATAAGTTGCAGATATAACATTTGACATCTCTTCTGCCTGAATCAGCTCGAACACGCCTTTGCTTACATTTCCCAGTGGATTTAAATCCATAAATATAATATTAGTCTTTGGAGGGCCAGAAACCATACAGATTCATTTTTAGATGATTTACATTTGTGCTCCACTTCTGGAATTGTGGGACCTGAAGGAGCTGGCCTTTAAAACTTGACCCTGGACCTTAAGACAAAGCACAGTAGAGACATGTGATTGCAACACTTGTCTACGCTCTAGCATCACTTCAGATACTGATCTGAAGAAAGTACACGCGGAGAGAGTTCTGCTTTTTATTCTTGGGTTTGCAGAGAGAACGTGCGTCTCTCCCGAGACCCTTAAATATCTCAGCCTCCCTGAAGAGTCAGCGAAGACGTCTGCAAGCTTGTCTCACGCCTCTGGTTCTTAACATCTAAAATAGTTTTCATACACGGAGGAATCCACAAAAACGGGAATCATTTAACAGCAGAATAATCTGCCTTAGGAAGTGGAGTCTCTCTTTCATTTGACTTATTTTGCATCCATTAAGCGGGAATAGTGGGTTGTGGGGTCCTTGGTGCTCTCGGTGCTTGGTTGTTTTCTTGCAGATATTTCATTATCCAACTAGCTAACCTCATCAGTGCTAGCAGGAGACCCTATACTCGTGATGGCACACGTGCCGGAAGTGGCGGCAAAGCCATCTCTCCGAGCATGTGAGCTGTCGGCCGTTGCTTTTCCAGGTTCCGGTGTGCCAGTCAGCTGGTGTTCACACACGCAGGAGCACCAGAAACAGGAAGAGCAGCCACCCAATGCGCCTGAGCACACTGGGAAGATGAGCTTCCAGTTTCCGGGACGTACATGCACACCAGTGGTGGATTACAGATCCTGTTCCAACCGGATAAATGCGCACGCATGCAGCGCACGCATGCGTCTTAGAGCGCCCATGCATCTTAGCACCTCCGTGAGTGCTGGGACGCTCCAGCTGCTCAGCGGAGCATTGTGCAGGTGCGTTACGCGCCGTGCATGTAAGCGCTGAAGACTTAAAAGACCGGTAAGGAGCTCAGGCGGGTGGGTGGGCCCTCGGGATCACCGTACTGGAACGGTATCTGGTGCTCCGGTATGCCTGTACTGGGGCATACTGCCTGCAACCCACCACTGATGCACATCAGTCAGCTGGTCTTTGCGCACACATGTACACCAGAAACCGGAAGATCAGGAGGCAGTGCGCATACGCATGCTGGAAACTGGAAGATCACCTTCCTAGGCAGCTGCTTTTTCGGTTTCCGGCATTTGCGCATTCTCATTTTGCACTTGGTGCAGAAAAGGATTTTCAACCCTGCCCCATATTGCTCTGGACAAATGTCTGTCCAAATCTTCTTAAAAACCTCCAGTGTTGGAGTACCCACAACTTCTGGAGATACACCGTCCCACTGGTTAATTGTTCTCATTGACAGGAAATTTCTCCTTAGTTCTAGATTGGATCTTTCCTTGGTAAGTTTGATAAATAGAACTAACGGTCTCTAGCCTGGTGCTTTAATCATTATACCAAACTGGCTCTCTAACTTTAGGCTTACTAACCACCATGTTATTTTAAATCTTGACTTAGCTTTTTTATTTGCTTTAAACTGTTTTCTGGGAGTTTTATATATATATATATTTCTGGGAGTTTTATATATATATATCAATCTCCTGTGTAGCAATCACTGTGGGGAGAAAAAATTCCCCTCCAAGCAAAATCTGTCACACGAGAAAAGCGATTGCTATCTTTATCTTTCCCCAAATCTTTGCGGGCATTTTTAAACCAAGCAGAAATGTGAACTTAAGATTCATGACAAGGTGGGTGGGGCAACCTATAGCCTCTCCACCCAATTTCCAAAGTCCTCTGCAAGAAATGCATTTGGACTGATACTGAATCTGAAAGATTTTGCACTTTCCAGGTGCTTTTCTTTTTACTCTGCAAAAGAGGTATCTGTTTAGGTCATTCTATTTTCAAGGTGCTTGAGCAATTATTTCAAATTTTCTTGGTGGTGTAAAATTTTTGGCAGGAATTATTTCTTTTTCCAGCGTGGCCTTAATTTAGACCTCAGAGAAGAGTAAATTGGCCCTTCTTGACTGACAGCAACCCGGCCTTTGCTTGAAAAGAGAAAATAATAATAAAAGATGTAATCAATGTCCCAGAAAATAACTTAATAAAACAGAGTGAATAGCGCGGCAAGTTCCATCACCTCATTGTCCTATGAAGGTGGAGAGGTTGCTGATATCCACCCACCAGTGATGCTAAGGAAAGGGAATTAAAAGAGGTAGGATGAAAAAGTCCTATAAGGTTTAATCCCTTTAAGATGGGAAAAGTAGTTGATAGAATCATCCTTGTATTCTATCACCTTCTCATGAAAATAGCTAGAGACTGAACTACCATCTCTTTGTACATCTGAGTCTCATAGGTGAAGCTTTGGGCAGAGTGTCACCTAGGCTATAGGAGTTACAGAAAGGTTTAATTCTCTGTTCACCTTCCCCCAAAAGCACGAGTCCTGGTCCCGACAAACCCCCTTTTATTAAACGAATGTGAATTCCCCTCATTCACATTCGGCAAGGCCAGGCGAACACTCTTTCAAAGGAATATTTATGACTACAGACCTTATCTATCTGGGAAAGCTGCCATGTAAGTATTTTCCAAAGGAGGTGCTGTGCAAGGAAAGACTAGGCACAGAGTCTCTGAGATTCAAGGACAGATCTTCATATTCCTGAACGAATCTACCGACCAAACAAATGAACTGTTTCCTGCAAAAGCCCATTCCCCTTTTGCTCCTCTTTTATTTCCTATGGGAGGGGCCAATCACCTTCCACCTGTGACTTTACTTTACCCACGTCTACCCTGATTTCTGAGTTGTTCTTTTCTACTGGCAGCTCTGCACATACGCACACTGGGAACAGGCTCTAGCTGTTCATTAGTCTCACTGCTGTCTAGCTCTGTAGGCACCTGATCACTGCCAGACGGCCTTGGCTCCATCTCTGCCTCTGACGCAGAACCCTCGTCTGAGCCTTCCCCAGTCCCCAGGATTGGCCCATGCTCCTCCCCAACCTCCTCGTTGTCCGACTCTGCTGCCAGCTCCACTGACCGCTGGCGGGCCACAACATTCTCTAAAATGTTATGTTATTGTCAATGCAGATCCTGGCTTCTGCTGTAGCTAATTTATATACTACTAAAATCCTTGTGTCTGATTATCAGATAGTAGATATATTAAAGGTAAAGGTTCCCCTCGCACTTATGTGCTAGTTATTCCCGACTCTAGGGTGTGGTACTCATCTCTGTTTCAAAACCGAAGAGCCAGTGCTGTCTGAAGACATATCCGTGGTCATGTGGCCAGCATGACTCAACGCCGAAGGCACATGGAGCACTGTTACCTTCCCACCAAAGGTGGCTCCCATTTTTCTACTTCCATTTTTACATGCTTTTGAACTGCTAGGTTTGCAGAAGCTGGGACAAATAACGGGAGCTCACTCCATTACGCAGCGCTAGGGATTCAAACCACCAAACTGTGGACCTTTCTGATCGACAAGCTCAGCATCGTAGCCACTGAGCCACCACGTAACTTTAAATGCTCACTAAACGAATGGTTATAAGGTGGGAAAGTGAGTGACTTGCAATGGTAATTGTGGGGAACAGAAAAGATTGTCTCTTCTATAACTTGAGTGTATAAACTAGCTCAAAGTCACAAGCAACTATCTTTGTTCTATTACTCCACAAGTCTGCTGCTTGTTCACTTGACATTTTGCTTTTGTGTGTGTGTGTGTGTGTGTGTGTGTGTATAATATATTGTAATTTATCACACAAGTGATTTATTACAACCCTAGAACATAAAGGGAGCAAACCTTAGTTAAAAATAAACCCAATGGCTGCAGTAATCTCTTAGGGTATTAAAAAAATAACACTCGGCAACTTATTTTCTTTGTCTGTGTATAATGTACATATTGTCTAAACAGCTTAAAAGGGATCCTGCTAAAGTTATCTCCTACATGCTTGCTAATGATACCCACAATCCATATTTTTTAGAGTCAAACTGCAATTAATAGATACATGTTGGTTCATTATGCACTGCTTTAGCTTGAAAGGGAAAAATAATATACATTTGAAATGGACGATTTGCTGAATTTATGGTAAAGGGAACAGGTAATTTGTTTTCTCTATGATCTTTCGTAATGAAAGAGCGGGGAAGAAGTCATCTTAAAACCAATATCTTCTTCCTTTTAGATTCTATCCCAGATTTTAATCAATTCAATAGGTTTCCAATTACCATATTTTTCGGAGTATAATACGCTCCGAAATATAAGACACACCTAACTTTTGGGGAGAAAAACAAGAAAAAAAATCTGCCTCTGCCTCCTAACAATTTGCCTCCTTGCAGCAAACAGCCTGTTTCAGTTTCAGTTTCATCACAGCCTGATTAGCACAAGCAGCTGATTGTCGGTTGGATCAGCCCTCCCCAACGATTAGCTGTTTCAGTCTGCAGAGATTGCCATAGCCTATTGCTGCCCCCGTGTGCCCCACTTTCGGCCTCCAAACCCCATTTTCAGCCTCCATATGCCCATGCGGCCCATTTTCCACCCATTCCAGGTGGCGGGGATTGGAATGAGCAGAATATGGGGCACATGGAGGCTGAAAACGGGGCACACAGAGGCCAAAAATGTGATGCGGACACTGAAAATGGGGCACATGGAAGTAACAATAGGCTATGTCAATCCCTGCAGCCTGAAACAACTGATGGTTGGGAGGCCAACAAATCAGCTGCTTGTGCTAATCAGGCTGTGCTGAAGCTGAAACAGGCTGTTGGCTGTTTGCTGCAAGGAGCCAAATTGCTGGGAGGCAATTTGGAAGATGGCCCATTGTCTCACAAGACATGGAGTAGGTCTAATGGAAAGAGAGATCTTGTTCCTTTCTGGATTTCCTACTCCTCTGCAAATAAGAATGCAACTTTCTCAAAACCTGCAACATCCTAATGCCACATCAACATGGCAATTCAGCAACCTTGACAATAAAACGTCACGTAAATCAAGGGCAAAATAGTTCTCAAAATCTAATCTAGTCAATATTGATGTTTCCCTTCTGGGCCTCTTAATTTTTTCCTTCCGCTTTTGAGAATGTGTGTGAGTATATATGTGTGTCCTTGCATGTGATCTGGTTGATTAGATGTGATTTTTTAATGTTTGTGTGTGTGTGTATATAGATCCAAACTCATACACACATTTACACCAGGGTGAATCACTTTTTGCGTTTGTAGTGATGTCCCCCCCCATTTTTATTTAAAAATGGTAAATTGCAGGATTCATAAGCAGTTTTATTAAAACTTAAAAAAATTATAAAAAATGTATTAATAAACTGATTTATTAAAGACTAGAATGTCACTCCTGCTCTTCAGACTCAAGCAGCCCTGAGAATCAGCTGCGAGGTCCTGCACAATCTAACTTGGATTATAAATATATAAGAACAAGCTCTTTTTGAAAGGTATTTGTGCGTGCGCCAGTGAGAGAACATACGGGGGTGGGCGAGATACTGGAAGGACAGAAAATGAACTGTTTAAACAACATTTGTGGCACCATTTTTCATCTTTCTTCTTGTTAGATGACCCACTTTTATTCAGCCTCCAAGTAATAGCTGGGCTTCCATAATTTACAAAACACTTGAGTTTGCAAATTAGAAATGTTCAAAGGCAACTTTCTCGTGATGTCATTGAATGAATGTTTCTTTATTTGCACCCTCCCACCCCCTCTCACTCTCTCACACACAGAGTGGCTGAAGAATCTGCCACAACCAGAGGAAGAAGAGAAGAGAAAAGAAGAGAAGAGAGAGGAGAGAGAGAGGGGGGAGGAAAGGAAGTTGATTTTCTTTCTCCACTGTTTCTAAAAATCCTGTTTGCCATGATAACTACCACTACAGGAGAAATCATATCCCATCCCACAATGGTTGAGGGCCTTTGTTAGATTCAAAAATCACCAGTCAGGCAAGCATGTGTGTTATCCCCCCCCCCCCCCTGAAGTTTAGACCTTACTCTTTTGAAGAGTAAGTTTTCCGGTTGAAAAACAAAAAGGAGACGATGACTTTGGAGCCTCTCTTCGTCATCTTTGCTGGCAGTAAAGTCACCCAGGAAGAGAAAACCCGGCCAGAAGGGACACCGTGATCTTTGCTAGTTCCCAGTGGACTTTCACTAGAGGGAATTAGAAAGGACTTTGAACGAACAGCACCGAAAGGAAACGCAGGCAGAGACACACGCAGCCCCTCTCAGACCCAACTTCCCTTGCCCTTCCAGTGACCAAGAACGGAGTATTTCTGTCTACTTTTTCCACATTGCAATAATGGCTTTGAAGCTCTTGAAGAGAGAAGTGCCGACAGTCCGACAAATGGTGCATGACCAACCGAAGACCTGCTCTTTTGTTACAACAGTCCTTCCCTGCCTGCTTTTCCTTGCCATTAACTGCAATGAAATGAGTCCCCCCCCTTTTTGATTCCAGTTTACCTCCCCCCCCCCCGTTTACAGCCTGACCTGTTTGCACTTATGCACAGATGACTTCATGGAGATGTTTTACCACCCACCTTCCTGCCCCGCCAGACCCAAGAGCTCCTGTCTGCAGGATTATCTGTTGAGAAAGCCGAGCCTCTTCAGAGCAGCCTTTCTCTGCCCCCCTGCCTCTTTTGGAAAGGGAGGGGGCAAAAAAACCCAAAACCCTGATCTCAAGGCTGCTCACGTTACATTCCTTTGATAAGCAACTGCACACTGGAGTCATAATTTTTATTGCTCTTTTGCCACTGAACATGCAGCTTCACATATACCTACCTACCTACCTACCTGCATGCATGCATGCATGCATACATACATGCATACATTATATTTGTGCTGATAAATAAATAAAGAGAGACTAGTATAGATCTATTTCAAGCTATTTAACTCTCATCAGCTAGCCATACCCTTACTGGGATTAGAACCCAAATACATACATATTATATTATATAATGTATGTATGCATGCATGCATGCAGGTATATACATACATACATGCATACATACACACAAGAATACATACATACACACATGCATGCATACATACATACATGTATGTATGTATGCATGTATGTGTGTGTGTGTGTGTATGTATTCTTAAATATATTTATTTCAAAAAAGCAACAATTTGCTAAAAAAAATGGTGCTGCTTTTAAACCTTAAAAGCAGTATAATGCCACACCATAATTTGTTAGAAGATGATGGAGAAGGAGGAGGAAGACGAGGAGGGGAAGGGGAGGAGGAGGAAAAAGAAGAGGAGGAGGAAGAGGAAGCAGCAGCAGTAGCAGCAGAAGAAATAGCAAGAACAGAAGAAACGGAAGCAGAAGAGAAGGAGGAAAGGAAGTGGAAAGGAAGAGAAGGAGGAGTAAAGGAAGAGGAAAAGGAAGAAGAAGGAGAAAAGGGGGAGGAGGAGGAGGAGAAGAAGAAGAATTACACCTGAGATTTCTTGCACTGTTGGCAAATGTTGGTATTGGTAGCATGCATTAGACCTCTCAGGGAACCTATTGCATGCATTAGTGTTTGATTAACTTTTCTCAAAGAGCGAACTTGAGTCTGATGTGCAACTATTTCTGTTCTCCACAAACAACTGCATCAAGGCAGACAGAACCATCATCCTTGAATGCAGACAGATGATTCAGCACCGCAAAGTAAGAAGATGTTTCCTCACATGTCGGAAGTTGTGTAGCAGCAAAGTCATATGGGGGGGGGGAGGAAGAAAAGGAGGAGGAGGAGAGGCGGTTGAGGAGGAAAATGGAAGCGAAGTAAAATCACTGGGCAAACGTTGCGTTTTGCAAACCCTGTGCAACACGCATTAACAAAACGCATACAAAAGTGTGCACAATCCCTCATGCATATAAGCTCCGGAGCATAAGGAGGTTCAATATTAGCTTGAGACATTGGTAGAAACCGCAGCTGCCTCCCCCCACCCCTTACCCAAAATCCCTGTGGCACCAGCACAAAGAGACAAGCACGCAAGCACAAAGAGCAGGCAACTTCTGGCTGAAAATGAGCCATCCACGCTGGGCCTGGGCCTCGGTTTGAGCTGCCCTACACCTGGGCTTGCAGCTGATAAGGCCGTAATAGCCCTCCTTTGAGGACAGGGACTTTGGTGGGCTGATTACTCATTTATCACACGTGGCAGTCCTGCTGAGCTATAATTACTCTTCCCTTATCCTCCTGCACTGTCATGTCCAAGAGGAGAAACCGTAGAGCAGCTCTGGCTAATGACACATTACCTTCCCTTGACAAGCACTTGAAGCTTTTTATTGTAAATATTCAAGATACAAAAAATCTGAGATTTCCTCCTTCGTCGCCCACCTCCTCCCTCCCTCCCTCCCCAGCTTTTTAATTATAAAAAGCAATTTTCAGGGCCTTCTTTCCCCCCCCCCACCAGTTCCTCTACCGTTTCCCAAACAGTCCAAGTTTTCTTGGTGTCCTCCCCCCAACCCAACACAGTTCCCCCCCTCTCCTTGCAAACAAACCGATTTCCTCCTTTTGTCTGCTTTCTTTGCTCATGGCCATGAGTTTGCTCCCGGTATCTTGGGGAAATTATCAAATGTAATACGAGGGTAAAAATGGGACCTTTTCAATGGGGCGGCATTTTCTCTCTTGCTGCCGCAAGATGGGACTCCGCTACTCTGCCCCCCCACCCTACCCCGCCTGCAAATCCAAAAGGAAAGTTTGCATTTATATGACAAAATTACAAGCCGGGGGAGGGAGGGGATGGCAGTGGGAAGTGATGGTGGAGTTGTGGTGGAGAGGGGTGGGGATGGGGAGAGCGGGGGAAACCCAGCCATCGTAACTATGAACTATCTCACAGTTGGACAAGTACGGTGTTTAGAGAGCAATTTTCAGAAGCCAAGTTTCTTTCTTGCTGAGGGGGGAAAGAAACCTGGCGGAATCAAATATATACAATGGATTTTGTATGGTCTCATTGTGAAGCCGTTCTTATTATCTCTGGGACGTTGACGTGTCGGAAAAAATAAGCAAATTTGAGAGTTTTATGGGCTCCTGCCAGTTTTCTGTACTTATTAGGAAAGGGTTCATTATCCATGGAATAGGTGCCCTGTTGAACAGTTGTTCCTGACTTTGCTTACAGCCAGTTTTCAAAAGCTTCAGATCAGGAGGCAGAGGCCAAATGGTAGGGGCTTGTTGGTGGTGGAAATACATTCAGTGTATAAGACGCACCCAAATTTTTGTGTGTGTATGTGTGTGTGTGTCCTATACTCTGAAAAATATGGTAGGTACATTGTGCCTGAACATTTGCTCAGGTTTGCAATGTCTGAACCAGAAGCATCTCTTCTCCCTGTAACACCATATGCCATGTTTTGGGGAAGTCCACTAAAAACAGAGGAGTTTTATTTATTTTTTCTGGGCTTGTGTGCTTTTTCTTTTTGGCACAACCGGGGGAAAAATGTAGCAGGCGGGCTTTAAAAATGATATCCTTTTCAGAAATAAAAGTGTGGAAAGGGGAAGCAAATAATAATAATAATAATAATAATCCTGGACTCTTTAAAATATTAAGAGCCTTGCTGAAGTGGGAATTAAACTCTAGCTTTTTCTGCCTGCTTCTGTCAGAAAGCTACAGAGCATAGAATTGCAAGTGTACAGCTAACCATATAATTGATAACTCCCCAGTCTATTCTCTGTGGGAATCTGTCAGTTAAAGTGTAAAGATGCAGACACACACGCTATGAAAATGAACTTATATAAGTCTTCCTGTGAACTGAATGCAGCCAACATTTTGATGTTTAATTGACTAGGTGCAGTTTACCAGTGCATGGATATATTCTAGCAATGGCATCCTGCAGCTGGCTCTTCCTGACAGATCTATTTAGCCTGGGGGGTGGGGGGGGGGAAGAAAGAAAAACACCATGTGCCCCACTCTTTTTCCCCTCTTCAAGGTAATTGCTCAAAATCATGCTTCTGAAGTTTGAATCCATCTTTGCTTTTTTGTTTTTTGCAGGCAGGAGGCTGGTCTATTTGGAAGCAAATGGAAAATTTCTAGGAGAGAGCACACATAAGTTCCTACGATGCAGGAAGGATCTATAGAGCTGGATGGCTTCCCTTGGAAGACACCACTGCTTTTATTGCAATTTGGACTTTTAAGGTAGCAAAGGGTTTGGCAAGGAAGGCCTTGTCTTGCTCAGAGTTGCTATTGGGGTGTGTGTGTGTGTGTGTGTGTCTTGGTTAAGAACACATTCTGTTTGATTGCAGTTATTCCCACTCAATCAGGAATTGGCTGAGTGAGTTACTGCAAGCTCTTTTCCAAGAGTTTCTGCTACTTGGTTTGAAAAATGAGCAAAATGACAACAGCCTTCTGTCCAGAGTTGTTTGGAAAGATAATTTGGGTTGATCCACAATGGCGCAGTGGTTAGAGTGCAGGCTACTTCTGCTGACTGCTGGCTGCCTGCAGTTTGGCAGTTCAAATCTCACCAGGTTCAAAGTTGACTCAGCCTTCCATCCTTCCCAGGTGGGTAAAGTGAGGACCCAAATTGTTAGGGCAATATGTTGACTCTGTAAAACCACTTAGAGAGGGCTGTAAAGCACTGTGAAGCAGTATATAAGTCTAAGTGCTATTGCTATGATGGGAGGAGGACAGAATTAAACCAATAGCCTTTCAAGTCTCTTTTGCTTTTCAGATAATGTGTTAAATAAGCATTTGCGAAAGATAAAATGTAGAATGTTTTTATAGAATTGAGTCTGAGTTAGTAATTCCTAATGTAACGTAGAGTGGAGGAGCATCCATGAACTTTCCTCTGTGGGAAAAGAATTGTCAATGAAACGATTATATAAATTGAAAAAAGGTGCTACTCTGTCCTTCTTAGAATTGCCAACAGAGAAAAAAAAATGACTGCGTATTATGAATGAGGTAGCCAATATCTCTAAAGAGCTACCTGCAATGTGACAAATCCAACTGGAATCTATATATCAAAGGTGCTTTTAAGCAGGTTCTGAGCAGTTCTGGAGAACCGGTAGCGGAAATTTTGAGTAGTTTGGAGAACCGGTAAATGCCACCTCTGACTGTCCCCATCCCCATCTATTCTCTGCCTCCCGAGTCCCAGCTGATCGGGAGGAAACGGGGATTTTACAGTATCCTTCTCCTGCCACGCCTACCAAGCCATGCCCACAGAACCGGTAATAAAAAATTTAAATCCCACCACTGATATATATTTCGGCAAGGTCTCACTCGCCATCCTCAGGCTGGTGTTTTTGGCTGGTGTTTTTGGTGGTTTTGATGTTGCCAAGACAATCTCAATCTTACACGGAAAAAGACCCGGATATAACAAAACCAGCATACCTACACCCGTGAAAAAGTCCACTTCAATCTGTAGAGACTGAAGCAAGGGGGAAAAAAAATCTAAGTGAGTGTAAATTATAGCAGAGTGAATTTAGTCCATACAAAGATTATTTGACCAGAGTACTGAAGGTTGGAGTAGATCATACCAATTTTACATCATCTTTCCTGACTTCTAGGCATACTTTAGAGTCCTCCTCCATCACATCCACCTTTTCCTCTCTGAAACTTTGCACATTCCCATAAGATCCCTATCCAGTAACATCTACTAAGGCATCTACTAAGTGAGCAATGGAGAATGAAATGTTTTGGTGATGCTCCTAAAATGCATTCCCAGTCAAAGCTCAACAGGTTACCACTCTACGTCTTTTCCCTATGAATCAGAAGACAGCTATTTTGAAGAGCATTTAATGCACATGTTTTAGCTCACTTTCTGTTGTTGTGCAACCTCATCACTTCCTCTCACTGCCGATTGCATTGTGATTGAATGAAGTGCTTTGAATCATTATAATAATAATAATAATAATAATAATAATAATAATAATAATAATAATAATAATAATAATAATAATAATAATAATATATTTATTTCTTAGCCGCACCCTCTCCCGAAGGACTCGGGGCGGCGTACAACATATGAAATAAATATGTGGACAAAACAAACATATAACAGAGACATATACCGAGACACACACAAGGAGGAGGTCGGCTGATAAATAAAAACAATTAAAATACAGTATTTAAAAATATAATTAAAATACCCAGTTAAAAACCCGTCAGGAGCGATATGGTTAGATCAAAGTTGAGCCAGGCCAGCTGCTTGGAATAGGTGGGTCTTAAGCTTAATACGAAAGGAGCGGAGGTCAGAGGTATTCCTAATATCCGGAGGGAGGTCATTCCACAGGGCTGGGCCCGCCACAGAGAAGGCTCTACTCCTAGGCGCCGCCCCGCGACACTGTCTAGTGGACGGCACCTGGAGGAGGCCCTCTCTGTGCGAGCGGATTGGTCGCAGGGATGTATGGTTATATGGTACTCTTTTTTCCCCCCTGCACGCTATCAGCTAGTCCAGGTACAAAAAAATAGCAACAACAACAGATTAATATGGGTAAAAGCATCTTCTTCCGCTATGCACATGGAATGTGTGTTGGTAATGTCCCTACTACCTGTGGTAGCCAATGGTTGGATCTAACTTAGATATTCAGCATGGAATCAAGCGTTTGGTCTATCAAGACTCTAAATTCCTCTGAGGAGTCCCCAAATAAGCACCTTGCTCTGACCTAGGCCTCCCAAGATCATGAGGCAGAAATCCCGATGAAACCTCTTTCATTTAAGTTAAAGGGAATTCCTTTCCAGCAAAGTCCCGGCAAAGAGTCTTTCATGAGATTTCACAACTACAGACCTTTATTAGGCTTAGGAGAGTTGCCAGGCCGATATCTTCAAAAGACCACGCTGTAGCAGCAGTGACTTGGCAAGAAGTCAGGAGCAGATCTTCACCCTAATGAATTGAATTAATTGTCTCCTCCAAACTCCATTCCCCTTTTGCTCCTCTTTATTCCCTATGAGAGGAGCCATTAACCGTCCACCTTGCCTTTACTCCCGAGTTGGCCCTTGTTCCTTAGCTGTTCCCTCCTCCTGGCAGCTCTGTGCATGCGCACATCAGGAACAGGTTACAGCTGTTCTTCTGCGCCACTGATACCCAACTCCGAAAGCAGCTGATAACTGCCAGACGGCCTCTGACACAGAGCCCTCATCAGAGCCTTCCCAAGACTCCAGGATTGGCCCATGTTCCTCCCCAACCTCCTTGCTGTCTGAATCTGCCACCAGCTTAGCTGGCCACTGGAGGGCCACAACACACCTCACCTAATGGAGATTACGTAGTAGCTTTAGTAACAAAATTAACCTATGATAAAACCATACAATTGAAAAATTGTGTATTGGGACTCTCAAGACCAACCACATACCCAATACAGCAATCCAATTAAACTATTCTCAACAGGTCAAGAGCAACTGATTTCTTAGTTGATAATTGCTTTTCTAAATCTTTGGTTCCATATCTAACTGTTCTTACCATTTCAATTTTTTTTGCTCCTAACATTCAACCAGAATCCATCTTCTTGTAGCTGAATTCATTCTTCCAGGACTGGAAAAAAAAAAAAGAAAACAAGCTTTGACCTCCTTCTGCGTGACATCCTTGCAAGTACTTACGAAGCCTATCATCATATCTCCCTTCAGAGGTCATTTCTCCTGGTTAAATATACCTACATTTCCTCCATGTAATCTTTTAAGTGTTGGTTTTCACTCTCCTGATCTCCTCATCATTCTGCTTCTTCACATCTATTCCAATTTCTCAGAAACTGTCTTGAAATATGCTACCTTATACTGGGAAAATATCTGGAACGGGGAAGAAAAGGCTTAAGCCCTATCGTGACAAGATAGGGGGCTACTTCTCTTTTGTTACGCATTGATAATGATCAATAATTAGGTTGCTTATGGTTACATAAAAGGACACTGGCTCAGTGGCTAAGATGCTGACTTGTTGATCAGAAGGTCGGCAGTTCAGTGGTTCAAATCCCTAGCGCCGCGTAACGGAGTGAGCTCCCATTACTTGTCCCAGCTTCTGCCAACCAAGCAGTTCAAAAGCACATTAAAAATGCAAGTAGAAAAATAGGAACCACCTTTGGTGGGAAGGGACAGCGTTCCATGCGTCTTCGGTGTTTAGACATGCCGGCCACATGACCACGGACACGTCTTTGGACAGCGCTGGCTCTTTGGCTTTGAAACAGAGATGAGCACCGCCTCCTAGAGTCGGGAACGACTAGCACATATGTGCGAGGGGAACCTTTACCTATACCTATGGTTACATATTTATATGTTGTGGCTTGAAGGCTGTTTAAATCAGGTAAATGAAGTGGCATAAAAATAATTCCAAACAATATAGTGGAACTATAACTTCTTGTGATTTGGAAACTATACTTTTACTGAGGCCACCTAAATATTGTTAGCACTGGAGATTGATATGCCTAAGTCTTCAGCTCTGCCTGGATCACCCGTGGACGGATTGATGGATCTGTGGATTTCCTTTCTAACCATTTTCAAATTGCTTTGAAAGCTGTTAGAGATAATCTGTTCCAGACTCAATAAAAAGTGAAAAACAGGAGAAAGGTTTGCTTTAAAATTACAGGAATATAATTTACATGTTGAAAATAGAGTGGGTGTTTTATTTGCTTTAAGATGGAAGTGTAATTTCATGTTGCCTAATTCTGTTTAATGGATTTTAAATTCTCTCTGAAGCATTTATTTCAAGCAAACAACTTCCTGGTAAATTTATTGTATTTAACCAATTATTTGAATTTAATCTGATGTTAGCACCGCTGTTACGGAACAGTGGCATAAAACAAAATCTGATTAACAAAAAAATTAATATTGAGTGGCAGAGGAGGAGAAATGAGCTTTGCTATCTTTATTGACTCAAACAAATTTAGAAAGGTCTATGAAAATTGCTATGTTTTTAATAAGCAAACAAGCTCTACAAGGATAAAGAGCAAAGAATTCAGAATGATTTTCAACTAATTGGAACTCGGTGGGGAGCAGATAAAATCGGCAGGAATACTGAGAAAAAACAATTTGAATTTCATAGAAAGGAATCTTTTTCTATCTTTTTGAAGATGTGGCATCCCCAAAATTTGTAGTTTAGGGTTCAGTTAGAAAATGTTGGAATGGGATAACTTATATTTATGTTTTATTATATATCCTTCTTACTATTCTTATGTTGCAAAAATGCCTATGGAGGTCCTTTCTGTTAATAACTCAGAAGGTAATTGAATTTTTTTTAATGGAGAGAGATAGAACTCACTCCCAAATAAGCATACAATAATGTAATCACTGCTTTTGTCATCTATATTTTTCCCTGAAAAACAATATAGAATGACATTACTATATAGACCCTAAAGGTATATGCTATATATGAAAGTGGCATATGAAATTGCTTAATCTGTTATTAGATATCAAGCCACAAGATCTATTCCATCTCCTACAACTGATAACATCTCAAAAGATGGACATCTTTGCCAGCTTGACCACCTACAGAAAATAAAAATTTAAATGAAGTGCCCAAAAGTCTGAATTTAAACACACTTCTGACCGTATCCTAAGTAGCAAGCCACAAAATGTCCACAAAAATACAAGCCAAACCTATAAATTATTGCTAACTTTTCAGAAAGATTTTGCTGAAGCCTTGTCCTTAATGTGCTAATTTCCAAAATGCAAGGAAGCTTCTTAATGGTAGATCACCCAGAGCAATGCCATTTTCTCCCTCTGCTCTTTCAGCATGTTCCAGAATTCTACTCTCTCATTCTTTATATGACAGTTAAGGCTCTGAAGTCTGCTACCGGTTTGCTTCATGCACGCGTGCACTCTTAGCACGCATGGGCACCACTGATTATCGCACAGTTGATCGTCAGAACTACCGGTTCTTTTCTCCAATTTTGGAAGAGGAATTCTTCCAAGACTTCTGACTTATCTTCAGGCTTCTCCAGTAAGTCCTGGGACATCAGGATTTCTGACCCTGCATCAGATAGCTGAGTGTTTAATTCTTTTTGCCTTTCCTAAACATGACATATTTCTTTTCTTTTGCTAGCTTCTACGATGTATTTGTAATGTTTGTATCTTGCCTTGAGTTGTTTTCTGATTAGGTATCTTATCTCTCTCTCTCTCTCTCTCTCTCTCTCTCCCTCCCTCCCTCCCTACCTACCTACCTACCTACCTACCTACCTACCTCTATCTATCTATCATCTATCTATCTATCTATCTATCTATCTATCTATCTATCTATCTATCTATCTATCTAACTATCATCTATCTATCTATCTATCTATCTATCTATCTATCTATCTATCTATCTATCTATCATCTATCTATCTATCTATCTGTACAGCCACCCATTCCACCACAAGTGACTCTGATGAATCAATAAAAGAAAATATTAGGGGAGGCTGGAGGGAGATAAACTTTCATCTCCCAATCTTTCTCTGCCACATTCTCTATTTTCTGCACAACTTTAGATAGATAGATAGAGCCGTATTTAAATGCCAGATATTTTGCATCGCATTCCACTTCCAGCTCCTGGCTTTGGCGGAAAAAAAATATCTTGGCCACAGTTATTCCCAGGAGAGGAAAGAAAGCAGAGTGAGAGGTTGGGAGGTAAGAGAGAAGCAGCTTACAATTTCTCAAGTTTATCCAGAGACACACTCTGAATATTTTCGGAAAGTGCCTTTCATACCATTGAGGTTATTTCTCTAGGCTAATTTTTATGCTAGTATTTTGGGGGGTGGGGGTAGGCTGTGGGGGGTGGGTGGAGGGAGGCACTGTGTGCTTTAGGAGAAGGCTGCTATTTCTAGAACAAGCCTGTCTATCTACCCTTTTATTGCCTTTCCAGCATGTCTTCCCAACTGCATCCTCAAGAGAATAGAAATACCCCAATTGTAAGCCTGACAACCCCAATTTCTGCAAAGTAGCTTAATTACTCATTATGAGATTCCATCAATAGAAGCTCCGGTCTGTGATTTTGTAATAAATGCCGCTATCTTTTGTTGAATGTTTCACTGCTTCACCAAAGGGGGATGTGGCCGTGATTTCCACACTTTTTTTTTTCCCAAAAAGAAAACAACGGAAAGATCTTAATGGGGAAAATCTAATGTCATTAACAACCCCGACAGTTGTTTGATGCCAGAGCAAACAGCGGAAGAGACCATCCAGCACAGAAGACAAAACAACCATGATTATAAAAGGCTAATGAGACTTGTGACAAAAACGTTGCAAAATGTTGGATGCCCTGAACAAAATTCCAGTTGACCATGATCCCTAAAAACGTCAACTGACTGTCCTTTGATGACCAATCCGGTTTAGTTGTGTGGTGTTTTCTGGTTTAATTTTGATTTTATAGGGATTTTTCATAGGGAGGGAGCCTGGTTCAACATCCACCAAGGCACGAGATAGGGTGCTTTATTTTGGCTTGCTGCCTTTTGTGATTTGCAACCCATGTTCCATGAGTTTTACACACACACACACACACACACACACACACACACACACACACTAATATATAATATATTACATTATTATAATATGTATTATATTATTATAATATTATAGATAGATAGAGAGATAGATGATAGATAGATAGATAGATGATAGATAGATAGATAGATAGATAGATAGATAGATAGATAGATAGATACCTCAACATTGCGTAGGCTCAGCATCTTACCATGTGAGCCACTGCGGCTTCGTTTGTGTGTGTGTGTGTGTGTGTGTGTGTGTGTGTGTGTGTGTAGATATACGTATTTACTAATCTGGAAGTGAAATTTAACAATAGTTAAGTTTTGTCTCCTGAAACCCTGTCCCCTTCACCAAAATGGCAGTGCATACACTTTAGGAGCCTTGCAGAGTGCTCCTGGGGGCTGGGGAGGGCAGAGATGAGTGAAAAATGGGCTGTTTTTTTTCTCAATTTTGCCCCCACCCCCACCCCCCAGGAGCACCTTATAAGCCTCCTAAAAGCTATGCATGCAATTTTTTTGACAAAAAATGGGCCCATGTTTTGCTCATCTTTGGGGGGCCCCACCCCCAAGGAGCACTCTACAAGCCTCCTAAAGGCTATTCATGTCTTTTTTAAAAAAAAAAAAAAATCCGGGCCCGTTTTCATGAAAAATGGGCTGTTTTGGGGAGGTCTGCAGAGTGCAAAAACTTTTTTTTTTAATTTGCCTCTTCAAAACCTTGGTGCGTCTTATACTCCAAAAAATATGGTAAATGTATGCTGTGACATGGAGGGAAAATAACTGTAGGCTTACTCCCCACATTATACTACATAATATTTTAGGTTAGTGATGTGAATCTAGTCAGTATCCATTATTTCAACAATCTATGTTTTAAGCAAACCATTAATTAATATGCAATACTAATCTCTATAGCACCATCTACAGATCTGGGAGAAATTCACTCAGTCGCCTTCAAGGCTATTAAAACAACTGCCAGAGCTAACATCAAATTTTCCATCAGTCTTAAAGTAGCTACACAATTCTAATTAGATCCTTATTAATCCCATTAATTAAAACTTGTGCAAATTAATAAATAAAATATAGGCTTTTCCAATCCTGCAATTCTGGAACCCTGGAGTTAAATCTGACAATCATCCCAAACATATTAATACATGAGCTTCAAAAAAAAAAAAAATAGAGCAAGAAAAATTATGCAATGTTGCTTACTTGATATTTGTTCGTAGACACTGAAATAGAATCCAGAGTGAAGCTAAACACAGTATGATACATGTTGGAAATCTCTTTTTATGGCATTCACAATTTAATCCGAATAGTACACTTAGAGACAAACCAATTACAGTGAATTCCCCTTAGAAATTCCAATTATAGAAAATCCAAAGCATGTTAATGACAAAATCCTTTAAGGATTTAGGAGGTTGAGAGATTATGCCAAGAAAGAAGATCTCTCTCTTACTGTTCATTGGTCTTTATTTTAGCATCACTGTCATAATTTTCCCAAATTCTGCCATTGGTTTTAGTCCATATGGGGGAAGAGAGTAGAATAGAATAGAATAGAATAGAATAGAATAGAATAGAATAGAATAAGAGGTGGAATGGTGGGGAGGGGAAGGGAAGGAAGAGAATAGAATAGGATAGGATAGGAATAGAATAGGAGGGGGAAGGGAGGGGAGGGGAAGGGAAGGAAGAGATCTAATCGGACTCCTAAAAGAATAGAATAGAATAGAATAAGGGGAGAGGAGAGGAGAGAAGAGAAGAAAGAGATGAGAAGAGAAAATATCTAATCCGATTGCTAAAATGAATGGAGTGGAGTGGAGTGGAGTGGAGCGGAGTAGAGTAGAATAAGAGGGGGGGGAGGGAAGGAAAGAGATCAAATCTGAATGCTAAAATGTAGGGGGAAAACTATGCCATGTTACAAATAACCACATTACAGGGAGTCGGGGGGGGGGGGGAACAACCCAAGGTAATGACAACAGTCATGAAATCAAAGCCCTACAACCTTCTTATACCTAAAGCTTGACTTTTTTTTTTGACTTCCTGCAATGTGACTATAGTATTTATAGCAAACCAAACCTTGGTTTCAGCAATCCACATCCACAGGGAATGGAAATGTTCCATTTTTACTTGATGCTACTTTTTAAATCATTTCAATTTATACAGCTTCTTAAGTATGTGATTTCGGATGATTCAGAAACAATGCAAAACAGCATAAAAACACCACAACTACATAGAAAAAAACAACTGTATTTTTTTAGCCACTTTCCCCTTTAAGAGTACCCATTCTACTTTATCGGGGTGGGGGGTGGGATATCCTGCTTTGTCTGCCAATGTTATATAGAGAAACAGAATGCTTCTTTCCTTCCTGATCACTGGATGTCAGAATCTGCAAAACTTCAAAACATGACAGCCTAAATTGAATGAGATCTGGGAGTCTGTAACAATAGCCTTTGGGTAATAAATATAGTCCTCATCTCTGCGAAGATTCTGGATGTCTGTGATGGGATCAAAACAAATAGACAAATGTTTTACTCTAGCACTTAAAATCTTTGGAAATAGAACATCTCTTGGCAACTGCAATGAAGTCTGAAAATGAGACCACCGTTCCATTTCTCCAGCTTACAGAGCAACACATTGTGCACTTAATATTTGGGAGACAATATTTGTAGATCAGTATTTCTCAACTGCAGCGGGTTTAAGCTGTGTGGATGCCAACTCCCAGAATTTCTCAGCCAATATGTTGGGAGTTGTGAATTCTGGAGGTCTTCTAGTCCAACCCCTGCTCAAGTAGGAGACCTTATCACCATTTCAGATAAGTGGTTGTCCAGTCTCTTCTTAAAAGCCTCCAGTCATCCTATGCAAAGACAGAACAGCTGGGAACAGCTGGAACTCAAAAGGACAGTTTCTTGCTGTAATAGCACACCGTCAAAATAATTTTGAAACGCTACCCAAAGAAATCCACCACCGTACAAATAAAATATTTCAGAGACCTAAAATATTTCAAAGCATCCAATTAAAGATGGTACCACATGAACTATAACCATTTTACTGTAAGTATGTTTTTTTTTCTCTCCCCATGCCCCAGTTACACTAGTTATGCAGTGAATTTGCAGTAACAGAGAAAATGTTATTTTGATGACATTACCTGATTAAATTAAAGATGACATTAAAAGGACCATTTCAATAAAGAAGAGAAACCTCAAAAAGCGACTGTGGTTGAATGTTAAGTCAGATCGAGTCAAGTTTTATTTCTTGAAGCAAAAATGATCACATTCATGTACTGACTGTGTTGAGTGCTTGGGATAAAGGCCAAATAACCTTCACATGTGGATGCACAGACAACGATACACATTTTAAGGGAGTAGGAAAGAAAATAAAAAAGTTAAATTCCTTGCTTATATAGATGTTTTCGTAGATGTTTTCGTAGTTTCCAAAGAAAAATAATCACCAACCCAATCCAAAGGGAGACTCTCCCAAAAAACCAAGACATAGGACAATGGCATTGCCCTCCTCCCTTACATCAAAGGCACCACAGATAAAATCAGCAAAATTCTCCACAAACACAATATCAAGACAGCCTTCACCACTGACCAAAAAATAGCCAACATCTTAAGAAACCCCAAAGACAAAATCCAGCTAGAAAACCAAGGCGTCTACGAAATACCATGCAAAATCTGCCCTGCAACATACATAGGACAAACGAACAGGAGAATAAATGCATGCATCGCAGAACACAAGAACGCAGTAAGAAAAAAAGGAAAAACTTCCTCCCTTTTCCAGCACCTTAAAGCTACAGGACATGAAATCAATTTTGAAGGAACCAGGTTAATCTCCAAAACAGAACACCTCAACAAGAGAATAATGATGGAAGCCATCAAAATAGAGAAACACCCCCGCAACATAAACAAACCTGATGATACCTCCCGCCTACCAAACATCTGGAAACCAGCCCTAGTCAACAAACAAACCCCACCCACCACCCAGGCCGTTACAATACAAAACAACAATGCACACACAGCCAGCACCAATCAGCAGCAATATACCAACCATGATACAATCACACAACCAATCATTCCACTTACTGAAACAAAGCCAGCACCCCATCCCCTCCCACCAAGATTTACAGAAAGAAACAGCAGCTCCGTTTGCACTTTAACCCAAAAACAACAGCCTGAAGATGGCGAGTGAGACCTCGCTGAAACGTTGCCAAGACAATCTCAATCTTACACACACACACACACACACACACACAAGAAGGGAAGGGATTTTTAATAATTATCTCTAACATAAATTGAGTTTATATAAGAGAAAGAAAGAGATGAAATAAAGTCATCTGAGAAAGGCTTTCTTTGCACATTTTTGTCCACATTAGGCTGGACTGTTTAGAGAAGAAAATCTCAGTTTCTCCAAAGTACATGAAGGCAGGACAGGAAACTAATCAGGGGTGGGATTCAGCCCGTTCGGACTCGTTCAGACGAACCGGATGTTAGTTTTAATCTGGTTTGCTGAACCTGTAGTTACCTGTAGGACCGGATGACCCCGCCCACCCCACCCCTCCTAGGAGTCTCCATTCAGCCCATTCATCATGCCAGGTAAGTGCAAAAACCAAACAAAACACAAAGATAAAAATACTTCATCCAAGGAAAATGAGACAGGAAAGGGGCATCTGAACTTGTCAATTTTATTTTGCTTTTCCAAAACTCTTCAACCATAATAACTGCAGTTGTCTCTGTCTGCCCCAGTGGGTTCCCATGCTGATAAAATATACAGGGAAACCTTATTTTAATGGTCTAATTAGGTGAAAGGGGTTAACAAATGTCCTGTTTGTGTCAGGACACGGTGACATAAATTAAGGCAAATGGCACAGCTTCATCTGGGTAGTGACGTCATCAACCCAACCTCCTTGCCCTTCCTGAAGAGACCCAGGCTAGATTAATGTCTTCTGGATTTCTAGTTCCTGAGGTCTGCCATGCAGGAAAAATAATCCAAAAGTTGAAAACGCAACGTTATTATGTGGATATAAAATGTAAGATGAATGAATAAGGGGGAAAAAAAATGAAAGATCAAATGAATCAACCAGAATGGATAACATTGATGGTTTTTAAATAAATAAATTAATTAAAATTTTTAAAAAATTAAATTTAAATCAGATTTTTTTAAAATTTAAATCGGATTTTTATTTTTATTTTTATCAAATTTATTTTAATGGAATGTTTTTGGAGTAAAAATCTATCTGAAGAAAGTTTTCTATTTAAGATACATTAATAATTTAGTTTATTCAGGACTCCTTAAAATGGAGCTTAGTAATGTAGCACGAGGCTACATTGATCAACTTGATTTAAATCAAATCCACCCTGGAATCAACTATACATTGACATCTTATGCACTACGGATAGGTTCTCAACTTATAACAGTTTCTGTAGTGCCTTCTCAAAGTTACAACATCACTTAAAAAGTGGTTTATGACCATTTTTCACACTGTTTCACATTGAATTTGGTCCAATGAATGCAAACCACTGAAGTCTGGTAAATTGAAATTTAACTGAAACTGATTCTACTGCTCTGCTCTCTCTAACAACAAACAAGTGGCTGATTATAACAAATAAATACATAAAATAAAAGCCAGTATCTGACTATATTCATAGGACAGTGTTGTGGACTAGGGTAACACTTCTTATTTAATAAACATAGGATGGTCTTAATCTTGCCTATAGAATTTGTAGGTTTTAAAAAACTGTTTTAAAAGTGATGTTTGTGAATGAATAGGAAGCTTTTAATATGCAGTAAAGCATGTAGGGTTTCATCATCATACCAATATTTTCCCCATCTTTTGCTGATTTTTAAAAATATGTTTGAATGTTGCAAGCTGTCATCATTTCTCCTTCTTCTCTCTCCCCCTCTCCCTCCTTTTCCATTCAACCATCCTTCTTCCCTCCTTTCCTGTATTTTCTTTCCTTCCTTCCTTCCCTCCCTCCTTCCTTCCTTCCCTCCCTCCCTCCCTCAGTAAAATCCATCCTAGACTCCTTTTTCCATTTCCTGAAACAGGGATAACCCCTACTATCCTGTAGGATCTGGAAAATGTTGTGAATTTGGGATCCACTGTTGGAACATAAGTGGAGGAGAAAATGCGACAATTTTAAATACATATTGCCTCTGAAAAGTCACCGAAGAGTAGATCTGACTCCCCAGAGGATGACAAGTAGATACTCTTTGACGTTATCTCCCAAAGGAGTCATACACCTTGTGTGCCCTCTAGAGAGAAAGTTAAGAAGAGGTTTAGAGAGGAGGGTTATAATGACAGAAATGTGTTCAGCTGTGAAATTAAAAGTAATACAGCATGACATACAACGTTAAGTGTTGAGGTTCATCAGAAGCCATAATTAGGCTACATTAAACGACTAACACCACCACCCCAGCCAAATTGTAAAGATTATAATCCAGAAAGCCTCAAAAACCATTCTGGAATGTCTTGTTAGTAGCTCCAAGAATTGAAAACGGCCGGTACCCAGATAGGTTCATGCCTACTTATCTCTTGATAAGTAGTAAAATATTGAACCTGATTAAGAATTCTGTCAAAACTCGTGAACTCCTTATACAGATAAATCGTGCTTATTCGGATCATAAAGGTCTGTGAGATTAAGGCTGCAAAGCAGGGGTGAAATTCAGCAGGTTCTGACAGGTTCTGGAGCACTAGTAGCGGAAATTTCGAGTAGTTCACAGAACCGACAAATTCCACCTCTGGCTGGCCCCAGAGTGGGGTGGGAATGGGGATTTTGCAGTATCCTTCCCCTGCCAGGCCCACCAAGCCTCACCCACAGAACCGGTAGCAAAAAAAAACGAATTTCACCATTGCTGCAAAGTGATTAGAACTCTCAGAAATATTGAACAAACTTTATTCGCACAGGGCAGTGGATAAAATATTTAGAAGTGAAGGGATTTCCAATTTTCTCTGGATAATACATATAAATGCTGCCGGTGGGGGTAAGAATGATACATGACACAAGGTTCAATTCATTTTCAATATAACTGAAACATTAAGGATTAAGTTCAGATGTTAATAGATATCTGAACTTAATCTGCATAAGTAAAGTTTTTGAACTGAGCTCAGCTGTTGACTTCATGGACATGTCCACAAAAAATTAACTGACATCAGTATATAATTTGCCACTACCTCTTTTATTCACACCCTGTCCAATCTATAGGTCTGATGTTGCTTATAGCTCTCCTGCAAATGCCATTCATCCCTCATTCTTTATTATTTTATTTATTATTTTTACTACTTTATTTGTATCTTGCCTTCTGTCAAATTCAAAGCACGCTTTTGCTGTTGCAACCATTATCGTTTCTCAGCTTGCCAACAAACCAGGGGGGAGGGAAGGGGGAGATGGAACTTAAACTCCAGACATCAAGAAGATGAGCTATGAGAGCCAAGGACACTTTGGCAGGTGTTTGCCAAAACCAAATACTTTTTCTCATAACAATGGCATTCAATTGGACAATGTGACCTGCACCAATAGGGGGAAAAACTTGGATAGGAGATGAGTGTGGGAAACCAGAGTGATATGGACTGGATAGGCTGAAGACTTCCTAAAAGCCATGTCCATATTATACGTAGTCCTCGATATACAACCCAATTGAGCCTAAAACTTATGTTGCTAAGTGAAACATTTATTAAGTGAGTTTTGCCCCATTTTACGACCTTTCTTGCCACAGTTGTTAAGCGAATCACTACAGTTGTTAAGTTGGTAACGTGGTTGTTAAGTGAATCTGGCTTCCCCATTGAGTTTGCTCGTCGGAAGTCTGAAAAAGGTGATTTACCTGACCCCGGGACAGGGCAACCGTCATAAGTATGAATTAGTGGCCAAGTGTCTGAATTTTGATTTGCGTGACCATGGGGATGGTGCGATGATCGTGTGAAAAATGGTCATAAGTCAGTAACATTGTAACCTTAAATGGTCACTAAACGAATTGTTGTAAGTCGAGGACCACCTGTACTGTTGGGACAACCACATGGTTGGGTGCATATAATCATCAGGAATCAAATGTAACCCTTTTACTTTTCTGTACTGGTTACTACAGATTGCCTACTTCTGTAGCACTACCACTGAAAATGCCTCGGACAATCTCGTGTGTCGATTCAATTGCTTTTGTCCCTGGGAAAATGTTTCATTTAGCTTCTCCTGCCTTGCTTTGGTGAAGGAAAACTTAGATTTCTGCCCTCTCTTTTGAGACACGGTGAAAGACTGAACCAACAAAGGTTCAGCTTTTAAGAGCACGTACTGCATATATTAAAATGCAGGAAGCAATGTTGATAGCGGAGGAATGCAATCCTGGTTAGGAGACTATGATTTTCTTTCATTTTTTCTCGGAATGTTCCTTGATGGGGCAGCTTAAAAAGAACGTGTGTGTGTGTGGGTGTGTGTGTGTGCATTTTGCACCAACCGTTGAATATTTCCCAAACCAAGTGTACTCTCCTTTGACGTAGGGACTACTTCCATGCCACAGTTCGGTCTGCTTTTAAACGTACCCAGCCTTATAGATCTTAAATGACTTTCCCGTTCAAACTCTGGGGGAAAGGGAAAGTGTTATAAATAGCAGCAGGGTGCAACATCATTCTTTACCATACTCAGGAGGCTAAGCAAAAGGGGCAGAGCAATTATGCTATTGGACAAGGCGAGGCATTGCCCACCGGCTTCATTATGATAGGAGAGGGTTATCTGATCTCAGCACAGAGCAGTTGGGGCCCCTGGTAGACTCTCCGATAGGCAAAGGCCCCTGGTAGACTCTCCGATAGGCAAAGGCCCCTGGTAGACTCTCCGATAGGCAAAGTGTGGGCGCAGGGAAATAAAGAGCTATATACTTAGAGGGCATTGTGCTGAATAAGGCTTTCTGGTGTCTGTGTGTGTCAGAGAGAGAGAGAGAGAGAGAGAGAGAGAGAGAGATGGAGAAAGAGAGAGAGAGATGGAGAAAGAGACTGTGTGTGAGAGAGAGACAGATGGAGAACTAGAGAGGCAGAGAGAGAGAGCTGGAGAAAGAGAGAGAGCTGGAGAAAGAGATAGAGAGAGACAAAGAGAGAGAGATGGAGAAAGAGAGTGTGTGTGAGAGAGACAGATGTAGAAAGAGAGAGATAGAGAGCAAGACGCAGAGAGAGAGAGCTGGAGAAAGAAAGAGACTGAGAGAAAGAGATGGAGACAGAGAGACAGAGAAAGAGAGAGAGCTGGAGAAAGAGAGACTGAGAGAGAGAGAGCTGGAATGCTCTCTTGCATTCCAGCAAGCTGGAATGCAGAAAAAGAGAGAGAGAGATGGAGAAAGAGAGTGTGTGTGAGAGAGAGACGGAGAATAGAGAGACAGAGAGTGAGACAGAGAGAGAGAGCTGGAGAAAGAGAGACAGAAAGAGAGAGATGGAGAAAGAGAGAGAGAGAGACAAAGAGAGAGAGAGACAAAGAGAGAGAGATGGAAAAAGAGAGTGTGTGAGAGAGAGACAGATGTAGAAAGAGAGAGATAGAGAGCAAGACACAGAGAGAGAGAGCTGGAGAAAGAGAGAGACAGAGAAAGAGAGAGATGGAGAAAGAGAGAGACTGAGAGAGAGAGAGATGGAGAAAGAGAGAGAGAAAGAAAGAGAGAGACAGAGATAGAGATGGAGAAAGAGAGAGAGCGAGAGAGCAGGAGGGACAGAGGGAGGGAGGAAGGGGCATAGATAAGCTATAAGCTGCCTACAGTTGCTTCTGGCAAGATGAGAATTATACAAGTTTTATAAATAAGAAATTAAATAAGAGCTAAGTTCGAATAAAACTGCAATTCTTCCATTCTCTTATTAAAACCAACATACTTCAGCAAATGCATTTATTCAAACCGATGTGTTTAATAGATTTCTCAGTGGGATCCTACCAAATGGAAAAGAAAGAAACAGGGACGAGAAGGTGGAATCTTCCCTTTGGCTACTGTCATCCATGTTAATGATATATGGGGAAGGAAATGAAACCCGGGAAGAAATTCCTTGCAAGGAAGGTTGTAAGAAACACAGGAAGTCAAAGGGCGATTTGTTTCAGCAATATGGGTTGGTGAAAGATGACAAAGGAAGGTTCTGACAAACTTTGTGTTTTTGTGTTTGGAAACATTTTACATTTGTAATACGGGAAGAGTGCAGCCATGGACAACATCCATTTGTTCATCACACTCTATATGTTCCAGAGTGGGGCCTTTCCACTGATTTCTGAGAGAATGCCATGGTATCCTAAAGGTAAAGGTTCCCCTCGCATATATGTGCTAGTTGTTCCTGACTCTGGGGGGCGGTGCGCACCTGGAGAATATGGCATCACAAAGTAGGTGTTGAAATTGTAGTGTGGTAGATCCCACCACACCCTGCTGTGTGCTTGAAAATATTTGGCAATCAGACAATTGATTCCACTCTCATGGTTAGGAACAGTTTTCTTCGCATTCAACCACAACTCCATTTTTAAACCATGATTCTGTTCCCTGCTCCACAGGGAAGAGGTCTATTGCGTTGTCAAATGCTCTTCTGATCAGTTGTTGCTAGTAGCTGGGAACTATCAGTAGGTGGTTGACAGAAGGTGAGCTTTCTGATAATGACATTTTGGATAGTGTTCTAGAGATAGGGACTTGTAGGCAGTGATCATTGGTAGGAAACGAAATAGGTAATGACTAGCAATAGCACTTAGACTTATATACCGCTTCACAGAGCTTTACAGAGGGGTTTACAGAGTCAGCATATTGCCCCAATAATCTGGATCCATTTTACCAATCTTGGAAGGATGGAGGGCTGAATCAGCCTTGAGAAATCCTCGAACTTCTGGCAGTGGGCAGAGTTAGCCTGTAATACTGCATTCTAACCACTGCACCACCATGGCTTCTTAACTGACAAATATCCAATATTAAATCAATAAGAAGAGGAACACACGTTCTATTTATAACAACCCCATTGCAGCATCAAAACACTGTTGTTGGGGTTGTTAAGCATTGTAAAATAACAATTGTAAAAGAACACTTGTAAAATGACGCTCCAGCTGTTGTAAATTCAATATGTTTATTCTGCGCCAAACTGCTCTGCCCTGATTTAAAAATGGAGAGAATGTGGCTATTCCTTTGAATGGTTACCTTATCAAAAGTTCAACACAGACCTCTCCAGCTGGAATATGCAAACTCACAAGCTGTGCACTGTATGGTGCCCAAATGGACAGATGAGATGCATCTGTTCCACAACTCAGAGATTTGGACTGTGGAACATCTGAGGAAGGAGACTAAAAGAAGAAGAATGATGATTCTTGCAATTCGCTCTAATGTTTTGTGAAATCAATTCCCACAAAAGAAGGCAAGTTAGGGAGAGGAAGCCACTTATTGAGAATCTCCTTATAAGGAGGAGGGAGGGAAGGAAGGAAGGAAGGAAGGGGAAAAGGAAAAGAAAATGGGAGGGGAGAGGAGGAGAAAAATGGGAGGAGAGGAGAGAAGGGAGAGGAAAGAGAAGACAGGAGGGAGAGGAGAGGTTGGAGAGGAAGGTGAGGGGAAGAGAGGAGAGAAAGGAAGGTGAGGGTAGGAGAGGAGGGAGAGGAAGGTGAGGAGAGGAGGGACAGGAGAGGAGGGAGGAGAGGAGGGGGAGGAGAGGAGGGAGGAGAGTAAGGTGAGGAGAGGAGGGAGAGGAGAGGAAGGAGATGAGAAGAGGGAGGACAGGAGGGAGGACAGGAGGGGAAGGAGGGAGAGGAAGGAGGAGAGGAAGGAGAGGAGGAGAAGTTGATTTTCTGTCCCCACTGCTTCCTAAAAATCAAGTCTGCCATGATTACTACTACAACAAAGAAAAATAAATGACACGGAAATTTATCTACAAGAAGCCTGGTTTCACCTTTTCTCAGGATCTTTAGATCAGCTGACTGAAATGATACCAACATTCGCACCGAAAAGAAAACAAGTATGATACATATGTTTTTAATTTTTGTGTTAAAGAATACAAATTTGTTTGTTATTGGTACTGTTAATCCTCCACTGTTCCTTGTGTTTCTCATTGTCTCCCTTAGCTTTGATGAAACCCGAGCAACAAAAAAACAAAAAACAAAAAAAAACCACCCATAATTGTATCGCATCTCTTCTCTTCAAAGAAGAAAAGGCAACAGAGAGGAGATAAAGATGACAAAAGAAAGAGAGAGATATTAGCAGATCCAAATCTTCTAAAGGGTTGTTTAGGAAACGCGAGCATTGCTTATGGCAGGGGTGTCCAAACTTGGGAACTTTAAGACTTGTGGACTTCAACTCCCAGAATTCCCCAGCCAGCTGGGGAATTTTGGGAGTTGAAGTCCACAAGTCTTAAAGTTCCCAAGTTTGGACACCCCTGGCTTACGGGGAAAAGGGTCTTTTAAGAGGTGGGAGTAGAGAAAGGAAAAATCGAATGCTTCTTGTTCAACAAAATCTTAGGTACTGCCTCCTTCAATTTGAGCTTATTTGTGTATAGATAGTCCTCGACTTAGGATCACAATTGAGCCCAACATTTATGTTGCTAAGTGAGACAGTTGTTAAGTGAGTTTTCCCCATTTGCTTCCTTTCTTGCCCCAGTTGTTAAGTGGATCATTGTAGTTGTAGGTGATCACATGACCCTGGGACACTACAACTGTCATAAGTATGAGTCCGTTGCCAAGCGTCTGAATTGTGATTCACATGATCATGGGGATACTGCAACAGGTATGAAAAACGGTCGTAAGTCACTTTTTTCAATGCCATTCTAACTTTGAACGGTCACTAAACAAACTGTTGTAAGTCGAGGACTACCTGGAGTATTATGGCCAAAGAACAGAAGTGGTTTACAGATTTTTATTTTTATTTACAGCATCCAGCTAGGATGGATTTTTTTTTAATGTTTAATGTTGGATGTTTGGGTCATTTCCCCCCCCCACTTTTTTTTGTAGACTTTTTCTTTTCTTTTCTGTTGTTACTGTTGGATGTATGTTTTTTCCCCTGCTTTGTATTTTATTCCTATTGTTAAAACATAATAAATATATACCCTGTTTCCCTGAAAATAAGACATCCCCGGATAATAAGCCCAATTCAGGCTTTTGAACGCATGCACTAAAATAAGCCCACCCCGGAAAATAAGCCCTCCCCCAAAATATTGTAACACGGCAGTAGCCATGAGGTGACCACGCTCGCCACCTCCTGTACCTCAAAAATAATAAGACCTCCCCCCAAATAAGGCCAAGTGCTTATTTTAGGGGGTCAAAAGAAAATAAGACCCGGTCTTATTTTGGGGGAAACGCGGTATTAAAAAAAATCCCAGTCTGGTCTAAACCCTTGGCTTTAGAGTTGCACATCTCATCATCTTTCTCAAGATCAAGAAAGATTAGTCAGTGTACCCCATACTCTCTCCAATCCCTCCCCCTTTTTTTCTACCGCTCCCCTGAGAATTGCAGAACAAACCACAAGGACCCACAAAGTTAGAAGCCAACGGCTTGTCTTCCAAACGCCAACAGCAAATCACACGTTGAAAGATTAGGAGCCAGAGGTTTGAAGTGTTGCTTGCGGTAAAAGGGCCACGTTGTGCTAAACAATAGGAAAGCCAACGGGGGGGGGGGAGGAATAAGCCTGAACTGGATTTGCTTCTCTGTTTTGCGTCGTCGTCCCCTTGTGCCCGTCCTTTTCACTCTCCGCCTTCTCTGGACTTTGCCAGATTATAGTGCAGTATACATCAGGAATAAAGAATGAAGAATAAATGTTATCCTGTACATCAGGATTAACGACTGTTCCATTTTCCAAACCCTCTTCCATGATTTATGAAAGGTGTCGCTCACTGTGGGAAGATAATGCCACTTGAAACGGCCCGTTTCATAAATGTATCCTCCACTACTACCACCCTAGCTGTGTACAGGTCTACCAGGAGCTCCCTCAATCCGATAAGGTTTTCAATCTCTATTGACAAGACAAAAAAGAAAGAGAAAGAAAGGAAAGAGGTTATTGGCGGGTGGGATTTCTTTGGAGGGACGTAATGATGCAGCGAGAGAGAAGCAACTGTCTAAAACTCTCCGGGGGGGGGGGGGAGTCTGACTGGCTCTAACCACACAGTTGTGAAGAAAACGGAAACTTGAGCAAAGGGAAGAACATAAGCAACACAGGCGGCTTATCCCCAATGCTGCTTTTGCAACTGGTGGCAATAATTGGAGCTTGTGCCTAATTCTCGGCATCAGGAACTGTTTCAGCCTGAATCATCCCTTTGTGGACACACACATATACTTTCCTTCCTTCCTTCCCTTTTCCAATCTCCTTCCTTCCTTCCCTTTTCCAATCTCCTTCCTTCCTTCCCTTTTCTAATTTCCTTCCTTCCTTCTTTCCTTCCCTTTTCCAATCTCCTTCCTTCCTTCTCTTTTCCAATCTCTTTCCTTCCTTCCCTTTTCCAATTTCCTGCCTTTCTTCCCTTTTCCAATCTCCTTGCTTCCTTCTCTTTTCTAATTTCCTTCCTTCTTTACTTCCTTCCTTTTTCCAATTTCCTTTTCTTCCTTCCTTGCTTTTTCTTTCTTCTTTCTTTCTTTCTTTCTTTCTTTCTTTCTTTCTTTCTTTTCTTTTTCTTCTTTCTTTCCTTCCTTCTTTCCTTCCTTCCTTCCTTCCTTTCTTTCTTTCTTTCTTTCTTTCTTAAGAATCAAAGCCTCTTGAATCTTTGCTGTTCGTTCCCCATGCCGAGATAGCGGTATCTGCTCAGTTAGTGAGGGAGAATGCTTCGAGAAGCGGTTTTCATGCCAAGCCCAGTGGCTAATCATACAATTGCTGCCAATTCCCAGGTTTCCTTCCTTACAATTATAACAAAGTGCAGGGCATCCCTCTGCCGAAGACAAAGTGGTCTTTGATTTAATTTATGCGATATCCATGCCTCTATACCATCTCCTCTATAAATATGCACGGTGCATTCATGCAGAGGCTGTGAGAATAAGGGGGGGGGAGAATAAAGATACCCTCCTGAAATTAAACAGGAAGAAGTCATTTAACGATATGATGTGTGTGCGCACATGCACACACACATACACAGAGAGAGATAAATTGGAGAAGAATAGGTATTCAAATGGAATCAGCCCCAGCTGAATATTATTGGAGGGATAATAACATTTGAAAGTATAGATTTGCTGTTTTTCATTTCCCCTTAGGGGGGGATCCTCTTTGTGAAATAAATTCTTTCGTGATGGGGATTTGCAGACATGAAGAAAAAGAAAGCAAAACAGAGAAAATATGTTTTTAAGTCCTTTTACAATACAGTCCTTACTGCATGGGGTACATAATGAGAATTATTTCAGGTTTCCAGCCTGTGGATGCGGAAAATTTTTCAGATAGACTGAAAGTTTGAAAGAAGGAACTTGCCTGTCACCCTTACATCTTTAGGTAAAATAGGGTGGGTAATTTAGGTCATAGCAACTTGTAGGAGAAGACAGGAGTGTAATGCTGGAGAATAGAGGACTCAGTATACTAATGTTTTGTCCCAACTTAACACAATAGAATAGAATGGAATGGAATGGAATGGAGTGGAGTAGAATAGAATAGAATAGAATAGAATAGAATAGAATAGAATTACAGAGTTGGAAGAGACCTTAGAGGTCTTCTAGTCCAACCCCCTGCTTAGGCAGGAAACCCTACATCACTTCAGACAAATGGTTATCCAACTTCTTCTTAAAGACTTCCAGTGTTGGGGCATTCACAACTTCTGGAGACAAGTTGTTCCACTGATTAATTGTTCTAACTGCCAGGAAGTTTCTCCTCAGTTCTAAGTTGCTTCTCTCCTTGATTAGTTTCCACCCATTGCTTCTTGTCCTGCCCTCAGGTGCTTTGGAGAATAGCTTGGCTCCCTCTTCTTTGTGGCAGCCCCTGAGATATTGAAACATTGCTATCATGTCTCCCCTAGTCCTTCTTTTCATTAAACTAGCCATGCCCAGTTCCTGCAACTGTTCTTTATATGTTTTAGCCTCCAGTCCCCTCATCATTGCTAAGCAATGAGCTAAGCATTGCTCTGTGAAGTGATGAAAGATGCGATCGCAAAGCTATTGTTGAACCAACCGTAAGTCCAGTTGGCATCAAATCTGGCGTAGATACAACTGCTACCTTCTTTTCACATCAGGAAGCGAAATCCCTGGGAACAACATTCTTTAGAAAACAATGCACAAAGCCTTCCGCGGAAAGGAATAAAGTCATTGAAAGTTGGATGGCACCTTTCGGAAATGCGTTGAAGCCCAAAGCAATCCCTGCTCCAGCATGACACACATAAAAACTGAGATTTCTCTGCCCATCAATTCTACTGAAATCGCTGGGTCACACCGAGAGACATTCCAATTGCTTTACGGTACAATCTTGCACACGGCTACTTTGAAATAACCCTCAACGGGTTCAACTCCCTGACTTCCTTTCAAACAGGCAAGTTATAAGATTGCCGCTCTAATATTCTTCTTCTTTTTTTTTTCTCCCCCTCTGTCTTCAACCAGATAACTACGAAGGTGCTGATGAAGGGCCTTTTTTAAAATGTGATATTTCCATGGCCTTCATAAGAACTTTTAATAGCGCGCTGGAAGGTTCGAGGTGCCACTCTTAATTTGCATAT
Source organism: Natrix helvetica (assembly GCF_964273705.1). NCBI lineage: Eukaryota > Metazoa > Chordata > Lepidosauria > Squamata > Natricidae > Natrix > Natrix helvetica. Next base: position 9,297,313 of record NC_138561.1, read on the forward strand.
TTTGACTTGTGAGAACGGGAAGAAATGGATCCTTCAAGGTCAGCTTTCTACTGAGAAATAGTTCTATTAAAAGCCCACTCCTGCTTTGCCTGCTCGCTTTTTCCACTTCTAGAGGGGGACACTGGGAGCCCGCATACCAATGAATGCAACTTTTGCTGATCGATGACCAAAATAAAGGACAGTCTTATTCAACTGGGGTAAAGTTAGAACAAGAAGCATAGAATAAGTATGTCTGGTGGAAAACAAAGACATATTTAACCTCCTATGGCAGTGTTTCTCAACCTTGGCGACTTTAAGTCCTGTGGATTTCAACTCCCAGAATTCCCCAGCCAGCTGTGCTGGGGGATTCTGGGAGTTGAAGTCCACAGGACTTAAAGTCACCAAGGTTGAGAAACACTGTCCTATGGGATGCCCCAATTTATAAAACAGCATAGTGGCCAGGATGAGCCAGTTGAAAATTAAGTGCATTTCAGGAGAATTTTAGGTGGCTCCGTGGCTAAGATGCTGAGTTTGTCGATCAGAAAGGTCAGCAGTTCGGCGGTTCGAATCCCAAGCGCTGCATAACGGAGTGAGCTCCCGTTACTTGTCCCAGCTTCTGCCAACCTAGCACATAAAAATGCAAGTAGAAAAATAGGAACCACCTTTGATGGGAAGGTAACAGTGCTCTGTGCGCCTTCAGCGTTTAGTCGTGCTGGCCACATGATCACGGAGACGTCTTTGGACAGCGCTGGCTCTTTGGCTTTGAAACCCCCCTAGAGTCGGGAACGACTAGCACATATGTACCTTTTCCTTTTGCAGAAGAAAAACAGTTGCATTCTGCATGTGAAAACTCTGGTTTTCAAAATACAGGTAGACCTTGACTTACAACAGTTCACTTAATGACTGACTGAAGTTACAACGGCACTGAAAAAAAATTCCTTATGAACATTTTTCAAACTTACGATTTTTGTAGCGTCCCCATGGTCACCTGATCAAAATTTGGATGCTTGACAACTGACTCACATTTATGACGGTTGCAGCGTCCGTTTTGCGACCTTGGGAGATCAAGTAAACTCAATGGGGAAGCCAGATTCACGTAACAACCGTGTTATTAATTAAAGAATTGCAGGGATTCACTTTAACAAATGTGGCAAGAACATTCGTAAAGTAGGGAAAAGCTTCACTTAACTAATTTCTCACTTATCAACATAAATGTTGGGGTCACTTGTGGTTGTAAGCTGAGGACTAACTGCATAATGCTGTATTTCCTATGCATTTCCACTTTGAAGTTCAGGATCCCAATCCATTCATTTGAAACAACAAACACTTCATATGCACAACCAAGATGCTCTCAAGGATATGACCAATCAACAGCTCAAGGACCAGCGACTCTCACTCATAATAACTTCCATAGAAAAGGCATGTTCAGAAGTACTAGCTCCAATTCTTTTGGCCTGTCCCTACTCCTGAGCTGAAGACTTTTCCACCCATCCTTGTGTCAGCAGAAAATGACACCACCTTCAAATTAGCTATTGCTGATCCCTATTCTATCACTGTCTCCCTTTTTTGGGTACTGCAATCATCTGACTTCCTTCCAAGGTGATCAGTGGCCAAAGCTCAGAGGTTTTAGATACCTTAGACCCGGCTGGGATAAGGAGAAAACATCAACCCTAAAAAGAACTTAATCCTGCCTCATTCATGGGATGAGGATCAGATGAAGCCGAAATCAGGGACAAAAAACAGGAAACAAAGGTGTTGTTCTGACCGAGGCTGCCCGAGAGCATGAAGCAAACTCCTTTTCTGAACAAAAAACCCTTTTATTAATTTACTGTGAATTCTGTTCATTCACATCCAGCAAAGTCTTTCAAGAAAGGATTTATAGTCACAGACCTTATCTGGCTTGGAGAGCTGCCAGGCCGATAGCTGCAAAACTTGGCAAGGAGTCTCGGAATGTCACGAGCCAATTAAGTGAACTAATTGTCTCCTGCAAACTCCACTCCCCTTTCGCTCCTCTTTTATTTCCTCTGGGAGGGGCCATTCATTGTCCACCTGTGGCCTTACTTCCAAGTCAACCCCTGTTCTTTAGCTGTTCCCTTTGTCTGGCAACTCTGTGCATGCGCACACTGGGAACAGGCTCCAGCTGTTCGTCTGCTCCACTGCTCTCCAACTCCAAAGGCAGCTGATAACTGTCAGATGGCCCTGGTTCCCTCTCTGCCTCTGACATGGAACCCTCATCAGAGCCTTCCCCACCCTCCAGGACTGGCCCACGTTTCTCCCCAACCTCCTCACTGTCCAAATCTGTTGCCAGCTCTGCTGGGGGGCCACAACAGGTATTGCCAGACATACTGCCCCTATGGATAAGGGTCTGGAGATAAGGGACATTTGTAAAACCAATGCTTGTCCTGGATAAAAGCTAATATGGAACTGAAAGTTTTCTAAAACAGAGGAATTTGTGAGTAAGGTGGGGGGGAGGGATGTTGAGAACCAAATCAAGTATTAGAAAGCATGCAAAGGGAATTATATTTTTTCTTATTTCAGGAAAAGATGCAACTGTTTTAAAGAACTGCATTTGAACCCCATGAGTTCTGAAGTAATGGATTAAAAAAAAAAAACAAATACAGTCAAATTAGCAGTTATCACTTCTAGTCGAATATCATTACTATACTATTTTCAAAATATAGAGGCAGGTCTTGTGTTATTTTCTGTTGTGTTCATTTTTCTCTTCTGTGATGTTCTGGATGTGATTTTGCTGCCACCAGAGAAGCAAATACTGGCATTTGAGTACCTCCTACAGTTGCTGGTTGGGTTGGGTTGGATTGGAAGAGAGAGGGGGGGGGGAAGCATCAATTCTCCTTGCTTTAGTCTAACTGCAGACATTTATCTTCTGAGCACTATTGGTAATGAAATAAGATTAACGGTGGTACAGCTGAATGCTTTAAATTAGCAAAAGTGAACGTCAGGTTCAGAGGTCGGCCATTTTGTTTGGACTGGGCTCTGTCACCATCCACTCTCATTTTATAGGAGGGACTTTGTTTTAAAGCATATTGGTGGTGCCAAATTTGATTTTTTAAAAGGATGTTTAATTAACACTCTCCCCCCCCCCCAACACCAAATGATTCCTTTCCTGAATTTCCATTTTATAAGCTGCTGTGGTAAAAGGAAAGCCAATGGCTAGAGAGAATCAGTACATTAAAAACTGAAAGAGGTGTTGGGAAAGAGATAAACTGGGAATATAAGGTGGAGTGAGGAATGTCTTTTAAGCACGGGGAAAAAGAAACCCTTAAGCGTGCTGAGCTTTGAATCCTTTCAAACGATATAAATACTTCGTCTTTCAGTTAGGTAAAGGTAAAAATAAAGGTTCCCCTTGCACATATGTGCTAGTCGTTCCCGACTCTAAGGGGCGGTGCTCATCTCCCTTTCAAAGTCAAAGAGCCAGCGCTGTCCGAAGACATCTCCGTGGTCATGTGGCCGGCATGACTCAATGCCGAAGGTGCTGGAACGCTGGTACCTTCCCACCAAAGTGATTCCTATTTTTCTACTTGCATTTTTACATGCTTTCGAACTGCTAGGTTGGCAGAAGCTGGGACAAGTAACGGGAGCTCTCTCTGTTACGCGGTGCTAGGGAGTCGAACCGCCGAACTGCCAAACTTTCTGATCAAATCTTAGCCACTGAGCCACTGCGTCTTTGAGTTACAGTTATTAAAAAGAGTTGAAGAAAAATGCATCTTGAAAATAAAGTGGATGCTCTCTCATGGTTACTATCCCCCCCCCCCACGTTTATGACAAGATTGTTATGGGACTTTCTTCTTCTACAATGTAAAAACAGAAATCCTAGTCTACTGATTGGGGGGGGGGGGAAGCATGTTACCTCTAAAAGGATTGACTTTCGTTTTGTTTTTTTCCAAGGGAGAGAATGCAAAAACTAACAAAAGCTAAAAGAAAACATACTTGTGCGTGTAATGAATTCTTTTATGGAGGAAGCTACACTTCAAGTTCATTACTGTGGCATTTTTCAATGGAAATTTGCCTGGAGCGCTTTCAAGAGGGGGGGGGAGAGGAAATACTAAACAGAGCTTTTTATAGCAGACTTAAAAGAAACTGTAATGTGCAGGTATAAAGTGAACGATCAGTTTGAAGGAGAAATGTACATCCCCCCCACCCACCCCCTCACGTTCTTGTTAGCATACACCATTATTATCTTTTCAGGGAATGTCAGAGCCCTTTCCGAGAAATTCTCAGTTTTCATACATTTGGGAAGGGTATTTACAATTATTTCAACAGCACCACGACAGCTGGTGAAAAAATCAGTTACTTTCTTCAAAGCTGAAATATTTGGTAGGGTGTGTTTGGGGGGGTGGGGGCACTTCAGCTGCAAAAGCTAGTGCCCTAAATATATCTCTGCTTAACTCTGGGGCTTAATGAAAAATAAATATATGCAATGCTTTAAGTAAATATGTACCCAGAACAAAGGGCTTTGAAATGGAAGTGTGAACTCGTGAACCTTTTCCTAGGCAGAGAATCCTGAGATGTCAACTGAAGCTAAATCCTTGGTAGGACGTTGCCTCCAACCAAGTTCATGGTTGAAGACTAATGGTTAGAGTTGTTGTTGTTGCTCGTTGTGAAGTCGTGTCCGACCCATCGCGACCGCATGGACAATGTTCCTTCAGGACTTCCTGTCCTCTACCATCTCCCAGAGTCCATTTAAGCTCCCGCCAACTGCTTCAGTGACTCCATTCAGCCACCTCCTTCTCTCTCGTCCCCTTCTTCTTTTGCCCTCAATCTTTCCCAGCATTAGGCTCTTCTCCAGTGAGTCCTCCCTTCTCATTAGGTGGTCAAAGTATTTGAGTTTCCTCTTCAGGATCTGGCCTTCTAAAGAGCAGTCAGGGTTGATCTCCTCTAGGACTGAATAGTTTGATTGCCTTGCAGTCCAAGGGACTCACAGGAATCTTCTCCAGCACCACAGTTCAAAGGCCTCAATTATTTGGCGCTCAGCCTTTCTTATAGTCCAACACAACCATACATCGCAACTGGGAAAACCATAGCCTTGACTATCTGCACTTTTGTTGGCAGGTTGATATCTCTGCTTTTTGCCATAGCTTTCCTCCCCAGGAGCAAGTGTCTTTTAAAAACCCAATGGACCCTACCAAAAATGATTAGAGTTAGAGTTGGGCATTTTAGGGCCCTGGGGCCACATCTGGCCCTTTGGATGGGGTCTACGACAATTTGCTGCAGCCAACTCACCACAGCCGACTTGCTAGATGTCTGAAAATCCTTCCACCCCTGTTTTGGTGACTCCAACATCTTGTCCACAATTCACTTCTCCAGCCTCTCCTGCCAGCTTACGTCCTTACCCCCTGAAGACTAATTTATTACCGTTTCACCTCTACAACAGTGAACCTGCTTACTGGACAAAGACATCCTCTTTCAGACACACACAGGGTTTAGTTTTATTTTAACACAACAGAGATAGAGAGGGAGGGGGGAAGAGGGAGAGAGAGAGAGAGGGAGAGAGAGGAAGAGAGAGAAAGGAAAGAGAGAGGAAGAGAGAGAGAGAAAGAGAGAAAAAGAGAGATGAAGAGAGAGAGAGATGGTAGAGAGGAAGAGAGAGACAGGAAGAGAGAGGGAAGAGAGAGGAAAGAGAGAGGAAGAGAGAGAGAGAGGAAGAGAAAGAGAAAGAAAGAGAGAGAGAGGAAGAGAGAGATGGAGAAAGAGAGGAAGAGAGAAAGAAAGTGAGAGAGAGGAAGAGAGAGAGGAGGGGGGGAAGAGAGAGAGAATATGAAGCAGTTATAAAACCTTGGACACAGATTACTGCCCATGCTTAACTGCAGCTTAATAACAAGCCAAGCAAAGTGGAAAGCTTATATGCTGGTATTGCACTGTGAAGTTTTATATTTGCCTTTCAGGGACACTTTAAAAAAAGTACACAATAATGGCTGGAGGGAAGTAAGATACCAATAAGTCATAATCAATTTCACTCTTTATCGCATTGTCTAACAACGATGTAGAATATCTATTTTACCAGACCATGCATGGTATCATTCAATTTTTTTTATTTTTTTTAAAAAAAATTGAGCAAGGTTTCTATATCTAACGTCTCCACGGAAAACCTATCAGGTCAGAAATAATCAACCTTCTAACCTTCATGCTCTGGGGAGAGTCACCAGCGAGCTATAGATAGCAAAGAAGGTAAAACTCTTAGCAGCCGAGTTCCAATGACAGAGTGCCACGCGAATAAGCAGCCTTTTCTTCTCGAGATGGATAAAATGTATTTGAAACCAAACCATATTACTATTGCTATTACAAATTCCATCTTGACCCAGAGACTGCAGGAATGGGATCACAGTAAGAATACGTGGGTTAAGAATAGAATGGAACAGAATGGAATGGAACAGAATGGAATGGAATAGAATAACAGAGTTGGAAGGGACCTTGGAGGTCGTCTAGTCCAACCCCCTACAGGTGACAAGCATCAAGGAGATAGCAGAACTACTTAACTCATTTTTTTTTGCATCTGTCTTTACACAAAGGGGAAAAAAAACAGTCCAACTTATCAAAAACAGCACCACAAAAAAAAAAAAAAACAAATTAGGAACGCAAGTTAAAATAATAAGTGAGCACCTGTCTACCCTAGATGAGTTCAAATCACCAGGACCGGATGGATTACACCCCCAAGGTTCTGAAGGAACTGGCAGACAAGATCCCAGAACCACTGGACTATATCTTTCAAAAATCCTGGAGCACAGGGAAACTGCCAGAGGACTGGAAAAGAGCTGATGTAGTTCCCATCTTCAAAAAAAGGGGGGGAAATAGATCCAGAAAACTACTTTAAGATTCTTCTTCACCATCCTGGAATGCTCAGGATCTGACAATATCTATTCTAAAGAGTAGATTCCTGAGCCAGTGAATTTGGGTCTGGGGACAGTGATGTCAAAATGGGAGAAGCAACTGGATAATCATAGCCCCTTGCCCTTTTTATGTGTGTAGAGCAAGCAATGCATGTAAAAAAGGATAGGGTGTTTTGATGGCCTTTCTGTCCTTGAACTGTCCATTCTTTGATTCCACAAGCTCCCAACGTCTTGCATTGCTAGAATTCATACATTCCTATCTCCCGCTTCAACACTTCCTGGGTAAAAATCTAGAAAGTGCAGTAACAAAAGGTTTGGATAAGCTAACAGTTAGTAGTCTGCTTTCTCTAACGTCTCATGTAACTTCCGAATTTGGGGAAGATGGTTCTGAGTGTTAATGATGCCAAGAAGGTATTAGCAGAGAAGGTCGTGCCTTCAGCAAATCACTTGCCCAAGATTTGGTTTCATATTTGTGTGGAAGGGAAGAACAAAGAATGTTGCGCCAACTCAGGAAACTCAAACTGCCCAAATAGCTGCTGATTCAGTTCTACAGAGGAATTACTGAGTCTGTCATCTGCACCTCCATAACTGTATGGTTTGGCTCTGCAACCCAACAAGACAGACACAGACTTCAGGGGAGAATCAGAACTGCAGAAAAAACAATGGCTACCAACCTGCCTTCCATTGAGGACCTGTATACTGCACGAGTCAAAAAGAGCGCTGTGAAAATATCTACAGACTCCTCACTTCTATCCTCAAAATGATGCTATAGGGCACTGCACACCAGAACAACTAGATACAAGGACAGTTTTCCCCCGAATGCCATCACTCTGCTAAACAACTAATTCTCATAACTGTCATATTACCTACTAAGTCTATATTACTATTATATCTATCTCTTCCCACTCATGACTATAACCATGTTGCTTGTATCTATTTGTATTGTTTTATTTGTTTACTAGTACGATTTGATAGCTTATTAGTAACCTTGACTATCACTAAGTGTTGTATCTTATGATTCTTGATGAATGTGCTTTATTCTCCTTATGTACACTGAGAGCACATGCACCAAAAACAAATAGCTTACGTGTCCAATCATACTTGGCTAATAAAGAATTCTATTGTAATGTAAGTTTTTGGATGAGGGAAGAGGATAGGAAAAGATAATGCCCTTGGTGACAAAGATGCAACTTTTCTATATTAGAAACTATTAAGATACTTCCAAAGTATATATTCCCAAAAGTCACTGAAGGGAAGAAACAGAGAAGGAAAGATGTGGCGTATGTACAGCTGAGAACCTTTTCTCTAAATGTGATGTATTCTTTCTAATTCCCCAGAGTCCTGGATTAAAGTCTTCTGGACTGATGATATTCATGTTTCCATAGTTTTATCACAAAGGAGAAGAAGGAATTTCCATTGCTGGAAAACTGCCCAGTTCAGTTCAAGAGATGAACCCCCAAACACAGCATAGTTTACACGGTGTCAATGTTCTTCCATGGTAAAAAGAGAGAGAGGGAGGGAGGGAGAAAGAAGGAGAGGGGGAGGGAGGGAGGGAGGGAGGGAGAATATGCAACAGAGGGCTCAAAGGAAGTCCACTCAGCTCACTTATTCTTCTAGCAGCAAAACAAAATTAGGTTGGAATGGATCTTCCTAAATCTTGACAGTTAAGTATTTGCTTAGTAGAAAGAAAAATGAAATTATCCACATGACCTCACAACATCCATTCACTTCTCATTGGCGTATGGATCTTTGCTTTAGACACCTTTATGTTCTGAAAATCTAATAGTAATAGTAATCATACTGTGTTTCCTCGAAAATAAGACAGGGTCTTATTTTCTTTTGACACCCCCCCCCAAATAAGTGCTTGGCCTTATTTTCGGGGAGATCTTATTATTCTTGAGGTGCAGGAGGCGGCGAGCGTGGTCACCTCATGGCTGCTGCTGTGTGGCAATATTTTCGGGGAGGGCTTATGCACTCAAGTGCATGCACTCAAAAGCCCGATTGGGCTTATTATTTAGGGAGGTCTTATTTTCAGGGAAGCATGATACTAGAAGTAATCGTAGCAGTAATGGAATGTTCATTGCTGTGTAAATATGGAAAGATATCACGAAAAAAGTCAGCAAGAGAATGAGGACTCATAAACAATGGGATTCTCAGGACTGAAATGAGACTCAATTGTCACCGTTGGTCTGATTCTCACATTATGCTATTTCATTCCCTCTGTCCTATTGTACTGCACAGAAGCCACAAGCCATGGTTTAAAAACCATGTAGGTTTACCCAACAAGCTAAGCATTAAATAGGCAAACTGCAAAGCATCAAGGAGCACTTTATGAGGGACGCAGTGGCTCAGTGGCTAAAAGGCTGAGCTTATCGATCAGAAGGTTGGCAGTTCAGCGGTTCGAAACCCTTAGCGCTGCACAATGGAGTGAGCTCCCCTTACTTGTCCCAGCTTCTGCCAACCTAGCAGTTCACAAGCATGTAAAAAAGCAAGTAGAAAAATAGGAACCACCTTTGGTGGGAAGGTAACAGTGTTCTATGTGCCTTTGGTGTTGAGTCAAGGCGGCCACATGACCATGGAGACGTCTTCGGACAGCGCTAGCTGTTTGTCTTTGAAACAGAGATGAGCACCTCCCCCTAGAGCCAGAAACAACTAGCACACATCTGCAGGGGAATATTTCCTTGATCTCCTGGCCTGCCTTACCCATAAGTATATATTTATATGCCATCCAGAGTTGCTTTTCAGAGTGAGATGGGCAGCATATAAATTATTTAACAAACAAACAAGCCCTATTTATGTTCTCATGGATCTTAATCTTTTCCTTCAGAAGATGTCCCTACTCTGTCTGAAGCCACGTCATGGGATACTCAGGATATCAGTTTCCCCCGGGGTTCAGCCCGATCCCCAACTCTTGACATGTTTTGCACCCTATCCTGACTCTGTCAATTCCCCCTGCACCAGCCTCTCTACACCAGCAAGTGTTTGCGTCTCCATTGCACATGCCGAGTTTTCAAAGCTCTTCACGTACCTTTCTGCAGTAATCCTTCAAACAACCCTGTATAATAGATGAGTAATATTATCTCTGTGTTACAGACACAGTAGGGGGAGAAAAAGCTGGAGATAAGAGGAAAGAGCTTGCCTAAGGCAACTAACTGAGTTCACAGCAGGGACAAGATTTGAATGTGGGGTCCCAGAACTCAGCCATTTAGCAAGAATACTATTCTACTTCTCCCGTTGCCAGGTATTTTGCAAAATAATAATAATAAAATTAAATTAAAAAATGCTATTCTGCATCAAGCTTTATTTGAATGCCGCTCCTTGGCTTGAAGTCCAAGGAGTTGCATTCTGTTTTTTGTTTTTTTGTTTGTTTGTTTTGGGAGTAATGATAAAATCATCACCAAGATATAAAATTCGGTCGATTACTGTATTTTCATAGTAGTCTCTAACAAGTACTAAGCAGTTCAATCACATCTCTTTACCATGCAGAAAATGCCAGTCCTTAAAGTAGACATCTCGTTCCTCCAAACCATTAATCACTCAAACTGTGACAAATATTTAGCTCAGGTCCATTTCATTTCTGCCTGTATTTTTTTCCCGACATAATACATTTTTGCAATTAGTACCTGTTGAAATGTCTGTCCCTTGCCTGAAGAATCAAATAAAGATATATAGATAGATAGATAATAGATAGACAGACACAGACAGATGGACAAGTAGGTAGGTAGGTAGGTAGGTGGTAGGTAGGTAGGTAAGTAGGTAGGTAGGTATGTGTATGGATGAATATTAAAAGTATAGTATCTCAAAAAAGATACTGATTCATTCCTTTGCCTAACCTCTCTGCTAAAAGATTTAAGAGAAAGAAAGGCACAAATGTTGGTTGCAAATGTGCATTTATGGAACAAGGGAAGAAAATTCTTCGCTCTTTAGATTACAAGCAATAAACAAAGCTACATATTCATTGTGCTAATGCCGTGATGGCAAACCTATGGCACGCATGCCCGAAGTGCCATGCGGAGCCATGTCGCATGGCATGTGTGACATCATCCATTCCTCTTCCAGGTTTCTGGGACGCATGCACGATCGACTATCAGCTGGCCTTGTTGAGTGCAGCAGAAGAGCTGGTCTTCTATTTTCTGGTGTGAGCATGCATGATGTCTAGCTGATCATCGCACATGCATTCACACCAGTAACTGGAAGACCAGCTTGCTGACACATATGTGCATGCTGGAAACCAAAAGTTCATTTTCTGGCATGAACATGCCCCCTGGGGAGCTCCTCTTCCAAGTTTTGGCCCCAACAAAAAGGTTCCCCATCATTGTTCTAACCCATTATGACAAAATGGTTTCTTCAAGGATTTGGGAGCTAGGAAATACAGAAAGAATGCTAGAAAGCAGTCCTCAAGTCATTTCACTAGTGCCGAACAAGAGTTCGGTCCAAAACAAGAATGGAGAACTTTGGTGGAGAATCAAAAGATCAGCAGAGAAGGAACAAATGTCAGGCTGAGGGTAGAGAAGTGTCAAGAGAGGCAATCAGGTTGCCACCCGAAAGAAGCAGGCAAATAACAGATGGTTGTTATTGCTATGAACAGAAGGTTTTATAGGCCTAGCTTTAGGGATCCAACTACTATAGGGTTTAGATGATTAGAAGTACACTACCAATAAAATGTCCACTGGTCCAGATTTGTAGAAGATAATTCCCACCAAGAAGAACCAATTTGCCTTCATAGGAGGAAACCATCAACTATATATACAGTGCTTGGTTGCATAGCTTATTGGTATTATTTGTGTCAAATAATGTCATCTGAGTTACAATACAGTTTAATCCTGTGTGCCCTGACGCCTTTTCAAATGATGAAAAGCTGACCGTTTTGTACAGCTTTATATAATTACACAAATGACGTGACGTTGATACTCAGGCAAATGACCTAAACGAATGCAAAAGCAATGAATTACATAAATGAGAATTTGATCAATGTTAAATTTTAACAGACAGCCTTTTGTCCCCAAGATCAACCGCCAGGATTAAATCAAGATTTTGCTATAAATATGCCAAGTTGAAGCATCCCTGATGGGGGGAAATAAGCCATATTTATGCTGCCTTGTGCTCCTACACGAAAGGCAACCTAGAAATTTAACAATGTTTTAAAACACAAAGAAAACATTATTTTTGGTGGCGCAATGGTAAGAATGCAGTACTGCAGGCTACTCCTGCTGACTGCCAGCTGACTGCAATTTGGCAGTTCAAATCTTATCAGGCTCAAGGTTGATTCAGCCTTCCATCCCTCTGAGGTCGGTAAAATGAGGAGCCAGATTGTTCGGAGCAATATGCTGACTCTGTAAACCATTTAGAGAGGGCTGTAGAAGCCCTGTGAAGCGGTATATAAGTCTAAGTGCTATTACTATTGCTGTTAATAAAAAGGGAATATTGAGAGATGAATAAACACTAGAACTATCACAGAAAGAATCTTATTTTTCAATGCATTATCAATTGCAGAGCTGCCCTTGATTAAGATTTGGATTGGGAGGACTGAGAATTGTAGTGGTGTGGTCTACAATGGGAAGCTAGCAAAACATCCCAGTAGAAGTGAGAAATGTTCTAGAACACTTCTTAGAAAGCTGCTTGGAGGCAGATATCAAGAGTTAAGTTCGAATCCAGATAATCTTTATTAGTGCAAACATGGATTGGAATAGGGTGGAATTGGGAGAGAGCATCAAAATAGGTAGATAGCTAATTTGCAGTTGGGAAAGCTTCTCTCTATTAGTTCTAAAGTTTAAGGTAAAGGTAAAGGTTCCCCTTGCACATATGTGCTAATTGTTCCCGACTCTGGGTGTGTGTGCTCATCTCCGTTTCAAAACCGGAGAGCCAGCGCTGTCCGAAGATGTCTCAGTGGTCATCTGGCCAGCATGACTAAATGCCAAAGGTGCACAGAACGCTGTTACCTTCCCACCAAAGGTGGTTCCTATTTTCCTACTTGCATTTTTAGGTGCTTTTGAACTGCTAGATTGGCAGAAGCTGGGACAAGTAATGGGAGCTCACTCGGTTATGCGGCGCAAGGGATTCGAACTGCGGCACTGCCGACCTTTCTGATCGACAAGCTCAGCGTCTTAGCCACTGAGTCACTGCTATGGTGCAATAGAAGATACATCTTTGATGGAATCCTTCTTCCATTGCAAGCAAAAGTCCATAAACTCAAACATTTAGGCAATTTATTTCATTGGGTCAGGCCTTTCCAAAGTCCAACTTGAGGTAAACAAAAACAATTAACCAAAATGCACCGCTTTCCTAAAAAAGTGTGCCCAAACAGCAGTTTTTAGTAAGGAAGTATGGAATTCCATCCATCTCCTTGTGAACCAATCACTTCATGATCCTTCCATTCTACGAAACTATGCTATTTGTGAACATAAAACAGCTTAGAGGGACCAGGAGGGCATAACTTTCTTTGTCCTCTATGCAACATTTATGATACAGGATCATGATCGTCTACAATCCCAAGAAAGGACAATAAAATGTGATCATATTTCTAAAAAGCACTAAATCATTTATAAATACGGGAAGGGTTAAGGTTGCTGAAACGATTTAATGTGAGATATTTCTCCTGCATGTAGTGGCCTAAATGTTCACCTTCTGAGATGTGTATAGATACACTACTGTAATTGTACCAAGTTCTGATCTAATAATTCAAAATGCCCACAATTAATCACATGATAATCTGTGCCATAATTTATACTGGACCAGGAGACGAGAGACATATCTAAGATAGAAGCATAAGGCTGGATCTGAGTAATGTGCCCAATGATAGACAATTTGAGAGCTTGAACAGGTATCGGATGGAGCAGCGAGAATCCCTTAAAAGTTACAAATTCCAGGGAAGTTGGAATTTGTGACTCAGTTATATTAACTGCTGGTTCATATCTGAATCTAGTTTTAGATTCTGAGGACCAAACCCTTGTGAAAAATTCAGAGATTTGATTTTTCAGGCCATTGGATCAAATCTCCAAACCAAATCAACTTTCCAAATCAGATGGATTGTTCAGATGGAGTTTGCCAAATTGAATGTTTCCAAATGTTTTGGCAGTTCAGAATGCAAATCCTTGGGGTATGTATGTATGTATGTATGTATGTATGTATGTATGTATGTATGTATGTATGTATGTATGTATTTTGGAGAAGCCAAATACATTTTAGAATCAAGCCAAACTTTGGGGGCTTAAAATGAGAGCTGACTCATGTACACCCACTGAAAGGGTCTATGACAACTCACAGCGGCCAAGGGGGTATGGCTGGGTGGGCCACTTGCCTCTGTGCAGCTGGCCATGCCCACCCAGCCACCCCGAGTCATCTGTGCCAAGTGGGCTGCACCTAGTTTCTGTGCTGACCTGGTGAGGCTGACCCAGCCAAGCCCACCTGCCTGCAGTCAGATGGCCACGCCCACCCAGCCACACCCACCCAGCCATGTCCATCTGGCAGCTGTGAGTCTTCCCATTCCGCCACTGAAAGGATAAAGGACGAAGCTGTATCAAAGATTACTTATATTTAACTGAGCACTGCAGACTTGCTGTTTGGCCTCCTGGAATCAGCGGCCAGCAGATATTTCGCGACCTTCCTCTCATTTGAAGAACACTGTGCTATTTTTTTTAAAAAAAATCCCAGTCTGTTTTGGGATGATTTTATGGCACTCTGTTTTAATAATGCTGCTGCTATTTTAATGCTGCTTAGTGCTGTGGTTTGCTGTTTTATAGCTTGTGCTCTTCTACTGTTTATTTAATCAAAAGCTTTCTAAATAGCTCTGGAAAGGTAAGCACCCTAAAATGGAGAACACTATTCTTTTAATGCTAGGATTTGCTCAGCATGTTAAAAACTAGGTTCTAAACATGGGCAAGGGCCAAGGGGAAGAGGGGTGAGTCCCAGAAGCATCTGAAAGGCTGAAGTTACCCAGTTTCCTTCCATCTCGCCCCAAAATGAAGGTTCCGTTTACTCCGTAGGGTTTCTGAAGGCTGTGAAAGAGACGCACATTTGGGGGAATTTTTTTGCACCTTTTTCTTAAAGAATGACTGTTGTATTTCTTAAATACAAATACAATAGCAGAGTTGGAAGGGACCTTGGAGGTCTTCTAGTCCAACTCCCTGCCTAGGCAGGAAACCTTGTACTGTTTCAGACAAATGGCTATCCAACATCTTCTTAAAGACTTCCAGTGTTGGGGCATTCACAACTTCTGGAGGCAACTTCTGTTCCACTGATTAATTGTTCTAACTGTCAGGAAATTTCTCCTCAGTTCTAAGTTGCTTCTCTCCTTGATTAGTTTCCACCCATTGCTTCTTGTTCTACCCTCAGGTGCCTTGGAGAATAGTTTGACTCCCTCTTCTTTGTGGCAACCCCTGAGATATTGGAAGACTGCTGTCATGTCTCCCCTAATCCTTCTTTTCATTAAACTAGACATACCCAGTTCCTGCAACCGTTCTTCATATGTTTTAGTCTCCAGTCCCCTAATCATCTTTGCTGCTCTTCTCTGCATGGTGGGAACCTACAATTAATTTCCCCCAAGAAACTGTGGGAATGGATACCTGTCAGAACGGACGTCAATCAAAGATGTAACTAAACTGAAACATTTCGCATTTCCACAACAATTTACGTTCAGCTTGATTTATGGACTGGCTCCAACTCGGAAGGATGCGCTGCGCCTAATTATCAGCATTTGCAGCCTGCTTTGGTTTTATAGATCAAATAAAAACACGGCGACTTGCAGCAATGGAGGATTCTGTGCGCATGGCAGGCGATGCACAGTGTTGACGCTGTGAAATATGTCTCCTTCTTTGACACTCCTGTAATGGTGATGCTCTTCACTTTCCTTGTATCCACGCGGTTTATGGTCCATAAAGTTTAATAACAAATTTAACAGCTGAACAGTGAACACTGCCGTTGCAAGAGGTAGTTTGGCATATAAGAACAGGACCTGGCTTTCAGCGCAGACCAGCCTGTTTTCATCCTTGCTCATGTAAAGATAGTGCGAGAAAAGGTCACGCTTAAGACCAGTGAACAATTTCAAACTATTAAACAAGCAGAGAGCAGGGACAGCTTTGTTAAACCACTGGATCTTTGACCACACATGGGAGGAAGGACAGAAACTTAGCTAGCAGTGCTGGCAGAGGACAGAGGCCATGAAGATTCTGAGCAAAGGAACTAGTATTGTAGGAAGGAAAGGAAAACTTGGGCTCTTGTTATCACAGTTTACAGCCTTTTTCCCATCCCATCTGATTGGCTGATTTTTTTTTTTTTTAATTTTGCTTTGTTACTTGGAGTCTGGAAAAAAAATAATCCTTTCTGTAAATTGGAATGCATCTTTACCCCTCTATAGAACCTCTTCTTATAACTGCATGTAAGGCTTTGGTGCGCCCAGCTTCATTTAACAAGACAAACTTACAACCAGAGGCATTTCTCGATAAAAGTGTTGGAAATAAATGGTGGAATTATTGCAGAGGAAGATTTTGGCCAGCTGATCAACTGAAGTCATAGGTCATTCTATTTGGGGATATAAAGGTAAAGGTTCCCCTCGCACATATGTGCTAGTCATTCCCAACTCTAGGGGGTGGTGCTCATCTCTGTTTCAAAGCTGAAGAGCCACCACTGTCCAAAGGCATCTCCGTGGTCATGTGGCCAGCATGACTAAATGGGAAAGGCACACGGAATGCTGTTACCTTCCCACCAAAGGTGGTTCCTATTTTTTCTACTTGCATTTTTTACGTACTTTCAAACTGCTAGGTTGGCAGACGCTCACTCTGTTACGTGGCACTAGGGATTTGAACTGCTGAACCGCCAATCTTTCTGATCAACAAACTCAGCGTCTTAGCCACTGAGCCACCGTGTCCTTATTTGTGGATATAGTAACAGAGAAATTAAAGGGAAACCATGGAAGTTTTTACAATAAGAATGAAAATCCTGTACAGAAGCTGAGCCTAGTCAGAGAGGAACCTAACAAGGCCAGAATACTGGATAATTTTGGATGGTTGTGAACCTATGAAGCTGGGACAAGACAAGACTAAATATGCACTGTTCTGTCTTTGGCCCAGAAGACCTTTTCCTATTAATATAATTTTTCCTTGTCTTCTGAATCTAAAAACAGCCATTATTATATTATTCTCAAGGAAACCCACATTTGGTTTAAATTATCAGACACATGTAGGGTTACGAGATATCTGAACAGGCAAAGGAGGTCATGGGCAATTGGAAAGGAAGACAAATTGAAAGGGGGTGGGGTAAGAAGGAAGACACAGTAAATGCTTAATTTTCATGGCATCTGTAACAAAAATTACAGCAAAAAAGACCTATAAGTGTATGGGATTATCTTTTCCAACATAAGAAAGCATTTGTAGTATTTCTCCTACAAAGTTACTTTAAAGAACATACACTAGTGAACATCTAGAATCAATGTAGATGTTCTTGAAAATTTCACCGTAAAAAGATACGGTGAGTCACGTGATGTACAATGATCATAGATTTGAAGGAGGTGGACTGAAGCTGATTGCTGAAATAAGGAACTGTAAATAATATAAATGCAAGCTGTCAAAGTCTGTCATTGGAGGTGGAAAAGAAAGAGGTAGATAATTTGCAAGGTCGCAATACACGAAAGTTTGAATGACAACTGTTGTGAAAACAGTCCAGAAACAACAGCAAAATAAGAGGCTCAAAAAAATGGACAATATTTTATGTTAAGGGTATTCTGGCTGGATGAAGGACATGTGGACAAAACTGGAAGAGAAATGCATGTGGCCTCTTATGACATCTGGTAACCCTAGACAGATGACTAAATGCCAAAGGTGCACAGAACAGCTTCATTTAACAAGACAAACTTACAACCAGAGGCATTGCTAAATAAAAATGTTGGAAATAAAGGGTGGAATTATTGCAGAGGAAGATTTTGGCCAGGGATCAACTGAAGTTATAGTTCATTCTATTTGGGGATATAAAGGTAAAGGTAAAGGTTCCCCTCACACATATGTGCTAGTTCATCCCGATTCTATGGGGTAGTGCTCATCTCCATTTCAAAGCCGAAGAGCCAGTGCTGTCCGAAGACGTCTCCGTGGTCATGTGGCCGGCATGACTAAACACCAAAGGACCACGGAACGCTGTTACCTTCCCGCCAAAAGTGGTCCCTATTTTTTCTACTTGCATTTTTACATGCTTTCGAACTGCTAGGTTGGCAGAAGCTGGGACAAGTAACAGGAGCTCACTCCATTATGTGGCACTAGGGATTTGAACCACTGAACTGCCGACCTTTCTGATGGACAAGCTCAGCATCTTAGCCACTGAGCCACCGCACCTCTAAATGTAAGTCACACATTAAAAAAAATAGATGGTGTTCATCTTCCAGAACATTTGGGAAGCAAGAGGGGTTCCAGCAGGTATGATCTTTGACCTTTCTAAAGGGAGAAAAGAGATCCCGCTTTTACACTCTTGCTGAAAAAGAAATTCTGTACAAATCTCAGCCTTTTCTATTGTTAATGAAATCTCTCATGTGAATACTGTCAAATATGTCACTTCGAACTATTTCTACAGGTGCGCCTTTAATATGGTGCCGTTGCAGGCTCTGCTCTCAAAAAAAGATCAGCTAAGTGGAGAAATATAAAAGAAATAAAATGCACAGCCACAAAACTGGCTAGGGATTATAGAGAAAATACAACAGATTAAAAGATCTATTTTCTAATCCCCCCCCCCCTTGTAAATAAACATAAAGATTATAAAAAGACTGGGTTGCTTTAACATTTCCCCACCGGCGGTTTTTCAATGTATTCAGCACATCACGTAATATCGGAGTAAATCTGTCTAAAAAATGTTTTACAATTAAGTGCAAGATACTTTCTCATGAACCAGTAAATTGAAACTTCTTCTCAGAGGAGCGACATAAAAGTCATTTTTATGGTTTTATTGTAATTTTAATAGGCAATTTCACAGGTAAACAGAAGTGTTTGAGCTCCATTCAATACTACGCCACAGATTATGCTGCATTTCTAATGGCATCAATGCGCACATCTACATGAGATGAAGAGGAATTACAAATGGGTCGTTTTGTAATATAAATGGCAGTGTTTTATGAACGCGTAACCGCCCAGCTGACAGAGAAATGGAAGATTTATAGAACAGGAGGGTATTAATCTAGCATCTTAGGAAGTGTGAAGAAGGGGAAGTGGGGAATTGTTTAGCCTTCAGACATGTAGACAGCAGTCTGACCTGGTTTGTCTGGGTTTTAGGCATTCTGAGAATGCATTCCAGCTGATGATCATCAACCTGCATTTTGAAGAACAAGTTAAGCTACTGGAACAGGAGCCTGTGTCAGGCCTGCAGCCATCTTTCTTTTGGATATTTGGCCTGCCACACTTCCTATTATTCTACTATGTATTTGTCGTGGGGAAAAAGGGAGGGAGGATGGTAAGGTAGCCATGTAGCCATAACAAAATTCCTTCTAGAAAGCCAAGGTCATCCTTTGTCTCTGCACCTGACCGGAACTGGATGGGTGGAACTGCCAGCATGGCAGTGGGAGATTGGACCATGTGATGGATTTGCCAACAAAGCTCTCTTAATAAATTGGAACTTTGACCAATACTTTGCCTTGGACTCTGATTTACTTTTGGATGCTATTTGGAAACCTGACAGCCTGAATAGGTTTAGAATTGGAATGCCTACATGTAAAACCAACAGAGTCAAATCTTAATGGATAACAACATGGTGTGTGAACGTAGAGAGACACAGACCTCTGCCCTCTGCTGATATGTTGGCTAGTACCAGAAACATGTACCAATAATAATGAGTTATTTTTGGCCAACAGCTAAGACA
>NC_138561.1:9317161-9407161 GCF_964273705.1 Natrix helvetica
TTCCCACTGGCCTACCATGAAGGTACACATGCTATGGAAATGTTCTCCTTTTCTCCTACTTCTGGCATTGGAATCTAGTTTTGCTACATGGCTTTTAACTCTTTATCAGCAGTCAAGAGTCAAACATGAATGGATGGCTATAAAAATTCAAACCATAAACTGTTCTGATTTCATTGCATAGATTGTGGAATCTAATTTTCCAAACTGCTGGATCTGTGATCATTTCCACCAAAGGTGCTAGTGCAGGGGTGTCAAACTAAAGGCCCGGGGGCCGGATTCAGCCCACGGGGTGCTTAGATCTGGGGCTGCCATGGAAATAGCAAAGGACTGGCCCACAGTGCTTGTGCCAGCAAAAACGGCCTCCCGAGCTCCGTTTTCCAGCTGTCAAGGCTTCCTGCAACCCTCTGCTAGTGAAAATTTATTTTATTTATTTATTTATTTGATTTGTTAGCCGCTCCCTCTCCACAAGGGACTCGGGGGGGGGGGATACAATAAATAAAAGCACATATATATATTACACAGAGGAGGTAACAACCATTACAATGCATAAAATAATAATAATGAGATTAGGAATTAAAATACCCCAGTTTAAAATTACTGATTTAAAAAGTCTGTCAGGAGGAATAAGATGGAATTATGGTTGAGCCAGGCCAGATAATTGAAAAAGGTGGGTCTTGAGTTTTGAACGGAAGGAGCGGAGGTCGGTGGTGATCCTAATGTCGAGGGGGAGGTCATTCCAAAGGGCTGGGCCCATCACAGAGAAGGCCCTACTCCTGGGTGTCGCCTGGAGCTCCTGGAGCTTTGGGGGCCGTTTTTACTGGCAGAGTGCTTGGACTGCCATGGGCGCCCCCAAAATGAGTGTTGTGGAGCTGGCCACATCCACCCTGGCTATGCCCAATCTGTCCCCCCCAAGGTCAAATACAAACCTGATGCGGCCCTCAACGAAACTGAGTTTGACACCCCTAGTGTGCTAGTGTATTCCAGCATTTCTAATAATCTTTTCTAACAGTAACTTTTACCAGAAATGCAACACACAGGATTACATCACATCACCTGGTAGAAGGAGAAAAAGAAATGATTCCTCAAGCAGATCCCAGATTGCTCACTTCTTTTGAAGCAAGACCTTCATGAAAGAATGACAAAGGCACTTTGGTGCCTGAGGATGGGTGAGATTAAAAAAAAATATGATTATCATTATGCAAGCGTGATGGGCTGTGATATAAATGAACTTTAACATGTAAAAGAAGCTCACTTTCATATTCACTGCCATAAAAGAATTTCTAACGGCCGCTTTACTTTAAAAGAGGAAGCGGGCCTTCGAACAGAAGCTGGCTTTCCATATTGCAAATCTTAATTTTGCCAACCCAAAGAGGGAGTATAAGCTTAAAGGCCTGAATTTAACAAACCTAATTATCAAGGCTTAATTAGTACCAAGGGTAAAGCTTCATGGAACACCTGCAGACTTAATTTATGTCCTGACAGAGAGGAACAAGTGTTAATGGGCTATATTTATGTTAATACCTGAACCTTAGGAAACCAGTGGGATAACTCTGTCTTATGTTGCAAGTTACAGGACAAGCTTAAAAAGTTTCATCACCTTCATTTAAAAATCACTCCTTGGAGTTCCTTCTTTGTTTTCTTTCTTGGAAGAAAGAATTGGATGAGTAGAGATCTCATTTGCAAATAAGTAGCACTAAACTAAGAGCTATTGTTGATCGGTTCAACAATTAATGCCTTCTTTATCTTCAAGAGTAAAACAGAAAAAAAAATAACATTGTTGTACTTGTTCCCCATCAACAGATATGTCATCTGTGGCCCAGTGGTGGGATTCAAACTTTTTTACTACCGGTTCTGTGGCTTGGTGAGCATGGCAGGGGAAGGATACTGCAAAATCCCCATTTCCTCCCAATCAGCTGGGACTCAGGAAGCAGAGAATAGATGGGAGCGGGACCAGTCAGAGGTGGTATTTACCGGTTCTCCGAACTACTCAAAATTTCCACTACTGGTTCTCCAGAACTGGTCAGAACCTGCTGAATACCACCTATGCTGTGGCCCCATAGTAGCCCCACAGCTGCAGGTCAGGCTTCCCAGCTACTCAATCCTAATAAATAGTACATAAAACATGGAATAATAGGACTGGAAGGCACTTTGCAGATCTTCTAGCCCAATCCACTGCTCAAGCAGGAGACAATTCTCGACAAATGCTCTTTTTGAAAAAACTCCAGTGATGAAGCATCCACAACTTCTGGAGGCAAACTATTCCATTGATTAATTGTTCTCACTGCCAGGAAATTTCTCCCTAGGTTGAATCTCTCTTTAATGATCTTCCACCCATTACTTCTGGTCCTGGTGTTTCTGGTCCTGCTTGTAGGTACTTTGTAGAATAAAGTGCTACTCAAGTGCTGGAAGACCACTATCTTGTCACCCCTAATCCTTCTCTTGGTTGGACTATACATATCTAGTTCACTCAATCTACATTCATAAGGCTTAGCCTCCAGATTTATCATCCTTGATGTTCTTCTCTGCACCCTTTCTAGCACCACAACATCTTTTTGGCAGGGGTGGGGGTGTATTGTGGTGATCTGAACTGATACAGCATCTCAAGTGTGGTCTCACCAATGCAGGATTATTAGTAATTAGTAATTGCCTAGTGTTTAAACAGTACTTTACTGCACAAGTTGTATGTTTGCTGAACACTACTAGGGTTGTGGTTAAGCCAATGAAATATCTCAGCCTTTTCATATTTAAGATAAACAGAGGGATAGAATCAAGATCACGTGAAGTGTTAATACCACTTTATAATGCCTTGGTAAAGCCACATTTGGAATACTGCATTCAGTTTCGGTCGCCACAATGTAGAAAAGATGTGGAGACCCTAGAAAGAGTGCAGAGAAGAGCAAGATGATTAGGGGACTGGAGGCTAAAACATATGAAGAACGGTTGCAGGAACTGGGTATGTCTAGTTTAATGAAAAGAAGGACTAGGGGAGACATGATAGCAGTCTTCCAATATCTCAGGGGTTGCCACAAAGAAGAGGGAGTCAAACTATTCACCAAGGCACCTGAAGGTAGAACAAGAAGCAATGGGTGGAAACTAATCAAGGAGAGAAGCAACTTAGAACTGAGGGGAAACTTCCTGACAGAACAATTAATCAGTGGAACAGCTTGCCTCCAGAAGTTGTGAATGCCCCAACACTGGAAGACTTTAAGAAGATGTTGGATAGCCATTTGCCTAGGGTTTCCTGCCTAGGCAGAGGGTTGGACTAGAAGACCTCCAAGGTCCCTTCCAACTCTGCTATTGTATTTGTATTAAGATGGCAAAACTGAAACAAAATGTCTACATTTTCTTAAACCTCCTTCTACAGCTTCCCATAAACTAAGACTCGCCTTGACTGATGGGAAGGGTACGGTTAGGCCACAACTGCTGATGAGTGTAGAATTTCACTGATAAAAGAGTTTCATTTTGTTCGGAAACCAGCATTTCAGAACAAACCGTGCCGCATGTGAAATGGCATGCAAGTTGACAAAATGGAAACGTCCCATTCTGAGAATTATGATATAAATTCCGGATATGTTTAGTCATAAACTTTTCATCAACACAGATGGTGTGAAACGCTTAAAAAAAAGTTTCTATACAAATACAAACAACTTTCATGATTCGTTTTTGACATATTAATGCATAAGTGTTTTGATCCTTTTATTCCTCTGTATTGGTAACTTCTGGTTGTCAAAATAGTTTCTCCACAATAAAGGATCAACTCAACAATGAGTAAATATCCAGATATGACTAGCTTTGAAACCTGATAACTGGTCTATTGCCTTTGAAGAGAAAAATGAAGACTTCAGTATAAACAGGGAAACCAATTGATATATAAAGACGGAAGCAGCAAGTTATAAATAGATAGTTCAAAAAGATACTTTAATTAATTCCTTAGCAAGAATGTATTCACTCTTTGTAATATAGAGTCATCCTTACTGGAAACCGGTTTGCTACTCTCTTGGAAATCCTTTGGCGATTTGGTTCAGTAGTTTCATTTACTTTATGTTCATATTTCTTAAAGGAAGAATGGACAAAGAGAAAAGGGGGATTTATGTGGCTTTCATTCTCATTTTTTTTCACTGTTTCTGTATTCTTCAGCTATAGTCTTACCTTCATTTCTAGCTGAGAAAGAATTCCTGCAGGTTAAACCCATCCATGACTCTTAAACTACAAGAACTAAGGAAGGCAGATTATAAAATACATAAATAACAAGAATTAAATGTAAAAATGGGGTAACAATCTTCACAGCAATTGCTTCTCAGCAATTTTCATCTATGAAATATTTTTGGAGGGGAATCAAATGCATACTGTGAATTATGCAATTAGTTATATTCACGTATAATCTCACACATACTCTTAAATTTAGCTTGCCTTTGGAAGTTGTGGGAGCTTCATCACTGGAGGCTTTCAAGAAGAGATTGGAGTTCCATTTATCAGAAATGGTGTAGGGTCTCCTGCTTGGGCGGGGCAGTTGGACTACATGATCTACAAGGTCCCTTCCAACTCTGTTAATCTATTAATCCACAGAGCTTTGGGGCTGTATTGTGATTGTAAATCAGACCACCTGTATTACCTTTGAATCAGTGTTGATTCTTGGTAAATGCATGCAGCTTTTGGGGGGTAAGATTTTGGAAGTGGTTTGCATTGCCTCCTTCTCACGGATGAGAGTGATTATCCCAAGGTCACCCAGATGGCTTTGTATCTAAAATGGGATGATAAATCACAATCTCTCAGTTTGCATTCTGATACTTTAACCACTAGAGCAAGGTATCCAATCATGGCAACTTTAAGAGTTCTGGGACTTCAACTCCCAGAATTCCCCAGCCGTAGGGAATCCTCAACTCTTAAAGCTGGTTGGACACCACAGCTCTGGATCAAACTGGCTCTCATATGGATTTTATTTTAGATTTAATGTGGTACATTTGGTTTCCCTTCTCTAAATTATGTTGCGTGTAGTCAGCCAATGTTACCACATTATACTAAAACATTAAGAAAATCTCAATTAGTGTCTGAATCTGTGATTAAATTGACTCATGTTCTAAATATACTCTTAGGATTTGTCAACTAGGGCTGGGGTTACGATTACAGGAATTATAACAAGTGTGTGCACTTACACACACACACACACACACAACACATACCGAGAAAGACATCTAGATCCTGGCTGCTGAGATTAGTTTACTTAAACCAAAATGCCAAATACATGCCTGACTAATCGCCTCAAGCAAATCAACCCCTTTGCTCTGAAATAGTTATTGCTCTTTTATAACAGGATTTTATAATGCTTGAGAAACTAGTGGGCAGCTTGTTAACCATAACAGCTGAATCATAAAATGCACTGGAGGATTTCTGAAACTGATTTATCTTATCTATTAGATAGGTATGACTGGCCTTTACATCTAAATATATCTTCTTTAAGCCATATATTATTATTCAATGCACCACCTCAGAGATCAAGCTAGATCGGGCACACGTTTACTTGGAAGTAACTATATTGCACTGGGGGATTACACTGGCTTGAAGTGAAAACTCCTTCCAGGAACTGCTTGCTAGAGCAGATCTTCCAATTTTTTTTTTAGTTAATTGTTCAATTGGAGTTGGACGCCATAAGAATATGCCACTCAGAGCATATTTGCATACATGACTCCTTGACCAAATATGGAGATGCCCTTGCTTTAGCTAGTTATGGCTATGACTAGAAAGAATAACCAAAAAAAAACCCCATATCTCCTAGGATAAGGAAGATTGCTATCAGAGTGTGTCTCACTGATTTTGGCCAAAGCATAAAACTGCATCTCACTTATTTTGGCCATGCCATAGAGGGGAATTCACCGGAGAAAGCAGAGTTGGCGGTAAAAGGATGACAAAGAACATGATGGCAGGACACCATCAAAGTGGACACCAGCCAGAGCAACTCAAAGAAGGAGTGCAAGATTGGAAGAGATGGAAAGACCTGGTCCCTGGAATTGCCAAGAGTTGGACACAACTAAATGGATAACATCACTATCCTCCCCCACTCCTCCTCCTCATCTGCATCCTGATGATGTAAAGACTGAAATGTATCTTTCCCTTACTGCATATACAACCTACAATTTCTTAACTGGAAATAAATTCTGTTGAATTCTATGGCTAAATTTTAATTTATATGTTAGGGCTCATTTGGACCCATCGGTTTAATCCAATGAGGCACAAGCAGAATAGGTATATCAGTTTAAGAATCCAAAAGCTAAATTCAACCACCACTAGGGGGGAAAAAAGCTCAGCCTTTCCATCTCAGGTCTTGGCAGATTGAGATTCTGAACTGGACTCTATCTGGCCATTGGGGTTCCATGTTGTAAGTGGTGGAAAGCCAAACACACAAAGAAACATTGTGGAGCATCCACTTGCAAGGAAGCACATCTATATAAATAGGAGACTTTCTAAGATCTAAGTAGCCAATTAGGGTTGCTACAGCTCAACTTTGGGAGAAGTCAAGGGATGTTGGGTATTTATGGCCCATTCAGGACAAGAACAACTTTTGTCATAGCCCGTAAGATTCCTGATAACATGTCTGATTCTTGAAAATCTAGATTTTAGACCAGACTGAAAATGGGCTGCTGCCTTTGTTCCTTGAAACTGGTCGTTTGTTCAGACTGTTTATGCATCTTTGATTCTTGGATTCAGTCAGAACATTGCCACTGGTTGGTTCTCTGTGAATTAAATTGAATTTTACAACTCTCCAAGCAATTGTAAAGTTTGCATCCCTGCAGTTAGTGACCCAATCAGTTTACATTCTTCTGGGGTCTGAGTCAAGCTGCAAAATCATGATTCTTGTTTCTCAATGGAAATCTATGACCAGAACATGTACTGGTCTCTTCCTTTTCTATCATCATAATGGCCTCCAGGCCATTTCACCCACAAAATGACCAGCAAATTGGTCATAGTGGGTCATTAACCACTGAATCCATTGAACCTTATAGCCTATGCCAAGAAGGCCATTAACCACTCTGAAGACTTCTGTTGGATGACCTTGGTAAGATCACCTTTGGAACGCATGGAATAACATATATTTTGCCTGCTGAAGTTTCCAGTTTCAATTGCTAACTTCCCCAAGTGGAGCTAAAAAAAAACCCTGCCTGGTATACTGTAAATCTGCTGTGTTACAAGATGTATTAGATAGACCGTGGTGTATTTGATGGCAGCTTCCTGATTTTCTTTGCGGTGAGATCACAAACGGTCCTAATCTGTACCTATGTTTGTTTATGCTCTGAGAACATTTCATCGTTCTTAGCACCTTAGAGTACTAAGGTGACAACATGGCCAATTGTACCATGGTTTAGCACACATCTAAGCAAAGATGATCTCAATGTTAAGGTAAAAGTAAAGGTTCCCCTTCCACATATATGCTAGTCGTTCCCGATTCTAGATCTCAGTGTTAGTATGGGCTGAACCTGTAGTAAGCTCTTCTAAAGACTTCAATCAAAACAAACAACTGGATATATTCACTATGCTTGCAGTGGCTGCCTGAAACTCAAACTTGATCTATCCCTGGTAAATACTGGTATATCCTGTCTGCTGTCTTGAGGAGGAATTAGCATTGCTCCAGGACAAGGTATCAGTTGCCAGCTGTTGAGGAAGAACTAGAGGTCAACACCTCTCTGAGAGAGGACATAGCTGGATAGCATGATAATATACTGCTTCCCCCCTACCCCGTAGTCCAGGAAAGTAAGAGTAACTATTTTTGCTGGGACAAAAACTAAATGCCTGTCTGAATTCAAGATCATGATTTGTCTGGCAATTTAACTAGGCAACATTTGGTCAACCTAACCTTCAAAGCTTACCCTCTGACTTCCTTGGTGGGCTTGTAGCTGAGTTCCTACCAGACCTTGTGGAAGTCTCTTGTGCACCCAAACTGTGCACTGGGATGTTAGCACTAACGTAGGACCTCTTTTTCTTGATTACTATTTTAAAGAAGTCTGTTGCAACCAAATTCAGGGAATCCAGCTTGTCGATCAGAAAGGTCGGCAGTTCGGCGGTTTGAATCCCTAGCGCCGCATAATGGAGTGAGTTCCCATTACTTGTCCCAGCTTCTGTCAACCTAGCAGTTCGAAAGCACGTAAAAAATGCAAGTAGAAAAATAGGGACCACCTTTGGTGGGAAGGTAACAGCGTTCTGTGCGCCTTCGGCATTGAGTCATGCCGGCCACATGACCACGGAGACATCTTCGGACAGCGCTGGCTCTTCGGCTTTGAAACGGAGATGAGCACTGCCCCCTAGAGTTGGGAACGACTAGCACATATGTGCAAGGGGAACCTTTACCTATGCAATCAGTAAATGACTGTTCACTAATGTCAGCCTGGAAGCCATTTTTTGTGTTGCATCTTCAGGCTGCCAACTGATCTCTTTTGTTTAGATTTCTCTTGCTAATCTTTCTTTTAGTTTAAAATATTTAAGAGCCACCCAAAACTACAATTACAACCCCAAAATATGCAGCTCTCGTTGAGTGGCCAACAATAACTCCAATAACGGTCACTGATAATGATAACAGATTACCTACAGGGGCCTTCTAGACATAACCAGGGCACAAACACAGTACTGTTTTAACTTGGTTGTGGAAAGCACAGCCTCCCCTTCAACATTATGCCAATTTCCTCAGTGTGAACTACAACCATGAAACAGGTTGTGATCCGTTTCTCTTTTCCCACAATCAGCGTTCAGACCAAATGTACATCCCTTGTGCCCTGCTACATTTAATAACCAGTTCTTTTGAGGGATTTAGAGGACACCCATGAAATCTAAGGCAATCCCAATGTGAACTTCCATGACCATCCAAGAATTCCTGCTCAGGGATCCTCACTATACTAGTTATTTTGTGAGAGATTCAATGCATACATAGAAACACAGTTAATAAACTCTAGTGTGTTCCCAGGTCAAATTCTTCAACTGGGATGTGGAACCTTAAATTTCATTTTGACACAAGCAAGGAGCACGGCTCCCCAAAATGCATCTACGAGCACTGGATTTCAAGCCGAGATCCATCAGATCTTTGACATGTCTCTCCTACTTGAAATTGATGAGTTTCTGTGTCAACACCCTCCATTAGCCATCTTTCATGCTCTGGAGGCCCTTCTTGGCCAATTTAACAAAGAAGGATGCTCTACAAAAGAGACAAGTTATCTACTAATGACAGGCAATGGTTCAATATTTTATGCCACCTTAAAAAACTTCTCAGTAACTGAAGGTGTTCTCACATTAATTCTTTGCATCAATTATTGACAGGGAATTTAATTTAAAGGCAAGTAGCCAGTAACCTAGGGGTACTCTTTTAAATAATTTATAATTGCTGCATAGGTGTAATCATATTGCTATTGATTAAGATCCACTCGCTTCTATCCGCCCCACGTTCCTTATGCTAATTAATTTAAGTGATATCACCCTTTTAACACTGTATTTCTTGGTAAGAGGAACTCATTATAAAAATAATTTAATAAAGGCCATCTTTTACAAGTTCATTTGATTAATACCTTGTGCGCCCATGGAGGGAGAGGGAGAGGGGACGAGGAAAATGGGAATAAGAACATTAAGCTAGAAACAGAAAGCACATATAGACATTAAAGCACAGACTGCTTGTGGCAGGGACCACTTCTAAAGATCATATGCACATCACGTAGTTGATGGATGCATAAATGTACACCCCCAAAAGCCTCCCAAAGCCCATAGGTGTTTTTTTTTTCCTATTGAAACATTTTCTATATGTGACTCCCTCGTACCACCATCATTTAGAATATGAATTTCATTTATGCTTCCAGGCTGGATACAAAAACCAAGAAAAGCAGAAGAAACTTTAATTCTAAAGACATCTACATGCAAAAGACATTTAGGGGCTGCAGTAAAAGTATCCATATGTACTATGGAACTGATGATATCATGCCCAAGCAACTATCAAAAGTAGTTACAACCAAGGGCAAAACAAATGTCAACAATTTTGCACGCATAAACACATATTTCCACATCTAAGTAGCAAAGAGATACTTTCCTTGACCTTTAAAGACCACCTTGAATTAATTCTATACCCCCCAAAAGGTCCCAAAGGTGCTTTCTCAAAAGGCAACTGGACTTTCTCTTTTTTTCCTTGAAGGTGTTTTGCTTCTTGGATGGGAAGGGAAAGGTCTTCAAAGAAAAAACAGAAACTCCAACTGCTTCTTGAAAAAGCACCTTTGGGACAACCATAACCTGGATGACTGAGAATCTCCATAGAGGTTTACACCAAAAAAGGATTGATACAGAAGAAGGAAATAAAAACGACTCAATCCCCACCATACATCCTGCTCTTTATCGCTCTAAGTACCTTCACTCTCTCGTTCCATCCCAACTCTAGATGCAAGGGGGGGGGGGAAATTCTCATTTTATTTCTTGCCAGAGTTAGAAGGGTGGATTGACTTTACCTCCTTAAACTTTATAGATTGTGTCACTGACTATTAACAGGCCCGATATTACATACAGGTAGCACTTGACTTAAAGTCACAATTGAAACCCAACATGTCTGCTGTTAAGTGAATTTCCCCCCCCCATTTTTCGACTTGTCTTGCCACAATTGTTAAGTCAATCGTTGCAATTGTTAAATTAGTAACACCGCTGTTAAGTGATTCTAGCTTCCCCATTAATGTTGTTTGTCAGAAAGTCACAAAAGGTGATCACACGACCCCGGGATACTGCAACTGTCACAAATATGAATTCATTTGCTAAGCGTCCGAATTTTGACCACAGGGATGCAGCAATGGTTGTAACAATGAAAAGAAGTCATAAGGCAATTTTTTTCAGTGCCGTTCTAACTTTTAATGATCACTAAATAATTTTTTTTGTAAGTCTAGGAGTACCTATACCAGCATTGGCGAACCTTTTTGGCACCGAGTGCCGAAACGGGAGCGTGCGTGCCTGTTGGGAATCAAAAGAGTAGCCACCCGCTGCGCATGCATGTGCCGGGAAGATGATCTTCCAGTTTCTGGTGTGCGCATGCACATGGAAGCCACCAGAAGCCGGAAGGCCAGGTGGCCGATATGCATATGGACGCCGGAAACTGCACTTCCAGTTTCTGGCACTCCCGTGGGCGTGAAAACCAGTTGGCGGCACGCCGAAACCCGGAAGAGCAACGGGCGACAGTTCGCGTGCCCGGAGAGATGGCTCTGTGTGCCACGTCCAGCATGCATGCCATAGGTTCGCTATCACGGACCTTTACTGAATGAAAGATTAGTATAACAATTACCACGAATATCTAAGCCACAGCGTACAACTTGGCCTTGCTTTTTAAGGAAGGTAATAGATACTATTGGTTATAATTAAACCAAATATTATCGGACCATACAGGATACAGGGCTTTAAGACCGATTACTAATATCCTCCTGTTGTCCTTCAGTGTATACTGAGTTCCTAATTGCAGAGATCAAATCCTTTCTTTGCGCTGGTTAATGACCATAATAAAGATGATGATGACAAATCTTTTCTGTATTGGTGCCAAGTTTATGGAAATTTCTATTAGCACCATTTGTTTTTTAGATGTCCCCCCGAGACTAGTTTTTCTCAGGCTGGCTTAAAGGTAAAAGTAAAGGTTCCCCTTGGACATATGTGCTAGTCGTTCCCGACTCCAGGGGGCGGTGTTTATCTCCGTTTCAAAGCCAAAGAGCCAGCGCTATCCAAAGACGTCTCCGTGGTCATGTGGCCGGCATGACAAAACGTGAAGGCTCACAGAACGCTGTTACCTTCCCACCAAAGGTGGTTCCTATTTTTCCACTTGCATTTTTACATGCTTTTGAACTGCTAGGTTGGCAGAAGCTGGGACAAGTAACGGGAGCTCACTCTGTTATGCGACACTAGAGATTCGAACTGCCGAACTGTCAACCTTTCTGATCGACAAGCTCAGTACCTTAAGCCACTGAGCCACCATGTTCCTCAGACTGGCTTAAAATTACTCTATTTGTCTAAAACATTATCCATTTTCCTTCAGATAACATCTAAACACGGACAATAATTCTATGTAACACTCAGTATTTCAACTGAGCCAACACCCTTGTGTAAGGGTGATAGTTTGAAACAACACCCTTCCTGCACATGTGACAAAATTTTATTTATGTATGCAGATATGTATACACATAAAGTTACAATATGTTTGTGTGTGTGTGTGCATTAAGTAATAACTATTTTGTTGTAAGTTTAACTAGTGTATATCATTCATTTGGCTATATTGTTAATAAATTGGAGTGCACTCTCACAGATAGTTGTTTTTTATGGTTTCAATCGTTTTTGGTTATTGTTTTTAATGTGTTTTAATGATTATTGTTGTATGATTTTTGTACTGTATACAAATCTTCTCTTCCAAATACCCAATCTACCCAGTAGGGTAGACCATGACTGCCGGCTGAAGGTCGCCATCTAGTGGAGAAGATGCGATGACACAGGTTTATTTCTGGGGTCTCCTGTTTTGTGGCACAAAACCAAAGTAATTTTCTACTTTTGGTGAACAGTAATTTCCTACTTCTGGTGAACAGTTAAGTCGTGGCTTTGTTCTGAAGGCTTCTAGTTTCATTATTATTATTATTATTACTGTACCTATTAGGTAAAGGTAAAGGTTCCCATTGCACATATGTGCTAGTCGTTCCTGACTCTAGGGGGCGGTGCTCATCTCCATTTCAAAGCCGAAGAGCCAGCACTCTCCGAAGACGTCTCCATGGTCATGTAGCTGGCATGACTAAACACCGAAGGTGCACGAAATACTGTTACCTTCCCACCAAAGTGGTCCCTATTTTTCTACTTGCGTTTTTACATGCTTTCGAACTGCTAGGTTAGCAGAAGCTGAGACAAGTAACGGGAGCTCACTCCATTACGTGGCACTAAGGATTCGAATCACCGAGCTGCTGACCTTTCTGATAGATAAGCTCAGCGTCTTAGCCACTGAGCCACCGCGTCCCTATTGCTTTATCATATAATTCATTAACCAGGTATCGTTAAGAGTGTGCCAAACTGAAGCAGTACATCGCTCCTACAAAAATAATCAATTAGATGACTAAAACAAAGTACACCCTATCTGTAAATATTAATCGTTGTTGTTTCACACGGGATAGACTGGCAAACCTAAGTACTCCCCTCCCTCCTTTCCACAAAAGTGACAATAGAAGTTTTAAAAGAGGAGAAGCAGGAAGAGGCCCAAGAAATAGATAGGAATGTGAAGGGTTAACTTCCCTGGGAAGAGAAGGAAAGAAAAATGGGGAAACAGCAAGGATGGGGGGTGGGGGGGGGGTCCAGAGGACAGGAAGAAGAGGAAAGAAGTAATGTTTGCACATTACTAAGAGGGTTAATTTCATTAGGTCAGCAGACCATTGTACAGTAATTTGGGTAAATCGGCAAGCTAATCTTTCAAGGTGGAACACTTTCCAGCCACAACAGCTGCAATCATTTATCGGATCTTCAACAAAGTCTCTATTCATTTCAGCTAACATGAGATGCATAATGTAAAACCAGATTGCTCACTGGAAGCCTTAAGAAGAAAGCCAGTGCTTAAATGTTTTGCACCCATTAGGTAAAGCTAGGAATCACCAGAGAAGATCGTGAGATTGGCAGAGACCAAAGGCAATAGAGCCACCTGGGCAAGCCAAGGGAAAGCATCAAAACCATAAAAAAAGCAAAAGTTAGACTGTTTAAGACATGTGATGCGGAAAAATACGGCATCCTTCACTTAATCCCCCAAGGAAAGATTGAAGGCAAAAGAGGTCCAAGCAGAATAAGAACAGCGTGGCTTCAAAATCTAAGGGACTGGCTTGAGCAAAACTCAGCAGCATTTCTTTGTGTAGCTGTTGATAAAAATAGGATCGCCAACATGATGGACAATGTTGATGGATGAAGAAGAAGGAAGGAGGAGGAGGAGGAGGAGGAGGAGGAGGAGGAGGAGGAGGAGGAGGAGGAGGAGGAGGAGGAGGAGGAGGAGGAGGAGGAGGAGGAGGGAGGAGGAGGAGGAGGAGGAGGAGGAAGTCGAAAAAGTGGCAGAGAGAAGCAAGATGAATAAATACAACACTGATGACCCCAGCATGGGTTTACAAGATCTCAGAGAAAAAGCTATTATTAGTCAGTTCTGGAAAAAAAATTGTGACTAGCTGGAAATGACTGGACAATAACAACAACAAAAAGAGTGCCTTCCCCTTTATTTACCAATGAATTATTAGGGGGAAATTCATGTTGTGTGAATAAACACATGATTTTAATATAATGCAATGTATCTGTTGGTATTAAAGACCAGCATGTGGAGGCATTGAGGTCCAAAGTACAGTGAAGCCCCATGTGTGTTGATGCCATCCTAAAAATGCTACTACATTTTTGTATCTCAACGAGTGTGTAGAGCCATATGTCAGTTCTCAGCTGCCTTCAGAGTCAGACATCATTGAGGCAGACAAACGGCTGGAGCCTGTTCCCAGTGTGAGCATGCGCAGAGCTGCCAGGAGAAGGGAACAACTACAGAACAGAGGTTGATTTGGGAGTAAGGCCACAGGTGGATGATGAATGGCCCCTCCCAGAGGAAGCAAAAGAGGAGCGAAAGGGGAGTGGAGTTTGCAGGAGACCATTAGTTCGCTTCACTGGCTCGTGACTCTCCAAGACTCCTTGCCAAGTTTTGCAGATATCGGCCTGTCAGCTCTCCAAGCCAGATAAGGTCTGTGACTATAAATCCTCCCTTGAAAGACTTTGCTGGATGTGAATGAACAGAATTCGCAGCCAATTAATAAAAGGGTTTTTTGTTGGGACCAGCAGTTTGCTTCATGCTCTTGGGAAGCCTCGGTCAGAGCACCATCCTTATTATGGTGCCAAAAGGTTTTGGGGAAAAGTGTCAAACCAGTTTAGTAACACAAACTCTTTATGAAGCAGCTGTGCAGAAATCTGGCCCATGCTTGACAATTTCCCGTCAAAAGGCACAAAGACAAACCTGTGGGGGGGTTCAGGCAGAAAGGGATAATTTGATACATGTAGTCAACACATGGCTAAGCAGGACGCCTTGCCTCCAACCATGTCTATCTCTACCATCTATAACCAGTCAATTAACTTCTTGTACTTTGCTGAGGAAACCCTGACAGAATAATTAGACAGCTGTGCTGTGACTTTTCATGTCAAGACTAATAAAAGTAATGATCAACTTTCTTGATCGTTTACTTTTAAAATGGAATGACATTCTCTTGGAAACAGCATGAAGACAGAGGTAGAGCACAGTAAAATGTCATTTTGAACAGCGCTCTTCTGACATCTGCATATTTAAAACTTCTTTCCTTACCTTTTCCAATCTCTCCTCCTTCCTTCCTTCCTTCCTTCCTTCCTTCCTTCCTTCCTTCCTTCCTTCCTTCCTTCCTTTTCCAATCTCCTCTCTCTTCCTCTCTCCCTCCTTCTCCAATCTCCTTCCTTCCTTCATTCCCCAATCTCCTCTCTCTTCCTCCCTCCCTTCTTCCTTCTCCAATCTCCTTCCTTCCTTCCTTCCTTCCTTCCTTCCTTCCTTCTCCAATCTCCTTCCTTCCTTCATTCCCCAATCTCCTCTCTCTTCCTCCCTCCCTTCTTCCTTCTCCAATCTCCTTCCTTCCTTCCTTCCTTCCTTCCTTCCTTCTCCAATCTCCTTCCTTCCTTCATTCCCCAATCTCCTCTCTCTTCCTCCCTCCCTTCTTCCTTCTCCAATCTCCTTCCTTCCTTCCTTCCTTCCTTCCTTCCTTCCTTCCTTCCTTCCTTCCTCCCTCCCTCCCTCCCTCCCTCCCTCCCTCCTCCCTCCCTTCCTTCTTCCTTTCCTTGTAAACGGCACTGACACTACAACCAGAAAGTTCATTTTGTAAGGATGATTCATTAAGAAATAAAATATTCATGGCTGACAGCTTGAAGGATCGCCATACAGTTTTATTCTAATGCACCTGTCCTCTTTGTCAAATCCAATATGGGGTGTCATACCGCCAAAGTTTTATTTAGAAATTGTTTGTCAGAGTGAGCTTTCTAATGTGAATGAAAAATTCATCTCCTCATTAAGATGATTTTACATGAAATGTCTAGGATTTTCAATGAACACTGGGACATGAACCAATTACTGTTAAACACTTAAAGAGACCGTGCCTTTGCCCACTCAGCAAAACCCTTGCCGAAGAAGAAGAAGAAAAAAATACAAAACCTTTATCATGGGAAAAAGAAATCTCTGTAAAGAAAAAGGCAAAAGGAAGTTTAGTTTTGGAGAAAGAGAGAATAAGCTAAGCTCCATTTTTAAAATCGTTTCAACAGTGACGCCCATGTTAATTTGGGATGAAATCTGACATATTCAAGTTATACTTGGATAATGACATGAAGTTAATAAATGTGGGCTGAAAAAGGAATCTAAAAATAAATATTTATGGTAAGTGTGTGTGTGTATGTGTGTGTTTTCTAGTGGCTAGGGCACCATGCTAGAAAGCGGGAGAGTGTGAGTTCAAGTTTCTCCTTAGCCATGAAGGTCAGCTGGATGACCTTGGGCAAATCACCAGGAGACAGTAAATTCTAGTCCTGCTTTAGCCATGAGAGCCAATTGGGTGATTTTGGCCCAATCAACTCTCCCTCAGCGCAATTCAGAAAAATTAATAAATAATGTTTGTGTGCACCTACATACCATTCATGTTTGTTTCAAGATGGTTCTGACAGTTTTTATAACTCTGCCAAGCAACTGCAGGTTTCAAAAAAAAAAAAAACCCAAACATCTGGCACAATTAATGCTGAGAATGATTGTGCTGTTGTTTCAATGATATTCTATGTATGCAGTGATTTATTTAGTTGTATAATTTTGTGGGATTAGTTCCAGCTCCTTATCTACTGCAGAATAAAGAAAAGAATTGACCTTTTTCTATATTTTATTTTAATTTTAGTTCCTGAGTCTCTTTGTGATGAACGCGGTGGCTCAGTGGCTAAGATGCTGAGCTAGTCAATCAGAAAGGTCGGCAGTTCAGCGGTTCGAAGCCCTAGCACCACGTAATGGAGTGAGTTTCCCATTACTTGCCCCAGCTTCTGCCAACCTAGCAGCTTGAAAGATGTAAAATGCAAGTAGAAAAATAGGAACCACCTTTTGTAGGAAGGCAACAGTGTTGCATGCACCTGCGATATTTAGTCATGCCAGCCACATGGTCACGGAGACGTCTTCGGACAGCGCTGTCTCTTCGGCTTTGAAGCGGAGATGAGCACCACCTTCTAGAGTTGGGAACGACTAGCAGATATGTGAGGGGAACCTTTACTTTTTTAATGTCTGTATATTAGTGGGAAAAGAACTAGAGGCAAGATTTATCTACTCTTTGCAAATAATGTGTTTGGTGAACAAAATATTTGGTATGATGAAGATGCATGGAAGCATATTTCCAGGCAGATGTTCTTTTTTAACTTGCAAAATGATGTGGAAATAGGATAGAGCCACCTGAAAACTGGGGGGGGGGGGGAATGAGGAGCACAGAAATGTACAAACTTGACACATTTGTCCGCCCTTACTGAAGACTCCCTGTTGTGCATTTTCGTCATATTAAACTATGGTTTGGTGCCATAGTCAAATACAACATTTCCTTTAAAGATTAATCACACTACCCTTGCAATTTAATATTTCATATGTCTAATGAACACAGGGTGGGCAAATGACGGATTTCCCCCTTTCAGGATTTTTGCTAAATGTGCTGTATAACAAAGAAAAATAAAACATCACTACTATAGTTTCCATTATTTTGGCCATAATTAGTTTCTCTGGGAAAACCATGAGGAATGGTATCCCTTGTTTTTTTTTTCCCTTCACATTTTTTGCTGCATGGATTGTGGTTCCTGCTTAGCAAAAGGCTCAAAAGAAATAAGTATTTAGCAAAATGCATTTTATTTCTAAAAGAGCGTATTTTCTTACAAATCAATATTAATTTATCTGATTACTATTGCCGTTTAGAGCAAAAAGTCTATTTGCACTGAGCTGCCGGGAAAGATTTTTAATCCAGACCAAAAAGTTACTCAAATATTTATAAGGTTGGATAACTTAGTAAATAAAATACTGACGGCAACATACGAAAATACCTTTGGAAACAAAAAAGAGAGAGAGGGAAAACATGCAATTTCAGATGGTGTGTTAGACAAATGGGCATTTCTAACACAAATTTGTCTGCTATTCAATCGTGATACAAAGAATAAGGAAAGAATTAAGGAAAAAAATAAAACAACAACCTACAAGCATCCTTTCAAATCAAAGAAATTAAACAAGGTTTCATATATTCCTGAAAGTTCAAAGTCCTATAGGTGTCCTCACGATTCAGGTATAGCTAAACAATTGGGTCTAGGTTGGTTTAGGGGTCTGGAGGCTGAATCATATGATGAACGATTTCTGGACACCATGATACAAAAAAATATGTTGAGACCCTAGAAAGCATGCAAAGAATAGCAACAAAGATGATAAAGGTAAAGGGTTCCCCTGCACATATGTGCTAATCGTTCTTGACTCTAGGGGGCAGTGCTCATCTCCCTTTCAAAGCCGAAGAGCCAGCACTGTCCGAAGACATCTCCGTGGTCATGTAGCCGACATGATTAAACTCCGAAGGTGCACAAAACGCGGTTACCTTCCCACCAAAGGTGGTTCCTATTTTTTCTAGTTGCATTTTTACGTCCTTTCGAACTGTTAGGTTGGCAGAAGCTGGGACAAGTAACAGGAGCTCACTCCGTTATGCGGCACTAGGGATTCGAACCACCGAACTGCTGACCTTTCTGATCTACAAACTCAGCGTCTTAGCCACTGAGCCACTACAAAGATGATAAGGGAGGCTAAACCATACTGAAAGATTGAAACAGAGATCCCTTATCGGGGAGGTTGGGTGACATTAAAAAAAAAAAAAAAAAAGGAGAAATTTTCTGACAGTGGGAACAATTAACCAGTGGAACTGCTTGCCTCCAGAAGGTGTGGGGGTACTGGAGGTTTTCAAGAAGAGACTGGACAGACATTTGCCCAGAATGGTCTAGGATCTCCTGGTTGAGCAGGAGGTTCAATCCATTCTTAAAAACTTCCATAACTTCTGGAAACAAAACCATTCCGCTAATTAATTATTCTCACTGAGAGGAAAATCTCCATATTTCTCTATAATGAAAATATATATTGAGATGAAGACATGGAGAAGTAAGGGCTACATCCAGAGGTGGTATTCAGCAGATTCTTCCCAGTTCTGGAGAACTGATAGCGGAAATTTTGAGTAGGTTGGAGAACCGGTAAATAGCATCTCTGGCTGGCCCCGCCCCCATCTATTCTCTGCCTCCCGAGTCACATCGATCGGGAGGGAATGGGGATTTTGCAGTATCCTTCCCCTGGAGTGGGGAGGGAATGGAGGTTTTACAGTATCCTTCCCCTGCCACGCCCACGAAGCCACACCTACTAAGCCATGCCACATCTACAGAACTGGTACTAAAAAAAAATTTGAATCCCACCGCTGGCTACATCACATTCAGACTAGTTGATTTTTTTAAAAAACCAAGATACTCCCTGTTTATATTATTACAAATATCTTTTCCACATAAATAAATGTTACCTGATGTAAACTAGGAATTGTGTAGGGTTTATAAGTACTAAAATACTATGCACAGATAGGAATATGCAAGGTAAGTGATATGTAAATGGCTTAAACTGAGAAACAATTGAACAATGAATACCCAGATACATGTTATAAATTCAGATTCATATATTTTACGGCTTTCGGTATCCTCAAACACAAAGAACATTCCACTGAGTTTGTGGAAAGTTGTGTCTCTTTTTAAGCACAGTCTTATATATAAATGGCTCAGAGGCATTTTCTCTTAGATTTTGACTCT
Source organism: Natrix helvetica (assembly GCF_964273705.1). Taxonomy (NCBI): domain Eukaryota; kingdom Metazoa; phylum Chordata; class Lepidosauria; order Squamata; family Natricidae; genus Natrix; species Natrix helvetica. The sequence goes on from NC_138561.1 coordinate 9,337,019, forward strand.
GCTTTCACTCAATTAATTTACTGAGATAAAATCAAGTTACAAATAACCTAGGGGGGTACTCTCTTAGTTGCTGCTTCTTGGATTGGAGGGTGGAGAACTTTTAATAGTAAAAAATTCTGTCTCCTGGGAATCTCGACTGGGAATAGCGCTTTGAAAATTATCCAAAGCAAACTAAGCAAAAAGTATTAAAATAATAAAAGAATTATTAGTAATTCTGCAGGAAGTTAAACTGTATTTATATACTAATGAACTGTTGCCCATGGGCATCTTTTTTAAAGTACAAATATACAAAAATGACATCATCAGTGTAGACCCATGAATTCCATTATTTCCATTCTTTTATCCCAGGAAAACAGACCAAGTCTGAAAATAGATGCTACAATTAAAGTGGAAGGCAAAAGAGAAATAGCACAAAAGTTCAATTATAACATTTGATGATCAGGTATCAAGTCGTGGCACCATGCATCCGTCAGATGTCAAAAACTCAAATCGGATTAAATCACACACAAACAAGGGAGAGCTTGTATACAGACACTTTCTAAAGTTCCTCTCTGCTTTGAATTTCAACTGTAGGCCTTAGTTCCGAAACAGAAGAATTGAAGCTTTAGGAATCTCTCTCTCCGCCCCCTCTCTTTTAATTTCAGAATTATTTTTATACATCAATGATTTGTGTGTCTGTGTCATTTTCTTCCTTGGTGAGCATTTACCCTCATTGTAGCCATCAAAGATAAAATCTTTTCATGACATACAGCCGACTTTGATTTTTTTTTTTAAAAAAAAAGAAGAAGTACAGATCACAGAGCTATTAAAGTGCTTTAGCCAGGTCTTTAAATGTTAATAACTTTATGATTTACAATGTACACGTTTAGTTTCCCTCTTTGCTATTTTGTACATATCTATTGTTTTCCTTATTTCAATGTAATGCACCATCTTGTCTGTTCCATTAGACAGAAAGACAGGATATAAATTGTACTAATCAGTTAAATAAAAGAAGCAATCTATGAGTTTCCAATTTTAGTTCAACGATCTGTGTGATGGGATGTGAGGCAAACAGCTAAGCATGACAAAGAGACACAGGCTGTTGTTTTTTTGCACAAAAGAGGGCATCATCAGGACTATGGTTTATTTGTCGTTAAGAAAGGGCCTGTTTTGATGACTGCATGGGCAAATTCGGAGAAATTGCAAACATCGATGTTCTTTCTGTTTTGTACGGATTCAGAATCTAGTTGGCAGATGTTAAGAATTTTGACAATCAATGCTGGGTTAGAGAAAATTGCAGGGTGAGAGAGAATAAAATGATTACATGAATTATTCTAGATGTTAGAAGCAATAGTCCACATTAGGAATCATGGAGAATAAATGTTGCTCCTTTTTCTTATGATTGACTAAACCTATCAAACATTACACTCGCATCGCTTAACTGTGGCAATTGCATCTGCTATTTTAAAGGGTTGGCCATGTTCTCAGCAGAACAGCTCCTAAGACGTTTTCTGTTCTGCTTAGTTGAGAATATGGGAAACAAAGAGAAAGTGTTAAACCTTTTCTATTCAGAAGACAGAAGGAAACTCTGTGCTTGCTCTATTGGGCTTTTGAAAGATCTATCTGATGGAAGGTAGAAGCAGAAAAAAATGTTTCTACTTTTGAAATGTGGAAAAAAGCTTAAAAATGGCTCTACATTGAGAACCAGGAGTCAGATCGCTACCCTAACAGAATTACATACAAAAGGGGTTAGGATAGGTAACAGCAGCACACACGTCTAAAAACGTTCTTGTGAGACCATCTCTTTTAGTTTTTTCAGCTCTTAAAATAAAGGCATTCTATTCAACTTCATCATGATTATTAACACTGCAGCTGGAATAACAGATACCTCTGAACAAATAAATAAGATTCCTGTTGTCTTCAGTGTCATTTTTGGTATGTGTGTGTGTGTTTGATGCTTTCAAGTAATGTTGATTCCTGGCATTATTTGCAAATCCCTGGAGTTTTCTTGGCAACGTTGTCAGAAGTGCTTTGCTAATGACTTCTTCCTACAGCCGAGGGTCAACTTGACTTTGTTCAAAAGATAGGACTAGAATTCCAGTTACGCCTGGTGCTTTAATCACTACACCAAAATGGCCCTTTTCAAGTACAGGACACAAGTAAAACGGCTTGTCCAGCAAAACAGAGATTAGTAGCAACATCTTGACAAAATTAGAGAAAGCTAAAGATTTTTTTTTTTTTACCCCTCAATTATATGAACTATGTAGGAAACACATGCTTGAAATCAAAAAAGACATACAAACTGTATCCAAAGGTTTACCAAGTTAATTTGTGGGATGCATCCCACCCACCCCCTCCTAGGGGCCATTTCCATTGGAACGTAACAGGAATTGGGATACATCCATATTGTGGGTGATTGGGTGCCTCAATGGGTGATTGACAACTGCAGGTATTTAGGAAAGTTGCAGTGACGTGAGGTCATCTGGTCATTATCTGCAACTTTCCCAAGAAAATTCCAATGAGCAAAGTCAATGGGGAAAACCAGATTTCTTAACAACCGCACAATCCTTCTTCACAACTACGGTGACTTGTTTAAGAACCATGGCCACAAAAAGCTATAAAAGTGGTCGTGACTTACTTCACAACTGCCTTCTTTAAGCAACAGAAATTGTGGTCCCTATTGGGACCCACATTGGTCTCTTTGTCCCTATTGGTCAAAGACTTATGACCTGTATTTGAAACAGAGAAAAAACAACAACCCCAGAACTGGCAAAAGTCAATTTAGAAGAAAACGATGTTGGACTATTTAGCCTACGTTGCCTCGTTCCAGACTATCCGTAAAATAAAACTGCATTTTGCCTATTGATTTCATGCAACTTTAGTACCCTTGCCCTTGATTTGAACATGCTGTTATATAATGTAAGAACATAATCTGGAAATACAGCTTGTGGCAAATAATCACGCCTCTTATCAGCAGAGTACGTTCAGGAAGGATGCATGGATAGCTCCGTGACCCTGAACATTTAAATGCCTTTTCCTCCTTTTCAATTTCTCGTGGTACGTTAATTTTTATTGATAGCTTACAGCTATGACAAGTCATCTTAGTTTTACTAAACTTGCAGGATGAATGAATGGCTTCTGCAGAGGGGTGGGGGGGGGTGGGGGAGGCTCCCAAACGAGACCTTTGTTAAGTTTAAGGGATTTGTTTTAATTACGATTTTTTAAATATATTGATATTTAATATATATTAAATGTATTTTTTTTAAAAAAACACCATAAAAACAGAGAAAATAAAGAGAACAAAATTATATTACATATGGAAGGTCAGCCATCCTTAAAGCTTGTCTACATAAAATAATATAGATTAATCTTTGCAATTATACTGAGATGTACAAGCTCTAAAACAAACATATTTTTGGGTGATCCAAAACAGCAAATCCGATGTGTCAAAGCTTTTTCAACATTGAAAAAAAAATGAACTTTTTAACTGCCCTTTAGATTCAGTAAATCTGTTTTTTTTTTCCCCATAGTGATTCCAGGATTTTAATACATCATTGAGAAATACATTCCAGTCTTTTTAACTGATCTCTTTAACACCATGTATTAGTTGTTAAGCTAACAAGAGACACTATATATACCAAAACCTATATCATACCTCTGACTCAGGGGTCACCAACCTTTCAGACCTCAGGGACCACTAGATTCATAATTTTAAATCCCGCAGACCGCTAATATGATCTGCTTAATGACCCGCTGGGTGGGAGTGGCAAGGTGATCATGTGACTGGGTGGGCGTGGCCAATTCAATGTCACTCATGGCAAGGGGGGCCTCGTCCGCCTCTACTCGCTCGCCCCTCCCAGCCCCTCCTCGCTTGCCTGCCCGGCCTCCTTAGGGTCCAAAGAGGAAGCAGTTGTTGGAGCTAAGAAGCCACCATGAGAAAGAGTTGGCAAAACAGCTCAGTTCAAATTGGATCTGACCAAGAAGGACGCTCAGCAGAAGCACCTCACTGAGGACTACGAGCATAGGCTTTCCAAGCAGAGGGAAGATCTGTAGGAGTGCAAGGCCAGGTACCGGCACCTGGAGGCTCAGTGGACTGAGATGCTCAGCCAGTTCCAGGCCATGATGCAGTCCCACTGGAATGAGGCTCTCCGACTCTTCGCAGTTCTTGCAAACAATAAATATCCACAGTACTGATACTGTTTAACTGTTTATTTAAAAAATATTGAACGTTGAATCATCCGAAATCTTCCAGCGCTGCTTGGAATTCAAGTGTGAGATAGCACTAAGGCATCTGAGTGTCTGTAGAGATTCTCAGTCATTCAGGTCATGGTTGTCCCAAAGGTGCTTTTTGAGGAGGCAACTGGACTTTCTTTAAAAAAACAACCAGATAATTTATAATCCTTCCGTTCTCCACCATTCAGTCAGAACTGAAGAAGCTTCTTGAATGAGAGGTGAAATGTCTTCAAGGAAAAACCAAGGCAGTCCAGTTGCCTCTTGAAAAAAGCACCTTTGGCATAAGGCATCTGAACTAAATCTGTGAAATCAAGAGGTGTTTTTATCTGAATCTATTGACATTTTGCAATTTTAGAGAATCCATTTTTTCTTGAAATATTTCAAATGCGTTCAGAGCTTGGTTGGCAGTAAATTGATCCATTTTATTAATAGTCCCTATTTACTCATTGCATGTTCTTTTTTTTTTTTTAAGTTTCAAACTGGGATTATCTCAAAATATACATTTCATATCAAAAAGACTTCAAATTTGATTGCTGCTTCAACATTTTGCTAACGTGATTTCTGAATGTTACTTCAGCAATCTACATGCCATAAGATTTTGTTAATATTTTTCACCCTTTAATAAGTAATTTGGATGCTATCTCACTTATTAAAGGAAATATATTAATGACCGGTACGTTAAGCTTTATTAGAATCGACCTAAGTCATTTTTTTAAGGTTTTGGCAAAAAATTCCAACTCTATTCCATTTGGCTAGTTTATAAATGCATTGTACAAACACAGAAAATGTATTAAGTCAATAATTAAAAAGTGTGTTGCTGTGAACGCAGCCATTGAATCTTGAAAAGAAGGTCACCTCTGTGTATATGTAATATTTTATTGTCAAAAACAGACTGGCATTTATTATTATTATCCTTACGGCGATGCTGTGAACTAGATTAGGCAGAGGGATAATAACTGACCCAAAGTCACCCCACTGAATTTCCTAACTGAGTGGGAATTGAAATCTGAGTATGTCTTGTCCGTCTACTAACGTGGGAGCCATGCGAGGTGGAAGAGAATTTCATTTCAAACACCCTTCAGAATGCGATTTTGCTTACTAAGAGGAAAGAAGGAAGGAGATTGGAAAAGGGATGGAACGAAGGAAGGAAGGAGATTGGAAAAGGGAAGGAAGGAAGGAAGGAAGGAAGGAAGGAAGGAAGGAAGGAAGGAAGGAAGGAAGGAAAGATTCCTTCCTCCCTTACTCACAAGTAGCATGTATTCAAGTGATTAATCTCTTAAACAAGCATACTTCACATTGTCCTTCCTTTAAGCATGACTTCCATACCTGTGTTAGCTTCCGACCCTTACCTTCACATTATCTCAACCATCGTAGGAGTATAAACTCAAGATGCACGAATGACCTGAATGTAAATGATCAAGATGCTATTATTCGGGGAAATACAACTAAGAGAGAGGCAGCTGAAATGTCAATATTTATTTAGAGTGTCAGCCAACTCTGACTCTACATGCTAATATAGCATAACAAGGGGGTGGATGGGAGGGGAAATCAAATTCTAAATGCCTCCACTTCTGTTACGATGCTGAGAATTTCTCTGGTTGGTCCTGAAATGGAAAAGCTATGAAAATGTCCTCATCTCAGGACTATATATGGATATTTTCTCACTCACTCCGAACAAATAAGAGAGCCCATATTGGAATGGAAGTGGCCCCCAATGACCTTCCATTGTTAGGTAGCACAGCCTGCTACAGAGAACAGGTCGACATAGAGATGGTACTGAGTCAAGCCTTTTAGAAAACTAATGAGCAATTAGAAATGTTAATGAAGCTCGAGGAGACAAAAATACCTGTCGGAAAACATTACAAATGGTTGGCCACTAAAAGTTGTTCGGTTTGGAAAGCAAGCACTATATTTCTTTTATTGTTGATTTAGCAAGTGCATTGCCACCCAGAAAACAGAGTGGATGATGGATCCAAAAATCAACCTAGAAATGGGAACGCAGGTAACTAGGATAATAACAAAAGCAGGAAAAGTTATGCCTAAGGCTACTCTGAGTAAATGTGGCAGGCTAAATTGGAAAGGATTGGACTTGAAAGTGTGAAAATGAAAGAACAATGGATTTACCAGGGGGTGGACATGATCCAGCATAGCTAAGACTCATTCTCAAAACAATGAAACAAAAAAGGTAAAAAGAAACAAAACATGAAAAGAGATGCACTGTATTATACAGATGTGGAAAAACCATACAGGCAATGCAATGTGCCATCTGTCAGGTCTGGAAGCCATCTTTTACATTGGGCCTTCAGACCTGCCACATTAAATGCTGTGGAAATTGGAAGGGGGGGCGGGATATATGGAGTGGGATAGATATAGCCAAAATAACATTCCTTTCTCAGAGAGTCAAGGACATCTTGCCCTGCACCTAGAGGGGTGTGACTGGGAGGCATCTCCAGTTGGGATGGTGACTGATTGGACCATGTGATGGACATGTGGGTGCTGGGCAGGGACTTGGACTTTCTTTTGGTGGGGAAACCCTGGAAGCTTTCAGATTCGGGTTTCCCCAGATGTGCCAATATGACATCTCTAATAAAATGGAACTTTGAGGAAACTCAGGCCTCGGGATCTTCTTTCGTTGGGGGTGTTACTTGGAACCCTGACATTGCATCTTTCATGGTATTATCATGTCTTCATCGGTGACTGAAAATGGAAAGATCATTTTATTCTATGCAAGTATGCACATTCTGGTTCAGGAGTTGGACTGAATTGTCCTAGGCTGAGCGGTGATTTGGCCAATCCAAAAAGCAGGTAATCTTGTGGGTTTCGCCTGAGATACATTTTAGGCAATAAATAGGACATAGCTGTTGTTTCTTTATCCTCCTATATGCCAGCTTGCCCACTTAACCTATTTACCCTTTTGTCCCCACAGCTAATGCTGCTGCCACCTTTAAATAACCTAAAAATGGAATATTCCCAATGGGAATATTGCCTACCTTTTAATCTGAGACTCCAATACAGTAACTTTCGTCCCCTTTCCTTCCACCATTGGCTTTGCTTTTGACCCCCTACCATTTGATTACTGGCATATAGGATGATGAGGAAGAAGGAAGGAGGGAGAGAAGGGAAGGTGAGGGGAAGGATGAGGAGAAGGAGAATGAGAGGAATAGGAGTCTAAGAAGGAGAATAAGAATAAGAGGAGGAGGAGAAAGAAAAGGAGGAGGAGGAGGGAGAGAAGGGAGGGGGAGGAGAAGGAGAGGAAGAGGAGAATAAGAAAGAGAATCAGAATAAGAGAAGGAAGAGGAGAAAGAAGGAGAAGGAGGAAGAGGAGGAGGAGGAGGAAGCAGTTTCAAGTCCATTACTGCTGCAATTTTCCATATTTCAATTAAATGGTAAGATACCATCAGGTGGGGCTTTTTTCTCTACTGTCAGCTAGTGGTACTTTCACCCTAAATATGAATTCAAGCCTTGAAAAATGTTTGGGAGTTGTTATCCTCCTCCTTAGAGAAACTGGGAGAAATTATCATTCATAAATCTTGGATTAAAAGTTATTTATGCTATCTAGGTGTCCCGAAGAAAGCCTTCAGAAATGAGGAAAAGAAACGAACAAAATTCTGGTTGCTCTTACTACTTCTCCCTGGATGTGAATCAGCCTAACCTGCACCAAAAAGATATCCATAAGTGAAACTTTGCAAATTGTTATGTTGACACAGATAAATCCGAATGTCACCGTCAACACTAGGCGTGGAAAAACCAGAGCTAATGATGAAAACTGATTTTTTAGCACATTCCATTTTAATTAATTTTTAATACTTAAAATATCCATAAATAAAAATTAGAAAAGGAAAGAAAGAAAGAAAAATGCCTTCCCTTCAGCCATAGCAGCCATTTCTTCCTGTTGAAAATCCCCAAGCTGCTTTTCTTCTCTTTTTGAAGGCAAATTTCTTGCTAATTAATTAGAAACTTGGTAGGGTGGGGGAGAACGGAGCCTCCTAACTCCCTCCACCCTTATTTTTTTCCCCTTTTCCGGTAACTAGCTTGAACATTCCTCTTTCATAAAATACAAGTGAAGGTTTAATTTTGGAGAACACAACTAGTACTGGCTTTTGTCTTTGAGATCCCCGCCCCCTAAATGCTGGCTGGGCTAATCTACTAAAGACTTTCAAGTGCCTTCTATGGCTTGCAGGCTGGACCCTGAGCCATTCTTCAGGTGAAATGCTACCAGTTGGTTCTAGTTCGCCCAAACCAGTAGTAAAAACGCTACTAGTTTGCCCGAACCGGTAGTAAAAAAAATGCAACCGGTTCAGGCCAACTGGTTTTTCCGACAATCAGCTGTGAAGTGTGATTTATATTCACTAGAAAGCAGGATTTCCTGCTTTCTAGCTAATCTAAATCGCACGGCACATCGGATCTCCCCCTCTCGCTGTTCGCTTATCTTTGTAGGTGTGCTCAGTAGCAGGCTCCGCCCAGATGTCATCACATCCGTTTTTTGACACTCTGCGCATGCACTGACATTTGATGCTCCACACGCTCTCACATTGCTACCAAACCGGTAGCAAAGGTAAGAGAATTTCACCCCTGCTGCAGATGTTTTCTCGAGTTATATTTGAAGCCCAGGGAAGCAAGTCCTGCTCTCATCCTCCATACATTCATGCAGGGTTTAATCTCCCCACAGCTCTCTCTCAGCAGGAAAATTAGGAAAGCCACCAAACCCACGATTTTAAAGCAACTTGTGATATGCATCTGATTTAGCTATCTAACTGTATTTTCCCCCTGTATATTATAGTAGAGAGTTGAGGTAACAGCACTGAAGAAGCTAGCACTAAACGTTGCAGACTTGCTTTTAAATTAAGATCTAGCACACGTTCAAAACATATGATGATCAAAACCTTTACCACCAAATTTTAGGTAAGGTACCTCAAAGGATGCTCTTAAAGGGTGAAAGAAAAAAAATTAGGGGCTGCATGAAATCCAGAGGACCTGATTTTTATTTAGATATAAGAGGATGATCGTATTTAATTCTACTTACTACATAAGATGCTGAGAACTGGACAGCAGTGGAAGATAAATAACAAAACCAACCAATAAATAATAGACAATATTTGGGAAAAGGTTAGAATTTCCAAAAGATAGTTCGTATTATCTTATATTTTAATAACAAACTCATTATTTATGCAAGCGTTCCTAACAGTCAAATCATTATGTTCATACGAGTAGGAGTAGCAGCCTGCTCACATTGTAGTAACACACACCCATAGATATTTACAATAGGGTCCAAATACATCTAAGTAAAGATTAGACCTGATCAATAGATTACTGAATAGTTAATTTGAATACCCTGGAACAATGAAAAATGGTGTGATGGCTAGTTGGAAGTCTCAGCAGATACCCTCAGCTTTCCAGTTCTACCTTGTAGGGCAGTTTTTGTCACAAAATGTTCCCCTATCTTTAAAGGTTAAGATAAAGGATCCCCTCAAACATATGTGCTAGTCGTTCCTGACTCTAGGGGGACGGTGCTCATCTCTGTTTCAAAGACAAAGAGCCAGCGCTGTCTGAAGACGTCTCTGTGGTCATGTGGCCGGCATGACTCAATGCCAAAGGTGCATGGAACTCTGTTACCTTCCCACCAAACGTGGTCCCTATTTTTCTACTTGCATGTTTACATGCTTTCAAACTGCTAGTTTGGCCGAAGCTGGGACAAGTAACGGGAGCTCACTCCGTTACGCGGCGCTAGGGATTCAAACCAACAACCTTTCTGATCAACAAGCTCAGCGTCTTAACCACTGAGCCACCGTGTCCCTATCTTTACAGGCCTTGAAAAACTATTTTGAGCTTAAACAAACTGAAACATGGCTATAGAGTTTAGATGACTATCTGTCTCTATCTATCAATTATCTATATCCATCTACCTGCCTGCCTGCCCAAAGCCCATAAGACACTGGGTGACTTACATAATTTTGATTGGTTTTAACCTGTGCAAATTTGAATTAACAAGCCTGATTACTTAAGTATATTCCCATTTGTGACACAAATACAATTTGTTTTCCATCCATAAAAGATAGGCATCAGAAATATATACACTATTTCATGCCTGTAGATGTAGTTTCCTTTCAACAACTTGTGGTTCAATTCATATGTTTTTACAAAATATATATATGGGATTTTTTTTTTTTTGTCCTAAAATGAAATAGTTACCCATTTTCTCTTCCCCCCCTCTCTTATCAAATCTATCTGCAACATATAATTTTAGGCAGCTAATAGTAAATTAGACATACACTCAGATTTATTATGATAAGAACATTCGGTAAGCTAATTTCAAGATGATGACTCCTATAAATTCTTATAATTTATTATTTAGCACTTTGGTTTTTAATCATTAAGTACGTGAAGACTTTGTAGGTCAAACCTGTATTAATGAAGACAGTAATCTATTTTTCAAACTCTCAACTCTCACCTATCTTTCAGATTGTAAATTAGCAGAACTATCTTCAAACATTTGTAAGTTGGGAGGGGAGGTAAGCGAGAAAATTTGGGAGGACCTGCAGAGGTTTTTAAGCAAATGAATTATGATACTTTTGCTCTTTTAAGGGCCGGCTTCTCTAGCCCTCTCAGAAGGATAAATTGCAGGTATTATGGGAAATAAAGCAACAAAGAGACTCTTACGCGAAAGTGAGTACTGTCACTTCACAGTGAGAGGGGAAGGGGAAAATTTAAAATTATGCCAACATAACTGAGTGAAGTTTTCATTAGATTGTTGCATTAGCACAATTGGGGTCATTAAGGAGAACTTGCTCTGCCTTATTCACACTTTGCCAAAGCTAAAATATTAATCAAATGAATATTTTACACAGTACAGACAATGCATTTGAATGGGGCTTTGGCTGTTACTCATGTATGTTGCTAATGAGGAGAATGCCTGCTTTTTCTTTCTTAAAACAGGTTTTGGGGCTCTGGGGAATGGCGTGTGCCAGACCTGGCCTCTGACCGACCGAACTTTTCATTTTGATTCTTGACATGTCATCACCGCTACTTGGGTTACACTAACTTTTTACTCCATGCAGCACATCTGGTAGTTTTTGAGATTAACTTTCTCCCTGCCTTCCAATCTCTTGGGTGGTTTTGTCAGGGCCTACTTCACGGCTTTCTGCATTTGAAGCAGAATTGGGATTTGCAGTGTCCAGCAGATTTCTCTAGGACCGCAGCTCTTACAAGATTTGGCTCTTTGCATTCTTAAAAAAATGATTATGGGCCCCAAAGAGCTTTGGTTTATGTGGGTTGCATCTATCAATGTTTGTTGCTGTTCAGTGGTTAAGACAGATCTGACTATTTGTGATCCCATGGATCATAACACACCACACACCTGTCGTCCACGCCTCCTGGACTTCGCCCAAATTCAAGTTCATTGCATCGGAGATACTATTTAATCATCGCATCCTCTGTCGTCCCCTTCTCCATTCGCCTTCCATCTTTCCCAATATCAGGATCTTTCCCAAGGAGTCCTCCCTTCCCACTGGGTGGACAAAGTATTTGAGTGTAAGTCCCAACAAAGGACAATCACAGTTGATTGTCTTTAGGATTGACTGATTGGATCTCCTGGCTGTCCAAGGGACTCTCAAGAGTCTTCTCCAACACCACAATTTGAAATCATCAGTTCTTTGGCACTCAGCCTTCCTTATGGTCCAACTCTCACAACCATACATTTCTGTTGGGAATCAATATTTATTGTATTAGAAACTAGTTGATAACCCTGCACTGCCCAGGGATTTATTTATTCCAAACCTCCTTCCATGAATGTCCCCACAATTTCTAATGTTGGATTTTCTCCCTTACCAGAGTGGGCCCACTTGTGGAGTACTGTGAGGCCGTTACCATGGCAACTCCACAGCGCTGTACAGTAGAAGCCATTATACAGCAGTATGGTAGAAGCCATTTTAAGGAACAACAGGCTCTATCTTAATAGAACACAGGCCCTGGAGGGAGTTAGGGGTGTCTTACCCCACATCATTTGTTTCCAGAGCGTAAGTAATCTGTGTACCAAGTTTGGTTGAAATTGCTCAAGATGTTCCAGAGTTAAGCTGGAACACACACACAGAACCATTTATTTATATAAATATATACACATACATACATACATACACACACACACACACACACACACACACACACACACACACACACACACATATATTCTGGTTCTTGCCTACTTAATATTGGGGTTTGAAAACCAGAACAATTCCTGATTTTGCTCCTCTGTTGTGACTGTGTTGCTCTCGGTCTCATGCTGTGGGATGAGTGGCTAACATCACAGCTAGCTGCAGCATGTGTGAATCTGCTGAACAGTTTACGGGAAAAAGGTTATGTTTTAATTGCGGGATATGAATTTCCCTGAAAATTATGAGCCCACCATGATTTATAGCTTTGCCAAAGAAAAAAAAATGAAAAAGGAAAGGGGAAAAGAATAACCCTATTGAGTTTCTGCATGGGGTTTTGCCACTTTCACTTTTATATACCTATCACTCCCCATTGTTTCTCCTCTCTGATTGATGGTGGGCCTTCCTCATGCTCCCATTATGAGCTTTATAATTATCACTGGTAATAGAGAAGCTTCTTTAGTCTCCTATTCAGAGAGATTGCCCGAATTATTGATTGCAGACCTTTGGTATATGGGAGTATGAGAAAACAACAATTTATTTCCCGTCTCAGGCTAGATAAGAGGATGTATTTATTTCCCCATGTTCCCAAAAATAATTCAGGCTGGAAAAAATAAATATCACTTAGGCTGTCAACATCTACAACTTTATAGTTATGGGGGGTAGAGTGCTTTTACCGCATTAAGTCCAGGAAACCCCAAAACCTAGTTTCTAAGAAGGAGATGACCAAGTGAAGAGGGGGTAAATTACATCATGAGTATATACTTACCCAGCTAAATCCTCCCATGGTTCTTAGAATAGAATAGATCTGGAAGGGACCTTGTAGATCTTCTAGCCCTCCCTGGTCAAACAAGAGAGCCTATAAGAGTCGTGGTGGCTCAGTGGTTAGAATGCAGAACTGCAGGATGCTATGTATATGTTCTTAAGTCTTGATCAAGCACTTTCTAACAACAGTAACTTTACTTCAATCTTTGCATTGTGCTTACTTGAAAAACCAGTATGAAATTCTAAAAAGCCCTCAACCTTTGGCTCTTGTAAAAGCCCACTGAATATATCATCTGGGTTTTGCCTAATTACACTTAATTAGGAAGCGTAATTATGCTTCCAGTGTCACTTTCCCTTCATTAAAAGAGAAGTGGACAGTAGGAATATCAGGATGGTATCAAAGGCAGGGAGACACAAGATAGAAGCAATCACGTAAGAAGCAGTAATATGAACAATTTTAAACAAACAAATCAAACAATGAGAGAAAAGGAAGGTGATGGTAGAGGTGGGGGAACTGTTACTATAATTGACTGAATATTATTTCTTAAGAAGGTGGTTTTTAAAAGGATCACTATTTATTTAGTTAGGTTGATGTGTGGTTGGAAACATATCTTCATGTTCTTCCAGACTACCTGATCTTTCTAATAGATGATATCAAGAACTGAAACTTAGCACTGATCCTTAAATAGTTGGATTGACTATCTCTATGGCTTCCCAGACCATATTTATTACTGTGAAGATGTTGAAGGGGATGCGGTGGCTCAGTGGCTAAGATGCTGAGCTTGTCGATCAGAAAGGTGGGCAGTTTGGTGGATTAAAACTAGAGTTGAATTAGGGTTGGATTAGAAGACCTCCTTTCAGCCCTATGGTGCTCTATTTTATGAGCAAAGCTGGATCTTCCCTAGCAATTCACAGAGGACATCTATGGTTAATGCAGATAATTTGTTTAGTCTGGTAAGATTCTGTCTATAGGTCAGCTAAAATAAAGTAACTACTCAGAAATAATTCTACATGCCGTTCTTGGTTTTTTTGGACCTGACAGAAAGATGGAAAATAACTTAGGCTCAGTTATTTGAGACAATCCTTTTTCCTGTTTAATCTTCACCACTCCAAATTATGTTTGGTAGACTTTATTACATTTAGAGATAAACTGGGTACTAAAGTAGCCATATGCAATTGCCAAGATTTTAATAACTTAAAATAAATCTGGTTAAACACAGCCCTGGTGTTCTATTTTTATGTTTAGTTGTAAGGAACTGCTCAAAGATTGACAGATGAAGGAGAAGAAAGTCGGAGAGTAAGAAAATGTTGTAACTTACACCTGACAGCCTAATTGTTGACAATATTTCAGACACCTTAAAAGTATACTTACAAGTTATTTGTTTGTCTAACAATAAAGTATCTCCAACTTTTTCTTTCTTTCTCTTTTCTTTTTCTTTCCAAGTGCTGGTAATTTCTTGACTTTGTTATTAAAACCAATTCCTTAATTACAAAACATCCTGAAAAGTAACCCCAGGATCATCTGCTGATTACAGCTCTGTAATGTTTTAATGACTCTGCCTTTTTTCTTTTGAAAAGACAGTATAATAATTGTAATAATTTTGTTTCTCAAGTGTTTCTCCCATGACATGGAGTTTCTTAATGAAAACCGTTCCCAGGGTGTGCTTTCTCTATGACCTTTTATTGCCAAAGCAACAGGGGGAGACAAAGAAATTTAAATGACAAAATAAATACGCTGTGGCAATTTTGAATGCTTTTCAATTAACAATCATAAATAATGTTTATTACAAGAGCATTAACAGCCCCCTGTGACTGTAAGGCACACAAGTCTTTAGAGTTACAGAAAAAACTTTTTTTCAGTTACCCAGTTGTTACTGAGATACAATGGGGTAGTAGAGCTCAAATTGTGTGTGTGTGTGTGTGTGTGTGTACACTCTCACACACACACTCACGCACATTATCTTCTCTTTCTCACAAATACGAAGCAAAATAAACAAAATTAGATTACAAGGCATAACAATTTAAAAGACCATGCTTATAGCTTAGGAAGAAATTAGAATATTTTCTTTCTGTGATTACAAATGTTGATAAAAGTAAAGGTTTCCCTTGCATATATGTGCTAATTGTTCCCGACTCTAGGGGGCAGTGCTCATCTTCATTTCAAAGCTGAAGAGCCAGCGCTGTCCAAAGATGTCTCCATGGTCATGTGGCCAGCATGACTAAACACCAAAGGTGCATGGAACGATGTTACCTTCCCACCCTATTTTTCTAGTTGCATTTTTACATGCTTTCGAACTGCTAGATTGGCAGAAGCTGGGACAAGTAACGGGCGCTCACTCTATTACGTGGCGCTAGGGATTCAAACCTTTCTGATCGACAAGCTCAGCATCTTAGCCACTGAGCCACCGCGTACTATACATATTTAACCTTATATGGATAGAGTATTTCATTTGAGGTGGATTACCAAATTTCAGAAACCTTATTACTTTAAACAATTAACTGGAAAAATACTGTATGCAATTGAGCTTCTGGGTGATTTTTAGCTACGCTGGTGCACAGACGAAAGAAAGTTGGTTTTCAGGATTATTTATTTTCAGTTTTGTACATTGCAGAGGTGTCTGTGTGTGTGTGGGGGGGGAGAAGCGGGAACAAAGAAGTATGTTTTTTTTTTCCTTTAAAAAAATCGCAGATCTGCACAAACCTATGGACTTTTGCTATGCTATCCTAGGAAGACTTCACAAGGTCAAAAGTTTGAGCCTCTTTGGAATCCAAAAATTGAATCTTGGTGCATCCATGTTCCTAATAGGATTTGTGCAATGCCAATTGGTGCTGACAGTTTTGGTCTCATCTCTCGCTTGTGCTGTACATTTTTATTTGACACCAGAGATGGCATCAGTGTGGATTGGAGAGAGCATCTGTGCAGTGGACGCTCTCTGGGGATTTAAGCTGTTACACACACATCCCTCTTACCAGAGCTGGGTAATTCTACAGATGCCTTGCACACTTGAGTAAAGATTCCTTTGTTTTTATTTTTAGTTGAAAACCTGAGAACAGTCACTGCAAAACAAATCTACGATTGTGTTACCTTATGCGTTTCATTTGTACCTTGTAAGATCAATGAGGATGAAAATCTGGGGGATGTTACTTTATATAAAAGGGAAAAAAACTGCAGGGATGTTTCATTCTTTTTTCTCATATTTGGAGAATAAGGAACATCCAATCTAGGTTGTAGATCACATTTTGTTTAGATGTCCAATGCTCATTGGGACACAGGGCACTAGGGGATTAAATGTATTAATTTTTATCTGCATTTTAAGGCTAATGAAAATTGCATTGGTCTTAATGCGAGCTTCTTTTCTAAAATATGGATGGGAAAAATCACCCTCCCCATTGGAAAAAGAGAGGAAGAATTGCTATCACTTTATTGCTGTATAAAAGTTATTTTTTAAAACACAAAGTCCAATCTTTTGTTAATGAGACTTTTAGTGTGTTTAATCAGAACGTGAACTGGCTGCAGTGATGAGGTGGTCAGAGTGGAATAAGGAGACAAAGTGCAGGAAGATCCAGATTCAAATGTCCACTCAGCCACAGAGTTTAATCCATGGTCTTGGGGATGGAATCCCTCCCTCTCAACCTAAACTTAAGCCATGGTTCCATAAAACATATCACTCTCTTCGTTGGTGGGAATTACTGAGATTCTCCAGAGGTCCCAATAATCTCTTGCATGTGCTCTTAGTGTTTCTGTTTCCCATGTGTGGTGCATCGGTGAAGAGGAAAACAGTAGCATTGACACTATGCGACTCATTAGTTGACTCAGGCCAACTTTTGTTCAGACACTATTAAAACTATAAAGTTTCCAAGATATGATCTTGCAGCCTACAAATAAAACCTAGGAGATGATCCAGACAACCCATAAAATATTTCTGCTTCAACAATTGGAGACTGGAAACACACAGAGTGGCTTCTCAATGATACATATTGGCTAAATGATGTCTCCCTAATTATTAATTAACATTTCATCATTTGTTATGAGCTCATGCTAGTGAAAGACTCTGTTTATCCATTTTAAATCTTTAGACAATATTTTTGTGGCTTGAAGGCTTTGAAGATATTCAGGGAAAGTCATATCTACGTGTATCCTGAAAACCATTCAAATTTATGCCTGAACATTTGTACTGGGGGCCACAGGGTGGCTCAATGGGTAAGACACTGGGCTTGTTGGCTGGAAAGTTGGCAGTACCCGTTTGAGACCCAAGCTCCACGTGATAGGGTGAGCTCCTATCCTCACCCCAGCTCCTTCCAACCTAGCTGTTCAAAATCATACAAATGCAAGTACATGAATAGGTACCATTTTGGTGGGAAGGTAAAAGTGCTATGTGACATCATGCTGGCCACATGACCACAGAAATATCTTTGGACAGTGCTGGCTTAGTGCCCTTGAAATAGAGATGAGCAGTTGCCAAAAAACCTGCCAACACAGTTCTAGGCTGCATAAACAGAAGGATAGAATCAAGATCACGTGAAGTGTTAATACCACTTTATAAGGCCTTGGTAAGGCCACACTTGGAATACTGCATTCAGTTTTGGTCAACACGATGTAGAAAAGATGCTGAGACTCTCGAAAGAGTGCAGAGAAGAGCAACAAATATGACTAGGGGACTGGAGGCTAAAACATATGAAGAACAGTTACAGGAACTGGGTATGTCCAGTTTAATGAAAAGAAGGACCAGGGGTGACATGACAGCAGTGTTCAAAAATCTCAGGGGCTGCCACAAAGAAGAGGGAGTCAAACTATTCTCCAAATCACCTAAGGGTAGGACAAGAAGCAATGGGTGGAAACTAATCAAGGAGAGAACCGATCTAGAACTAAGAAGAAATTTTCCGGCAGTTAGAACAATTAATCAGTGGAACAACTTGTCTCCAGAAGTTGTGAATGCTCCAACACTGGAAGTTGTTAAGAAGATGTTGGATAACCATTTATCTGAAGTGATGTAGGGTTTCCTGCCTAGGAAGGGTATTGAAGACCTCTAAGATCCCTTCCAACTCCGTTATTCTATTTTATTTCTTATAGCAGCGATTAGCGGAGTAAAATTTGCAAGGACTCCCCTTTTATATTTGTATTACTGCAACACAGGGCGATTCCCTTTGCTTCACTTAATGATTCTTACTTGCCGAGAGTAACATTATCTCACATTCAAGTCTGCCTTTCATCATTTCATGGAATTCACCTTGTGAGTAAACCAGAAGAAAGGAAGGACAAATAGGGAATGACAGCAATAGTCCTGGATCATTTATTTTTTTATCTCTCAAAAAACTTGACTGAACAATGTAAATACTTTTTCAAGGGGAAAAAAAACCCGACTCAACCAATCTATAACTACTTTAACCCGGGGTCAAGTATTCTGAGAAAAGAAAGTGCAGATGTATTCTTACAACATTGTCTTAAAAGTTTGGTTTCAAGCAACAATGCACAGCGTTATATCCTCAGAGTATATTTTAAATCCCCCGCCTTCTCCTTTATAAGAAAGTGGGGGGGGGGGGGATTTATCCGAACAAGTAGTATTTCAAAAGCCTTTTCAGAATGACATATTTCATCTTGGAGAGCTTCCCTCTTGCAACACTATTATTTGAGCTATTTAATCAGAATGAGAGAGTAGTTAGAACAGAAGAATTGTTTCATCTGGCTCAGCCTCTTGGATTTAACAGATATGCATGCTTATTATTATTATTTTATACATATAAAAGCTGTTGAGCACCTAGAGTCGGGTTCCTCTGCTTGAGAAAACAGGTTCCCGAGCTCCGTTTTTGGCTGGGATGGCCTCCTGCAACCCTCTGCCAGCAAAAACGGAGTTCGGGAGGGCCATGTTTTCATTGGCAGGGGCACAGTGGGCCAATTCTTCGCTATTTCCAGGGCTCCCCCCCATGGGGCGTATCTAAGCACCCCATGAGCCAGATCTGGCCCCCAGGCCTTGAATTTGACACCCCTGAATTAGTTTATCTTTAGAGGAAGGCTAAATAATTCAGCAAAGTTCTAGATGAAAGGCAAACAGGGCTGAGGGCTGCTAGATCTTGCACAATTTTATATAGATTTCACCACTAACTGATATAAAATTAAAGGAATACAATAAAGGTAAATGTAGATTAGTGGGCGAATGCAATGCCAATCTGTTGTATGATGTATACGGAGAGATCCTTAATATATACAAGAACAAACCTACATTAGAATTACTGATGGATTTGAAAACAACTTCCTTGCATTCTTGAAAAAAATTATAAAGTTTGACACATTTAAGGAAACCACTGATGATTATCCTGAACCGGCATAGTTCTTTTTGGTTCTTTTTTGTCAAACAAAGACAATTTTGAACAGAGTTGTCTTATTATTGCCAAACGTTCTTTGCCAGGAAGAGTCAACATTAAGCTATGGTATATGGTATGTTCTATCTTTATTTATTTAATTGGACTTCTAGGGCTGTCCATCTTGTAAATGTGACTCTGAGGGACCGACAATTTTTTTTTTAAAAAAATATATGCTGTGTGTTCTCTCCACTTAATACCACATAGCTCTGAAAATATACTCCTGCTGTTCACGGCTGCTGCTGCTGATTCACCCATGTTCTCTTTAAATGCATTGACTGGAACAATAATGTGCTGGGTACAAAGATACAAACTCCCCCAGAGAGCACTGAGTAATTTGTAACACCCTAGATTTGTGCTGCTATGAAAGCCAGGTGCCAGAATGGTCCCTTTTCCTAATTTTACTTCAAATGTGCACTTCCAAATAGTGCTTATTTATATGCACTGAATCTTGTTACATACATTATGCGCACAAATGTGCCTTCTGCTCAATTCATTGGCCATGGCAACACAATCCGGTGATAATCAAGGACCTTTGCCGAGCCCACCAATGCATTAAAGATCTCACGTACAGAATGCAAACATCTGTGGGCATCATTAAACCATTTCTATAGACTACATGCCAAGACCTGACCCAGAGACGAGTTCTACCCTTAGATTTGTATGGCCTCAGCAAAAGAGCTGAAAGGCTAAGGTATTAATTCACAAGACCACAAGCTCAATTTAAGATTTAATTTGAGATAACTAAGAGCAACCGAAAAGTGTATTCAAAGTTATAAGTGCAGAAGAAAAGAGCTTCCCCTGTTTTTCAAGTTAAATATAAATCCAATATTTCTTTAACAGATTAATTTATCAATTGACAAACTAGGTCTAAGGGTTCTGAAACGCGATTTTTGCTCAATATCCCGCATTACAGGGCTTCCATTTAACAATTCCTTCTTATTTATTTATTTTTAATCTTAATTTATTAAAGTCTTATCCTTAGAGGTTGGCCATGGTTTGATTATGTGTCTGAGCAGGGGGGCTGGGATGAGCAGGGGAGAATATTTCTGGTTAGAAGAAATTCCCACTGAGTAATGTGAAATCTTCACATTTATTTAACTTAAATAAGCTAAGGGTATAACTCTTCAACATTGGCTTTGGAGTGGGGGGAAACTTTAAATGCAACAGAGTTTTCAGGACTATCTATATCTACATTATATCTATATCTGTATCTATGTATATGCTTATAAAATAAGAACAATTGTTCTTACTTTATAAACATATAAAGTATGTATAAATACATCAGAAGTTGTAGGTGCTTCATCACTGGAGGTTTTTAAGAAGAGATGGATAACCATTTATCTGAAATGGTATAGGGTCTCCTGGTTGAGCAGGGGGTTGGACTAGAAGACCTCCAAGGTCGCTTTCAGCTCTATTCTGATGGCATATATACTGTAGCTATAGATATACTGCTCTAAATATGTTTGTCTATAATTAATATTGGGAGAGGAACAGAATCTAAAGTTTCAAAACATATTTCAGGCTGATTGATTCTGCAGAGCTAATAGTACTGCAACTCAGCATCAGATTGAGTAACAGAGATAATTAAATGACTTATGAACCAGTGATGGGATTCAATTATTTTTAGTACTGGTTCTGTGGGCGTGGCTGGGGAACAGTATTGTAAAATCCCCATTCCTTCTCTACTTCTGGGGGAAGGATACTGTAAAATCTCCATTTCCACCTGACTCCAGAGCAAGGATGTTGTAAAATCCCCATTCCCTCCCATACCATTAACCTGCTTTCTAGCTCCATTGTCTTGTGCAGGGCAACAAAAAAAAGACCCAGCTGATCAGTTGGGACTCCGAAGGCAACGAATAGATGGGGGTGAAACCAGACAGAGGTGGTATTTGCTGGTTCTCTGAACTACTCAAAATTTCCACTACCGGTTCGCTAGAACCGGTCAGAACCGGCTGAATACCATCTCTGTTGTGAACTGAATATGTAATTTTGTCCACCATTACATGTCAGTATTTCAACTAAGTATCAGCCTGCTTCAAGGATAACATTTCTGAAAGGAAGTGCCCAGTGGTTGTACAACGCCAGGAATTTCTAGCCAACATCTACTCAATCTTGGGAGAGGGAGTTGGTATAGCTATGAGACACAACAAATTGTATGAGTTAAGCCTATTCAGGGCAGTGTTGATTGGACCTCTCAATGTTTTCTGATTCCAAACAATTATTGCATTACCATGAGTTACTTGAGTATGGACCAGGAGGATTAAAGGAATAAGAATGATTTTTGTAAATTCCCCAGCAAGTGACCATCTTTTCCAAATAAATTACAGATCAAGAAATCACTTCCTAAATACTGCGAATGTCACTGCGTTATTTTGTTTGCCAGCTGTGCTTCGACTCTAAGACATACGGTAGACTGATCTGACTCTTATCAGCTAAACTCACTGCGCATGTACACATTTCTTCATCATTATTATTTCTTTTGTCTTTTGTTCGCCTGCCAAGGTGGTAGGCAAGAACCCTGCCAACATGTAACCGTTAGCTAGTAAGTTTGTATTTTCATTTTCTTTACAATAAGATGTGTTTCTTAGAATATATCTCGGGTTTATTTTGCTTAATTATCAAGTACACTTCAAGGAGAAGCCACAGTTCATCCCCTCGTTAAATACAGGGCTGAATTCACATCCTGACAGGGAAGATGTTCTGGAAGGTGAGAGACAGTTTGAAGAAAGAAAATCCCCCCCCCCCTTTTTTTAAACCTCTGATAGAGAGACTGCTCTTGGGAAATAATCTCTGTTGCATGTGTTGCATAGATATGTGCACATATTTTGGCAATAATGCAGTTCTGATTGATTTACAGCTTGTACAAAATCCACACCTCTAAAATGCAACATATGCTCAGTCACCAATTAAGATGGCAGATGTGAAGCATTATAGATTCATTATTATAAAACCATGAGAGAGGACAACATGCATCTTTTTCTGTTAATGATGAAAGTTATTATATGAAGCTTCTAATAAATTAAGGACTTCTGATATGTTTTCAGGGCAATGAACAGATTACACTCTACCAGACCCTAGTAATATGTTCCGTCTTGGTCATATATTACATTGCAGAGGTATGTAATAAACACATTTATCATCTCTCTTTGGCCTGATCAGTGCCTCTTGCCCTCTGCTATGTAACTTATCTCCAAGGGACTCATTTACACAACTGTATTCCAACCCCCCAACTTCTTTCCAAGTGCATTCAGTCAACTTGCTACATCAGCCTTCTTTTTTTTACTGGTGGAAGATATATGACCAAGCTTTGTATCACTCCAGATTTTTAAGAGGTCCAATGTCTTTTACTTTGCTGGATCTTCAGTACTTCTGAGCATTTTACATTGTGTATGTGGCATACAAAGAAGAGTTCAAATGATTCTTTCACGTTATAAATATATTTTTAGAAGCAGGTCTCTCCACTTCTCTTCTATACACCAATGGATCTCAAAAGATCCCTGTGTTAAAATACTGAAGTTTGCAGATGACACAACAGTGATTGGTCTCATTCAAGACAATGATGAAACTGCATACAGACGGGAGGTTGAACAATTAGCCTCCTAGCGCAACCAGAACAATCTGGAACTAAATTTACTCAAAATCGTAGAAATGATGGTAGATTTTAGGAAAAACACTCCTATACTATCACCTCTTACAATAACTAGACAATACAGTATCTACAGTAGAGACCTTCAAGTTTCTAGGTTCTATCGTATTGCAAGACTTAAAATGGACACCTAACATCATAAACGTCATCAAAAAGCACAACAAAGGATGTTTTTTTCAAAACGACGCTATAGGGCACTGCACACCAGAACAACTTCACACTAAGGCAGCTTTTTCCCAAATGCCATCACTCTGCTAAACAACTAATTCCCACAACACTGTTATATTACCTACTAAGACTGTATTACTATTATTCTTCTCTTCCTTCCTAGTACTCTGTTTCCCTGAAAATAAGACCTCCCTGGATATTATGTCAAATCAGGCTCTTGAGCACATGCATTAAAATAAGCCCTTCCCCAAACATATTGCAACACATGCATCATGCTCGCTGCCTCCTGTGCCTCAAAAAATAATAAGACCTCCCCCAAAATAAGGCCAAGTGTTTATTTTGGGGGTCAAAAGAAAAGAAGACCCTGTCTTATTTTGGGGGAAACACGGTACCTATTTTCCCCCGCTTATGACTATAACCATGTTGTTTGTATTTTTCAATTTATATTGTTTTTATTTGTTTTCTAGTATGATTTCATAGCTTATTAGTAACCTTGACTATTTTTGACGGATGTATTTTATTCTCCTTATGTACACTGAAAGTATATGCACCAAAGACAAATTCCTTGTGTGTCCAATCACACTTAGCCAATAAAGAATTCTATTAATTCTATTTGATTCTCATGCATGCTTAGAACTGCCTTGCAATCTAGTTAGGATGGGTAGAGAGTGTCCAGAGATTAAAATCCCATCTCAGCAGGTGACAACACTTGGCCATCCTTATCAGACTCAGAAACGAAGCACAATCACAACTTGTTAGCATTTGGTCTGAAACTACCAGATTAGTCTCAACTGGCTTCCGACAAGCAAAGTCAATTCACTTAATAAACACGTGATTCACTTAACAACTGTGGCGATTCGCTATTAACCATGGCCAAAAGTTTGTAAAATCACGCACAACTTGCTTAACAACCATCCTGCTTAGCCAGGGAAATTCTGATCCCAATTGTGACGTTAAGTCAAGGAGTATTTGTAATACACCAACGTTCACTCTGAGTTCCGTGAGTTCGATCCTAGATGAAGGTAGATATTTCTCTCTCTGGGCACAAGGAGAATATACAATATCTGCTGAATAAAACTCCGCAATGGAGACAGGAAGGGCATCTGGCCAGTAAACACTCAGCTCCATTCAGTTACCCAGACTCCACCCCGCAAGGGATTATGGGGGTTCTTAAAAGAGGGTGATTGTGTTTGATATTCTTGCAGATAAGAATGGAGCAATTAAAAATAAATAAAAATAAACCAAGAGTCTCACAACTAATGGCAGTGTGTCATAGTAGTAACATCAATCACCTTGCTTGAAACTGGATGTTGCACGGATGCTGCTTATTATTACACTCAATTAGCATCTGCGACAGAGCTGGAAAGGGGAAGAAGAAACAGAGACTGTACTTAAACCCAATATGCTTTATGATTACCCCTAAAAGAACTACAACTTGAATTCTCTTGCAACACGGCTCGTTCCCTTTCTGCTCTCCTAGGCTTCCTTTGCAACCCCAGCTGCTCCAAGGTGTAAAGACTGGGCAGGCTAACACGGCAGCTAGGTTAAAACATTTTCTTTGACTTTTTGGCCCATTCGTCATACAGCTTGTCTTTTCTGTTGCGGTAACCTTTCACCTCTATCTTACTTTGAAGGTAGACCCCAGGAGAAGGAATCGGGAGGTGAAAAATGATAAAGGCATGCAATTCTTGCAAGGTTAGCACACCTTTAAGCCCAGCACTTGCCCACTCTCAAGAGTGCCAGGGTTTCTCCCCCTCCTTCTCAAAACACACACACACACACATACACACACGGAAAAACTCAACACACACACACCATCGCAGAGTCAAGAAATGAATGCTAGGCTTAAACAAGGACCTCAGCAGGAACTACATGTTGACATAATTACTGTTGGCTCTTGTCTTCTCTCACCACCACCCCCAAGCCAACTTGGCAACCTTTTCCACAAAACTGAGCTGACCTCCAGCCAAATCTTCTCCTATTCAGCTTTCGGCTTTCTTCGTTTTCTCAGCCTAAGCCAAGAACCCAAATACCCAGCTACTTTCCCGTTGTTTAGGTTTCTTCGGAAAATCTTTCAAAAGAGGGGATTCCACTGTTGGACTGCCGTGAACAATTCAGGAGTCCTTTGGAAATCTAACGGCTCATTGTTAGCTACACCAAAAGTCTTTGGGGAGAACACAAAAGGAGATTTTTTTGGGGGGGAACAGGGTGCAAACTTGGCCTTTCGTGGAAGAAACGACCTACTGAGAAAGCTGCTGGCTCTGTTTCTCCTCCGCTAAGATCAAGGCTAAATGGTTTGGATCAAAGATAACAGGGAAAGAAAACTGACAAGGAAATGGCTTTTTTTTTTCAAAAAATAAAATAAAATAAAGCTTTATAGCCTTGTAGCCCAATTCCTTGCATATTTACATGGAACAAAGTCCTACTGAGACCAAATCCGTAAGTAAGCAGTCTGGATAGCAGCTTCAGTTCTGCCACGAGTGGATGGATTGCAGGGCCAGAAAATCCCTATTCGGCTTGAACAGAAGTAAGAGCTGGCGTTGGGCCTCAGACTCTATTTAAAGCCCTTTGACAAAGTCTGTCAGTTGAAGAAATGTGTTTGTTTGCATCACAGCTGCCTACACATACAGTCCAGTCCAAACATAACAGAGGCGCCCCGTAAATCATAATGTACAAATCAGGATTCAGCTTCCAAAATACACATTCCATCCTAATCTCTCCTTCCCTCTTTGGAGTAGGGTGGCCACTAAAAAGAGGTTAAAAAAACCCACTATCAATCTCCTCTACTCCCTTAAAGGAGAAGAGATAGGTTTGGTTTCAATCTACATTGACTAGGCATAGAAGACACAAACCAAAGTAAATCAGATGTAGTCTTTATGATTTTAGCTTCTGGTGATGTGTCTGGTTTTATATGATTTAACACCTCTCTGAGAAAAAGAAGGAGGAAGAGGAGGAAGATGGAATCAAGATCACGTGAAGTCATCTTGTGAAGTTAATTGTAAAGTTAATACCATTTTATAATGCCTTGATAAGGCCACACTTGGAATGCTGCATTCAGTTTTGGTCACCACAATGTAAAAAAGATGTGGAGACTCTAGAGAGAGTGTAGAGAAGAGCAACAAAGATGATTAGGGAACTGGAGGCTAAAACATATGAAGAACGGTTGCAGGAACTGGGTAGGTCTAGTTTGATGAAAAGAAGGAGTAGGGGAGACATGATAGCAGTGGTCCAATATCTCAGGGGCTGCCACAAAGAAGAGGGGGTCAAGCTATTCTCCAAAGCACCTGAGGGTAGGACGAGAAACAATGGATGGAAACTAATCAAGGAGAGAAGCAACTTAGAACTGAGGAGAAACTTCCTGACAGTTAGAACAATTAATCAGTGGAACAGCTTGCCTCCAAAGTTGTGAATGCTCCAACACTGGAAGTTGTTAAGAAGGTGTTGGATAACCATTTGTCTGAAATAGTGTAGAGTTTCCTGCCTAAGCAGGGGGATGGACTAGAAGACCTCCAAGGTCCCTTCCAACTCTGTTATTCTATTCGAAGAGGAGGAAGAGGAGGAGGAGGAGGAGGAGGAGGAGAAGGAGAAGGAGGAGCATAAAGAGGAGGAGGAGGATCATAATGAATCTGGGCAAATACTACCTAGATATCCATCCCTATTTCCATTAGAGCTAGCATGTTTGCTGGGGAATTTGGAAATTCAAATCCAAACCCAGTCCAGACTCTGCTCTGCCATGACTTCTCCTACAGTTGTTGTTATTTTAATGGGAGTGGGGATGTGGGGGGGGGATACATTTTTACTTATGCTCAATAGGTTTTAGGATTTCATTCCATTTTTTTCTTTTCCTCGTGTCAGACTGGAAGGCTGTCAATTGTTAATATCCTGTGAAACCAGAATGAAGAGCCGAACAGCATTTCAGGCAGACAAAAACTTTGGTTGTGTTTCATGAAGTTTCAGGACTGTGGTAAGCCGATGCTAGTGAATCCCTTCCAACTCTGCTATTCCGTTCTGTTCTACTGTTGTAATTCAACTCAGCCTCACTCCAACCGAAATTCCAAAACGAGAACCAATTTTTGCAAAGCGATAAAATCGATACTGAGGAGCCATACTAACACAAGCCACCTGTGAAATACCCACACCTGTGCTGCACTCTCTTCAAAGGAGAATATTCAACCTGCTATTGGTTCTAATCTAGATAAATGACCCAGTCAGAAAAGCAAATACAAAGGGGACAAATTTTGCTGAGGTTGCACAATTAGTAAAGATAGCAAAACAGGCAGGAAACGAAAGAAAACACCCACCCACCCAAAACTTGAAAAGCAAAGGTCCAGTTGGATGCGTACCTTTTCTGATGCATAACCAGAGAAATTAACATTGACACTTGTAAAGTGTTGCAAGTTGTTTTGTACGCCAAATTCAATGAATGTGATTGATCTGAAAAAGGAGGATTCCAAAAAGGACCTTGGGATAAGAATGAAATACTTCATTGAAACAAGCAAGGGGCCTCCTTATTCTTTACTATCTCTACTTAAGTGACCAAAGAGATAGTACATGCCCAAGAGGAAAGATCTGAAAATATTTTGAAAAAACCCATCGTTTGTCATTGGAATATGTTACTATTCCCATTTAAGTAGCTCAACTGATATCAGGAATGACTCTTTTTTGAAGTTACGACCTTTGCAACCTCCCCATGATGATGCGATCAAAATTCAAGAGTCTTGGCAAATTGACTCATATTTATGACCGTTGGCTATGTCCCAAGGTCATGTGATCATCTTTTGCGACCTTCTGACAAGCAAAGTCAATGGGGAAGCCAGATTCGCTTAACAACCTGGCTACTAACTTACCAACTGCAGTGATTCACTTAACAATGGTGGCAAGAAAAGTCATAAAAGGGGGCAAACTCACCGAACATGTGCCACTTAACAACGGAAATTTTGTGGTCAATTGTGGTCGTAAGTCAAGGACTATTTGTTAACTACTACCAGCAATACTACTAATTAATACTACCTCCTTTTCAGAAACGTATTCAGTAATCTCCTGCAAAGGGAGGCAGGGCAAAATTAAAAAGAAAAAGCAGCTTTCAACTCTGAGGAAAAATATTAATAAAAGAATGATTAATAAAAAAGAGGTAAAATATGATGTGTGCGATGTACAGAATCCCTAACAGTTATAAGATGCCATAAATTAATTAGGTATAATAAATTATATCTGAAATGTTTATACTCATGCTTGTGTAATGGAATATATTTCACTTCATTAAGAAAACACCCCTGTGGTCCATTGAGAAAGAAAGGAAAGAGTGGGAGATGGATATATCATTATGCGATTAAAATGTTTTTGTTTTGTTTTTTAAAAAAATGGGATTAAGTGGGAGTAATTTGGCAATTTTCTATCATAAATTAAAATAAAAGATGTGTGACACAAATCAGATTGAGCTGTAAAGGATGATTTACAGATCGCAGGGGTGATCTTAAAACACAATGTTTTAAGTGCCCATGAAACAAACCATATGTATTAACATAATGTAAGAAGTCAGGACGTACAAAGAATATTTTAGCTTCCCTTATTCAGGAAAAAAACCGAGCTTTTGAGAGGATACCACAATTGCATGAATATATGTCAACATCAAAGAGTATTTACATGGCAGATCTGGACAAAATAAAACTGAAATAAGACAGCTCTATCATATCACCCACTATTTATTACTGAGTATGTTCATTAATGTATTTAAACAAAGCTAAGTTCAGTATATCGTCGTACAGAGACATAAGTCCTGAAGAGATAATGCTGACAAAAAAATTGTAAAGCACACATATGTGCTAGTCATTCCTGACTCTAGGGGGTGGTGCTCATCTCCATTTCAAAGCCGAAGAGCCAGTGCTGTCCGAAGACGTCTCCGTGATCATGTGACTAAATGCCGAAGGCGCACAGAACGCTGTTACCTTCCCACCAAAGGTGGTCCCTATTTTTCTACTTGCATTTTTTACATGCTTTCAAACTGCTATGTTGGCAGAAGCTGGGACAAGTAATGGGAGCTCACTCCGTTACGCGGTGCTAGGGATTCGAACTGCCGAACTGCTGACCTTTCTCATTGACAAGCTCAGCATCTTAGCCACTGAGCCACTGCGTCCCTTAAAAAATAATCCATGTCTTCAAACTGAATTTTAAATAGAATTTTTCAAAGTAGTTAAATAGCAGATATTTGCTATTTGATTACTTGACTAGTAAGTAAATAACCTTTACTTACATTAGAATGCTAAACAATATTTAAGATTTAAAATTAAACAACGAAAGCTAGAGTCATTCAATATTCAGAAATGGAAACATTGAAATTTATTATTTTCCCTTTGACAGTAGAAATAGAACACAGTGCAAAAAAAGAAAAGAAAAACACAATAAAAAATCTACTTAAAAAAATAAGGAAAAAGAACACAGAACTTCAAGGAGAAAAGGACTTAATTCCCAGACATCGGAAAACTGACTTTTTCTCTTGAAATTATATAACTATTCTGAAAACTCAAGTTCTTATCCCAGTTCAACAAACACTAAAGACTATTTGGCAGAAATTAAATGTATTCTCCCCCACCTCATCTTTTTTTTTTTTTTTTAGATAAACTAAGTTTTAAAAATATTACACACAATGAAAAAATAATAATGATACATTATATGAGATACTTTGAAGGAATCTATAGAAAGAAAAGTGACCCACACCTATTAAAGAAAAGCAAATTCTTTCAGAAAGGGGGTTTGGTTGATTTTATTATTTGTTTAAAAGAAAATATATCCAAGAAGGTTATATTTAGAATTCAAAGGACACACCTTGAGGCCGCTGGTTCAGGAAATGTTCAAAATAGGCATTGCCAAGTGCTCTACTAAGCAAAACTGAAAAAAAGTCACTGGGGGAGCTTTTTTATCCAACATGGGTGGGGGGAGAAAATTAATGTGTTGACATCTCAAGAACAGAGCTGTAAGCATCTCTGATACAATATCTCTCTATTGGCATACAGGTTTCTTCTACCCTAGATCTAGCTGACTCTACGTGCAGCTTTACAGGAATAAGAAATTAAATAGTAAGGATAATAACGAGGAACATTTTGGAAGCTCCGTTCAACAGGCATGGTCAGTAGTAAAAAAAATAATAATAATACAAATGTAAATATTTTTTGTATACTGTTCATATGGAATGCAACCATATGCCAGGAATTGCAATCAATGCATTTGTAAAATGACAATTGTGGACTTCTAGATTAGTAAACAAGAATTTTGAAGTCAAAATAATTAGGGAAGATTTTAATGAAAAATATCTATATCTATATTTACCTCCCCTCTCTCTTACCTATCATCTATCTATCTATCTATCTATCTATCTATCTATCTATCTATCTATCTATCTATCTATCATCTATCTATCTATCTATCTATCTATCTATCTATCTATCTATCTATCAATGTATTTATTTATTTATTTTGCTGTTGTAGTCATCAACATTCCCACTGCCAGCAGCTAACAAAAGCAAGCAAGAATTCTCTAGTTACAAGTACTGTTGGGACTGGAATTTCCATCACTAATTGAGATGGTCATTAAGAGAATCATATGGCTGTTAAGCAAATCCAGCTTCCCGCATTGAGTCTGCTTGTCAGAAGCCTTCTGTGGGAAAGGTTAAAAAGGGTAATCATATGACTATGGCATGCTGCAGCCATCATAGATGCAGGACAATTGCAGAATGACCAAATTGCAATCATCTGACTGCAGGGATGCTACAGGGATGATATGTAGGAGGATTGGTTGCAAATCACTTTTCTCAGGGCCACCGTAACTTTGAACGACAACAAAATGAATGGTCATAAGTCAAGGACCACCTGTAAATAATTATTGGTGATGGCAACTGAGCAAATCTGAACTGAGATACTCTTTTGAGCAAGATCAACAACATACATAGGCAGCTAGTTTCAGATTCAAGAGTTGGAGACTATGTACTTGATGTTCAAATACAGATTTCAAACTCCAAAATAGGTCATTTCAGAACCAAAAAAGGAACATGATGCTTTCCCTATCCCTCTAATGATATGCTTTTTAGTTCAACAGATGGCAAGTTTCTTCCAAATACCTCCAAGTGACATTTGAAATTTCGTAATAGTGTTGTGGAATGGAGTCAAGTTATAGATATCACTGGCTGGACCTATGCAGGGTGCTAAGCTACAAAGTGTGTATAGTCAAGGCTATTTCCCCAGTTGCAATATATGGCTGTGAAAGTTGGACCATAAGAAAGGCTAAGCGCCGAAGAATTGAGGCCTTTGAACTATGGTGCTGGAGAAGACTCCTGCGAGTCCCTTGGACTGCAAGGCGATCCAACCGGTCAGTCCTGGAGGAGATCAACCCTGACTGCTCTTTAGAAGGCCAGATCCTGAAGATGAAACTCCAATATTTTGGCCACCTAATGAGGACTCGCTGGAGAAGAGCCTAATGCTGGGAAAGATTGAGGGCAAAAGAAGAAGGGGACGAGAGAGAATGAGGTGGCTGGATGGAGTCACCAAAGCAGTAGGCGTGAGCTTAAATGGACTCCAGAGGATGATAGAGGACAGGAAGGCCTGGAGGAACATTGTCCATGTGGTCATGATGACCACAGCTTCATGACTAACAAGAACAAAGCTACAATGTGGTTTGCTTGGGATGGGACTTAGTCATTCATCATGGTTTACAACCCATGGTTGATTGCAGAGTTCTGTCCCAGTGAGGAGACTAGAGTTCTTTCAACACAGCTGAGTTAAAGTAAACCTTCATTTGATAAATAAATAGCTGATGTATGAACCCTCTGAATCAATGTCATCCATACCTGGCTGAGATTTCAAATCAATGATTGTTCACTATAATAGCAACATCACCGACACGAGGAAGAAAGGGTTAGAAGGGACACCCTTTCTTCTTTGATTACAAGAATAGCGGACATGGTAGATGAAGCTTTTATGGCTGACACTACTTTTTCTTTTTTGCATTATCAGCTCATTGTGGGGATTCTCCAATTGGTAAAATTCCAACGGGTTTTGGAAAAGCCTCTTGTGACCTTGAAGGCACTGCCCATGATTTGGCTCTAGGCCAGCTGTCTATATCATTGAGTTGAAACCTAAAGCTTATTTAAACCAAACAGAACATTTGAGGATTTCTACCCTCCCTCTTCTCCAGGCACATAATAAAGTATAAGTTATTTCCTCCTCTCTATTCAAGTATAAATGATTCCGGTCACACAAACTGTAAAGTTTAACACAAACTTCAATGCAAACTTCTATGTTGATCTGAATAATGATGTGCTTTGAAATGTTTCTTTGGAACATTTTTCTGATTCTAATATGTCCTGTATTGGGAAGCATAATTTATTGCAGAATCACCCAATATAAAGAAAGATGAAAATGGGAGGGAGGGAGGGAGGATGGATGGATGGATGGATGGATGGATGGATGGATGGATGGATGGAAGGAAGGAAGGAAGGAAGGAAGGAAGGAAGGAAGGAAGGAAGGAAGGAAGGAAGGAAAGGAGGGAGGAATGAAGGAACCAAGGAAAGAGAAAGAGAAGGGAGGGAGGGAGAGAGGAAAAATGTTATAAGCAGAAATTTCGAAGACTTTAGCATTGTTCATACAATTTACGTAATAGCTGAATAAGAGAAGGTTGAATTTGTCTGCTGCTGTGGACAAGTTTATGGGTTAACAGTCCCCCAGAATTTTGTTCTTCAACACAATTACAGAACAAAAGAGATAGTAAACATTTGTTAAACAGCGGCAGGGGAAAAAAAGCTGAAAAGAAATTCCCATCAGAGACTCCTTCCTCTTGCTCTTATCAAGATAATGCTTGCAATAAATTGGGGTGGAGAGTGAGGGAGAAGGGCAGCATTTGAAAGAAAGAACAGTTACATTTACAAAGCAGTCCTGCTACAACTAAGTTAAAGAGCCAGTTTAGTCTAGTGGGTAAGACTAGAAACCGGAGGATGGTGAATTCTAGTTCTTCTTTGGACTTTGGACCTCCTCTCTTTAGGCCAGTGATCGCCAGCTGGTGGTCCGTGAGAAAATGTTGGTGGTCCACAGAAAAATTATTTGCATTTTTTATGTTGCACTAAATCAGGGGTCCTCAAACTATGGTCCCTGGGCCGGATTAGTGCAATGAATGTTTATGTTGCGGCAGATAATCTCCCCCTTCAGGGTCTATTTGTGCGGGTCAAAAGGGGGAAGAAATTCTGACTTGGGGTCTGCTTCAGCCTCCTGGTGTGGGGCTTTGGGCAAAGGCTGGAGGGAAGTGCCGCTGTTAGTGAAGAGCGGGAGGACCTTATTCCAATGGGACTGCATTAAGGGCCTGGCTGACCATCTCAGCCCGCTGGGCCGCCAGGCGCCGGTACCTGGCCTTGCACTCCCACAGGTCTTCCCTTTGCTTGGAAAGCCTATGCTTGTAGTCCTCAGTGAGATTCTTCTGCTGAGCCTCCTTTTCAGTCGGATCCAATTTGAACTGAGCCAGCTGTTTTGCCAACTCTTTCTCGTGGCGGTTGCTTAGCTCCAACGACTGCTTTCTGTTGGGGCCCTGAGGAGCCGGCGTGGGCAGGCCAGGAGTGGCTGGGAGGAGAGGGGTGAGTAGAGGATGGCAAAGCACCCTTGACGTGAGTGACAGCAAGTTGGCCACGCCCACCCAGTCACATGGCCACCTAGCCACGCCCACCCAGCCGACCATTAGGCGGATCGTATTAGCGGTCCAGAGGATTTAAAATTATGAATTTAGTCGTCCCTGAGGCCCAAAAGGTTGTTGACCCCTGCTTTAGGCCAACAAGATTGTTGTTGTGGGAAAAAAATAGGAGGAGGAAGGTGAGCTGTATATGTTCTCTTCCTTGAGTTACTCGCAAAAATAATAAAGGTGGGATATAAACAAAGAAATGAATAAAGTAAAACTGAACATCTGACCTGCAGCGCATGCCAGCCTTCTGGTGACTAATTGGGAGAAGAAACGGGCAGTGCCACTCAAGAGCAGGACACACGAAAAACTTGTGTACTTTGAGAGCTCAACCTGTTGACACAACTAAACCAAGGATCCCTTGGTTTTCTCACACACATTTCTTCCTCCCCCCCCCCTCCCTCTTCCCCCTCCAAAGAGCTGTTAATTTTGTTCACTGCTGTGCAAAAGTCAAAGTCAGAGTCTAAACAGCTTGTAATGAGTTTTCAATGGCCCATCTCACTGAAATTGAGGGCAAAGGCACAGCAGACTTAAGACACTGTCAGGCCTCTGAATTTATTATCACACGTTCAAGGGGTGCTCCGGAAAATAGGAGAGGGAGAGACTAAAACCTTGTAGGCTTCTTTTCGTCGCTTTTTTTTTTTTTTTAAAGAAAATGTTAACAGCATTTTTATGTCCTCATTTTTGAAATACCTCCTTGATACAACAGATAAACACAAAGCAATCAATTGCGCTGTATCTTAATTAGGAATGTTTTCCGAGTGGTGCTACATGACAGGACAAGATGTTGGGTCCAAACGTCAAAGGCTAAAGGTACTGTAGACAGTTTTTTTGCAACGCACAAGTACACACACACACACACACACACACACACACACACACAAGATGTGAAGCAAATCTTACTCTACTGCAAAAGAAAAAGAGGGTGCAGTAAGAACATTCAATTCAATTCACTCAGTACCTAGTTGTTATGTTCTATTGTTTCCCCCTGTTGTGTTTAGCTGTATGTCACAATTGTGTGTCTCCTTTCAGGCACTGTATTGGTTTTAGTTGTATGCTGCGAGAGTCCAGGCTCAGTGGGGTGATCTTTAAAAATTAAATTGAATCAATCCATCAATAACCCCAGCATAACAAGAGACAATAAAGACAATTTGCAGGAAAAAAATTCTACCCAATCCTGAATGAAATAATTAAATATTTTATACAGTATGTTTTTAAAAAAATGAACAAAGGAAGAAACCTTGATTAAAGCCCAGAGATACGTTTTGCAACAGCTGATCAAGTGGTAATTTATAAAATGCTGTATAAAGTAGAAATCACATTTAGCTAAACTGTTTCTCAGTGAATTGGACTATAAAACAGCCTGCAAGGATGCAGTTAAACTATAGGGGAAGAACGACACTTAACAAACAAGTACTTGTTTATTCTTTCCTTCTCCCCACAAAGAGCATAACAAGTTTCCTTTCTTGTGAAAATTTTAATTCACACAACAACCTTAGGAGGGAGTTTGAACCAAGAGACAAAGAAATGACCAACTTTGGGGCACTGAGCTTTGCAAAAGAGGATCTTACGAGTGTGATCCTAGTTAACTGAATTTGAATGTAATTTAATTTAAAGGTAATCCAATTTAGGTTTTATTCACGGCTCAGCCCTGCCTTCTTTTGGGAGCATGGAGCTAGACAATGTCCTTCAGAGGCCAAGCAAGACAATCAGCTTCAGGAGGAAAAATGTGCTCCTCTATCTTAAAATATAAGGCTTATTAGCAATGTATTTAGAAAAATATTTGGCTGGGCTCATGATGATGACTTTTATCGTTCATTATATTTGATGGGTATGAGTAAAAAACAAGACCAGTATAAGCAGGACAATAATGGAAGTCTTTTTTAAAATTACTCTGATGTTAAAAAGTAGAGAGTCTCTTGACTTGATTATTCCTGGTGAAACTTTGGGCAAAAATTGTTTGGTATTGTCTTTCTTGTGATATATGTATATAATAATGGTGGGATATAAACAAACAAACGAATAAAGTAAAACTGAATATCTGACCTGCAGCGAATGCCAGCTGTATATATATACAGGTAGTCCTCATCTTATAACAGTTTGTTTAGTGAATGTTCAGAGTTAAAACGGCACTGAAAAAAGTGATTTATCTTGGTTTTTCACACAACCATTGCAATATCCCCATGGTCAAGTAATCAAAATTCAGATGCTTGGCAACTGACTCATATTTATGACAGTTGCATTGCCTTGGGATCATGTGATTGGCTTCTGCGACCTGCTGACAAGCAGTCAATGTGGAAACCAGATTCACTTAACAACCGTATTATTAACTTAAAAACTGCAGTGGTTTACTTAAAAACTGTGACAAGAATAGTCTTAAATGAGTGAAAACAAATATTGCATTTAGCAACAGACATTTTGGGCTCAATTGTGGTTGTTGAGGACTACCTGTATGATGTATTTATTTATTTGTGTGTGTGTGTGTGTGTGTGTAGATATACCAGACTGCTGACTAGACTAGATACTCGGTGGGTGGGTGGGTGGGTGGGTGGGTGGATGGATGATAGATATACATGATAGATGGATGGATGGATGGATAGATGATAGATAGATGATAGATAGATAGATAGATAGATAGATAGATAGATAGATAGATAGATAGATAGATAGATAGATAGATAGACAGACAGACAGACAGACAGACAGACAGACAGACAGATGATAGATAGGTAGTTAATCTAGTCTAGTTAGCAGACTGTTAACTTGAAAATATGTGGACTTTGCTGGCTGGGGAATTGTGGAGTTGGAGCCCACAAATAGCAACTGATATTCAACATTTTCACTGGCTACTTGATGAGTTCTTTTGTTTTTACATATCCAGAGAAAAAAGATCCGGATTCCTCATTCTGGTAAATGAAGAATATTACTCTCTTGGAATTGAGGAAAGAAAAAGAAGGAAACATCGCTGACATCCAAAGAGAACTATGGTTAATCCACATCATTTTTTATGTGTACTATGACACAATGAATGGAGTGTGTATTGTGGATACTGAAATGAGATGCATCCCACTGGAAAACCTTTTTAGTCACATTGTCATTTACAGCTCCTGGATTAATAGACCAGGAACGGCACCAACAAAATGCAGTAAAACCATTGGCAGCCAGTGGTGACTTAAAGTTTAATTCCCTCGGGGAGAAAAGGACACTGTCTAATCTGTATTCAGTCCTGACATTGTCCACATCTGACATGGAACATTAGCTACTAACTCTCTCAATAGACTAGTGTCCTTCAGTTTATATTACTTTATGTTAATAGTAGAGAAATTACACACAACATCATTTATCATTGTTATACTGCACTATATGTCCCGTAGCTTATTTTAATATATCTATTTACTCCTAACATACAGAGAATCTTCTTTCTAAAAACCCCAAAGAGAGTCTTGGCACACATGTCTCTGACACGCAAACAAGCTCCTTTCCTGTTGAAAAAAAAACACCTTTGGAACGTATGTGGCAGTTTAAAAAGCTGGTTTGGTGGGAAAACACCCACACTACTATACTGTAAGGCAAAGGTAAAGATTTCCCTCGCACATGTGTGCTAGTCGTTTCTGACTCTAGGGGGCGGTGCTCATATCTGTTTCAAAGCCGAAGAGCCAGCGCTGTCCGAAGACGTCTCCATGGTCATGTGGCTGGCATGACTAAATACCGAAGGTGCATGGAACACTGCTACCTTCCCACCAAAGGGGGTCTCTATTTTTCTATTTGCAGTTTTTACATGATTTCAACTGCTACGTTGGCAGAAGTTGAGAGAAGTAATGGGAGCTCCCTCCATTACGTAGGGCTGGGGATTTGAACCGCCGAACTGCCGACCTTTCTGATCCATAAGCTTAGCGTCTTAGCCACTGAGCCACCGCATCCCTTTTTTCTATATTGTATATCTTGGTAGAAACAGAATATAAGCAATGATTGTTCTTGTTATGTATAGGAGCAGGCAAGCATTAGGGAATATTAGCTTAATATTCAGCCCGCTTAATGGATGGTAGCCACAATAGAAACCACTATTTTTCCTTATTTTTCATAATACACCAACTTAGGATTTATCCAGGATATTGCCAGATATTGAGACATTTCCAAACTCTGCCAACGGAAGTATCTTCATAAGGCCAAAATGATGAAAACAAACAGGAAACATTGTCCTGGCGGTGTAAGTAAAGCATTCAAGTTCCAGTTTTACTTTTAAAGTCTTTAATGTGAGGTTTTAAGAGTCATCTATGGCAGAATTCTCCAATGTTTCTGGCTTTGCAGATTGGCGGGGGGGGGGAGAGTGATGGTTCCGTGTGCATGGCCAATAATTATGTCCGCACATGCAACTGCATTTGCGCAAATGGCATGCACGCACACCTTCCACTCATACAAATGGAATGTGTGCGCACACTCCTACACGCTGCTCACACAAGTGAGGATGCACCTGTGTGTGTGTGTGTGCCAGCCATTTCTGTGGCACAATTGCAATTCCCTCACAGCCCACTAGTGGGCCATGGCCCACAGGTTGGGAGACCTGATCTATGGTGTGTAAATACAGTAGAGGTAATCTTCATGGCCCCTCGTCAGTCAATAAGAGTGCTGATTTACCACCAGCTTATCAGGTACTCTAGAGTGAAGGACTTGGGAGCACAAGGAAACAACAGCCAACAACATAATAGCTGGCCAATCAACAACTAAAATGCTGCACACAACCAGCACATCTTAAATACTATCCATAGTATAGAACTGTGATGGTTAATCTTTTTGGTGCCAAGTGCCCAAAGCGCGGACCGGAAACCCCCAAATGCAATGTGAGAGCCATGCATGCATGCGCCCCCCTCGCCCATTTTTGGCTTCAAGATTGTTGCAGGAGGCTTTCCAGGTGCAAACAGAACATGGGGGGGGGGGTGTCACGGGTGCTCCCATGCCCAGTTTTGGCTTCCAGGTTGGTGCAGGAGGCTTCCAGGCCCCAGAGCACGGGAGGGGGGTGGCTCATGCGGTGCCCCCACGCCTGGTTTTTGTCTTCCAGATTGGTGCAGGAGGCCTTCCAGGCCCCAAACAAGGGGGGATGCACAGGTGTGCAACCCCCCAAAATGCAATGCAAGCACCCTCCATGCATGCGTCCACCACATGTACCCCACCCCCATGCATGCACAGCAGAGACCCAAAGACCGGCTGGCCGGTGGGAGGCATGCGCGCATGCACAGTGGAG
This sequence comes from Natrix helvetica, assembly GCF_964273705.1. Taxonomy (NCBI): domain Eukaryota; kingdom Metazoa; phylum Chordata; class Lepidosauria; order Squamata; family Natricidae; genus Natrix; species Natrix helvetica. The sequence continues at coordinate 9,376,261 of NC_138561.1, forward strand.
CTGGGCTGGGGCGACGGCTGGCGTACCCACAGAGAAGGCTATGTGGTCCCAATGAATGATTCAGATTGGGTGAATGTCATGTAACGTTATCCTTGGACCTTCATTCATAAGGTAGCCCTAATTTAGTGACCATTTGAAGTTAAGATGGATCTGCCCTGAGCTGCTTATGACCCAGTTCTGGAATTATGATGACACAGATATAGATACATATGTGACTATAGGGTCTATAGGCCCTAGGGTCATGTATTTCGGACACTTAGCAACCAGTTCACATTTAAGGCCATTTGCAGTGTCCCATGCTCCTGTGGCTGCAATTTTCAGGATTTTATGCTCATTTCCAGTAACTGAAGACTCCTCCATGAAAATCAGATGTTCTAACTACTACCACTTACTGTCTTTCCAGCATGAAAAAGGAGAAGAGATGTTCAGTTGGAAAAGTCAGATTAAAATCACATCTTGTTCCTTCGGTGATGCAAAAAAAATCTTCAACTAAAGCTTAAATCACATTTCACATTAGTCAAAAGCTGCAGAACCAGCCATCATGTTTCTTTAAATTATTTGTTAACAGTAATTCAATCAGGTAGGAAATTTTATATCCTAGATTTAATTCTTCCCTCTCCTGCTTTTTAGCCTGCTGTATAACTGATCTGAAAATAAACGCCGTTTCGTTTTATTTGTTTCTTTCTTCCAAGAAAAAAAAAGTACATATTGCTTCAAACTTCTGTCTTCTGGCTATAGTTGCTCCATGTTTGGATAACAGCAATTCATCTTACATGGGCTTCTCTTGTAGATTACACAGAAGCTAAAATTGATTTTGAAAAAGTGTGTATAGTCAAGGCTATGGTTTTCCCAGTTGCAATGTATGGCTATGAAAATTGGACCTTAAGAAAGGCTGAGCACCAAAGAATTGAGGCTTTTGAACTCTGGTGCTGGAGAAGACTCCTGTGAGTCCCTTGGACTGCAAGGCAATCAAACCGGTCAGTCCTAGAGGAGATCATTCTGGACTGCTCTTTAGAAGGCCAGATCCTGAAGATGAAACTCAAATACTTTGGACACCTAATGAGAAGGAAGGACTCACTGGAGAAGAGCCTAATGCTGGGAAAGATTGAGGGCAAAAGAAGGAGACGACAGAGAATGAAGTGCTTGGATGGAGTCACCAAAGCAGTAGGCATGAGCTTAAATGGACTCTGGAGGATGGTAGAAGATAGGAAGGCCTGGAGGAATGTTGTCCATGGGGTCACGATGGGTCAGATATGAGTTCGCCATTAACAATAATAATAATAAACAATAACAATTTAATGACAAGAGGGAGGGAGGGGGAGGGAGGGGGAGGGAGGGAGGGAGGGGGAGGAAGGAAGGAAGGAAGGAAGGAAGGAAGGAAGGAAGGAAGGAAGGAAGGAAGGAAGGAAGGAAGGAAGGAAGGAAGGAAGGAAGGAGTCACTCCTTAACAATAGTTCTGAAAGCACCTAACCTCTTCAGTCCATATTTAGAGACTGGCCCTTGTGAGGTAATGTGGGAACTCTGGGAAAGCAATGAAAGAGATCTAAATAAGAATGAAAAGTCATTCAATTGTCAGCTTATCTCATAAAGAGTAACTCAACCCAGATGGCCAGAACAAAAAGTATTTCTAAACATCCAAGGGGCTTCCCAGCTACTATAAAGGATGATGGGAAATTCCAAGATTCCAGACTTAGATCAGAGACAGTGCAATTCTTCATCCCTTGATCTTGCCCAGGTTGACAAGCTTGTGGTTACAGTGACCTGCCAGTCATTAGCCAGACGTCTTAACCATCTCCTGTAGCTGCTAGGTGCTAAATAACTCTGAGAATAATCCACTATTGCCCTGGGGTAGTAATTGTGGCAGTGATGAGGAGGAAAGAAGAAATATATTTCTCCTTTCCTTTCGAGAGAAACATGAATGGAAAAGGCCAAGAAAAACAATGTGAAATGACTCTCTTGCAAATGAATTCTGCACATGTCTTACAGTTTAGGCAAATGCCGTCCGACTCTCCCCCTTTCAATGTAATCTATTTTCAACAGAGCACATGGAAAGGCATAAAATATATCACACAATATAGTCCTGTCTGGCATAACTCACAGTGACTCTTCAGGAGTGTCAGATGTTCTCAAAGGTCAGGGCTCAATGACAGGGCCGTGCTCAGAAAGCAAGGAGACTTGATTGGCAGGTGTCTTTCCCATGCCAAGCGGTAACTGGCTTCGCTTGTCTGAGTCCCATAAAACAATCTTGTACTCATGGTGAAACAAGGTCAGCGGCCATATTTTTGGCCTCGGAATCCAAGACCTGGCCCTTCAAAGAGCTTCCTTCAAGGAGGAGAACTCAAAACAAAATGAGGTCAGGGGTTCATCTAGCTCAACAGTTGGGCTGTAGGGTAGCCGACACGCTACATCCAGAAGCTCGCAAAGAAGAACAAGAGGTTATTCGCCATTGTCCATTCTATTTCCCCAGCAGCCATTGTAGCATTTTAGAGAAAGACGTTTCTGATTCAGGGGATAATAAACAGGCACTAAGACCAGTGACAATGGACAGCATCACTCTAAGATCATCTGCTCAATCTCCTTTTAAATTGATCTGTCGCAAGAACAAACTCCATACTTCCAGTGGCTTTATCATTTATGCCAACATATGGGAAAATAAGTACTGGTTAAGGATTATTCGCAACTGGTGTACTTTCTGTGAAAGTCCTAGGGAAGGATGAAGAGCACACACACACACACACACAAACACACACATTTACTTACTTACTTTCCCCTGCCAGAGAAGCAACTTCCACTAGGGAAAAGGGTGGAAATTAAGTTTTGGGATTGGGCAATTGAACCCCATTGAGATATAGATTTCCATATGTAATGGCCATTGGATTTAAGCTTATGATGTAATGGAGACACTCTTCTTCAGCCTGTAGGAAGTTGAAACCCACCCCTCTACTAGAAAATGAAATACTTTAGGAAATATTAAAAGGGCAGAATATTTCCCCCTAAAAGGGAGGTAGGAATTCATCCCCACCACCTTTGTCAAAGGGGCCATTAAGGCCTGAGCCAGTACCTAACGAAGACCTACCACCTTCAGGAGAATGATTCTAGCCAACAGAAACTCACCACATGGCACCTGGGAAGATTACATTTCTGAAAGACTGTTTGCTAAGCCTTGCTGAGATTGTGAATGAAAGGAATTCACAGTCGTGTAGTTAAAAGAGGTTTGGCCGGGACCAAGACTTTGCTTCTTGCTTTCTAAGGAAGCCTGAGTCAGAACACTCTTCTCTGAGCAGAGAATCGGACTTGAAGACTTCCATGGTCCCTTCCACCTATTATTATTCTGTAAGATCTGTTTCTGAAACTCTCTTGATTAAGTTCCCTGGGATTGTGGCCCAGGTAGCACTTTTAACATCACAGGATTTCAATGGCTGCTTCACATTCATGTCAACACCAAACTCTTTCTAAAAGGGCTACTTTTCTTCCATTAAAATCACACATACGTATAAGAGCCTTTAAAACAGGCAGGGAAAACACATCCATAAAGGCTGATCTTAGAAAGCCCACTTCATTCAGTCATTGTTAAGTGGTTGTGGTGGGGAGTATTTGCCTTAATTTTAGTTACTTTAACGTCTCAGCAGCTGGAAAATGGCTGCGTTTGGAAATGAAATTTTGCAGGTCATTAGCCCACAATGATTAAATCAAGAGGCATATTAACATATGAAAATAGGCCAATGTGCGTTTTACTGTTTAAACAATTCTACTCAGGGTCTTCCTGGAAGTAAAGTGCCGCCACCCCCCCTCTCTCTTCATTTTCACTACTGGTCAGTAGCTAATAAAATAAAACAGAAAGTGTAATTGAATATTTGCCATCTCTCAATCCTAATATATTGGTTATTAAGATAGGTACACACTCCTCCAATTTGCAAATGTACTCGAGAGTACCATCTCATTTACAGATCGGCGAATGTGCATATTAATAGTCTCACAAAGATGAGAAGAATTGGAAATAGGTTTCAGTCATCACAATTTTACCCCAAAAAATGTTCAGGGTTTTCTCTTAATCCAATATGTTCCAATATTGCCACTCCCCATCCATGTATCCTACATTCTTCTTTCCTAAACATCTTCTGCAGCCTTAAATTCCTTTTCCTTTTTTTTTTTTACTGCCAGGACAAAAAAAAACCCAAATATGCATTTAAAAGGTGCTTTTTCAAGAGGCAGCTGGACTTTCTCTGTTTTTCCTTGAAAACGTTTCACTACACGTCCAAGAATCTTCTTCAGTTCTGACGAATTGAAGACGTTTCTTGGATGAGAAGCAAAACAAGGGGAAACAAAGAAAGTTCAGCTGCCTTGGGACAACCGTGATCAGGATGACCGAGAATCTCCATAGAAATATACATTTATCATTTGTCCATTTTATGGATCAAGGATGGTTTTTGGGGTTTGGGGTTTGTTTGCTTTTCTGGAAAAGAGTCATATTGTGCTGAAGCATACTTTGTAGCAGGGGTGAAATTCAGCCAGTTCTGACTGGTTCTGGAGAACCGTTAGCGGAAATTTTGAGTAGTTCGGAGAACCGGCAAATAGGCTGGCCCCGCCCCTGCTGCCTCCCACCGTATCTTCTTTTGTTTCCCTGAACAGGAGAACAGAGCTGGAAAGCAGATTAGAGGGGTGAGGATGTATGGTGATTTTGCAGTAACCTTCCCCTGCCACGCCCACAAAGCCACGCCCACAGAACCGGTAGTAAAAAAAATTGAATTCCACCACTGCTTTGTAGGCACGCACAGGACTTCATTTTCCTTCACAATTTACTCTGAATAAGTTCACAGAACATGTTGGCTCATTGTGACCATAAATAGTGGAACACGGGTCAGCTAGACAGTTATAGATGCTTGATGCAGAAAGCTTAAACTGAAAGTTGTTGGCGCAGACATGAAAGTCAAGCAGCCTGCCCTAAGTCTCCTTTGAGCTACTCTCCTGATCTTGGACACAATGGATGGCGTTTTTCCATTAACAGTGCTGCATTAAGATTTGGATGCCAAGTCCAATCTAATTCTGTTTTTTTTTTTTTTAAATATATTTTAAGAATGGAAAATGAAAAGAATAAAAGTCAATACAAACTTACAAAAAATAAAAATAGAAAAATACGAGAAAAATAAAAAAGGGGGTGAAAAAAAGACCAAGAAAAAAGAAGTAATTTATCCCTTCACCCCCATAGGTTAAAAAAAAAATTAGTAGCTTATTAATGTGTCTAAATAAAACAATTTCTCTTCTCCCCATTGCTTATTTCAGAAGTTAAAAAAGTCCAAATGCTGTGACATTCAGAAAAATAATCTTTCTCCTCCTACCATCTATATTTCTGTACTCTGTAATGCGCTTCCTTCCTTCCTTCCCTCCCCTCTGCTATTTCCTTCTTTCCTTTCTCTCTTCCTTCTCCCTTTCCTTTCCTTTCTCTTCTCTTCTCTCCTCTCTCCTCTCCACTCCCGTGGAAACATGTATATAATCATAAAAGTTATATTTGAAACTACCTCTCCAAGTGTGGTGAACTGAAAATAAATTCTGCTTATCACTCCAATCATCCCGTGTGACCTCACTCTCTCCGCACAAAGTGTGAAAAGGTGCTGAAAAAAGACAAAGACGTGATTCCCTGTGACTGGGCTGTGCAAACTACAATCCATTCTGGGCAGCCTATTTTCTTTTTGCAAAATAAAACAGCCATAGAGGATTGCAGGAATGAATTATAGCAGGATATTCTGCCTAATTCAACAGTGTCAGGTTCATAATGTGCCCTTTACAGCTAAAAGTTTATTTTAAATGCGTACCAAGAAGATGGAGAGCTGGGAAGGAAATGCAAAATGGTAGGGCTTGGATCGTCAGATATAAATTAATATCAGCCGGCTTAAATGGCCTCAGCGAAATGAGCATGAATCTTAAAGCTCGGGGCTGGCACAGAACAGATAAAAGGTATAAGCATTTCCTTCTGACATTTTGCAGTGAAGGATGTATTTCCCCAAAACTTGATGTCAACTTAGAAAGGAGACAGAAGGTTTCCGTCATCATGCTAGTTCACAATGAATATGAATCTGCTTTCTAAAGCAAATTATTATTCCATCCACACCAATGTGGTTTACTCTGGCTGAAAATAGTCACAAACACTTTTCTATCACTCGTTATCTTTAATTGTTGATTGCGTTAATGGCTGATCCTAAAACTGCACAGCAGGAATTCTAAAACTGCCCTGTGGCCATCAGAAGTCACAATATCAGGGATGGGATTCAAAGTTTTTTTACTGCCGGTTCTGTGGGCGTGGCTTTGTGGGTGTGGTGTGGCTTTGTGGCCTGGCAGAGGAAGCATACTGCAAAATACCCATTCCCTCCCCATCCCACTAACCAGCTCCGTTCTCCTGTTCAGGGCAACAGAAGAAGATCAGCTGGGAGGCTGGGAGGCAGCAGGGGCGGGGCCAGCCTATTTGCCGGTTCTCTGAACTACTCAAAATTTCCGCTACTGGTTCTCCACAACCTGTCACAACTGGCTGAATACCACCTCTGCACTATATCCTCAAAGACAACAAGGTAGATCATGACAAGGAAGATCTGGGCTCAAATTGAAATTCAGCCCTCTAGGAGACATTATACATTACCAAATCCACCTCAAAGGGTTCTTGTCATTTGAAGAAAATACATTAAACGAGAACAATAAACGCGGCACTGAGTGATTGATGTGTTTCCAGAAACATCATGATTTCCATATAATAAAAGGGAGCCATAATGGCTAATTGGCCTAAGAACTGGAGTAAGATTTAGCAGATCTGAGATTGGTTCACTATTAACTAGGGGGAACAAATGAATTTGCTGAAAATCTCTCACTCTCTCACAAGCGTGTGTAGGGATAACAAAGGGGAAATCCAAGAAAGCGAAGTCAAAGATAAAGACATATAAGGCTAAATGTGGTGCTTCTCACTGTAGACATTGTATGATAGCTGTGTGTGTTAGTTAGTTAGCTACTTAGTTAGTTAGTTAGTTAGTTAGTTAGTTAGTTACTTAAAGGGGCCGTGCATAAGTGCACCAGTGTGCCTACCATCCCTGTCCTACTGTCCCCATTTATTTGGGGACAGTAGGACAGTGTTCATTTCTTTCGTTCATGTCCATGTTTATATTTATACCTACTATCTTGTACATGTTTGACAAACTAATAAATACAAATAGTTCACGGTAGCCCAAAATTAGAACTTAACATAGAATATAGAATAATAGCATTGGAAGAGACCTTGGAGGTCTTCTAGTCCGACCTTCTGCTCATTCGGCTCAACACCATTCTGGACAAATAGGCGTCCAGTCTCTTCTTAAAAGCCTCCAATGATGGAGCACCTGCAACCTCTGGAGGTATGTCTTTCCGTTCATTATTGTTCTCACTGTAAAACAAATCTTCCTTCTAGTTTGGATCTCTCTTTAATGACTTTCCATCCCTTACTTCTTGTCTTGTCCTCTGGACATCTCATTTAATTATATGTATTATTATTATTCTTATATAGCTGGTTAACTCATTTTAACTTACTTTAACTCATTTTAACTTATTTTAACTTACAAGCTTACTTAACTTACTCTTGACTACAATATTTCCCACTCTCCCAGCATCTCTCACCTACTATATCTAAAGACACTTTTGTTTTGGGCCTTTAAGTCAGTTTTTGATTCCTGGTGATTCCCCGGACTGGTCTCTTACAGTCTTCTTGGCAAAGTTTTTCAGAAGTGGTTTTCCATTGCTTTCTTCCTAAGAGAAGAAGAGAGAAGGGGACTGACCTAACTGTCTTCATGCCCAAAATGGAACTAGGATTCATGGTCTCCCACACATCAGCTCTCTTCTAAAGACAGTAGCTCAATGCAGATCTGTTTCTTGCTGTAAACATACAACTGTAAACATACAATTGATTTTAAATATACCCTGGACAGTTTAGTGCAAACACTAACAATTGAGGGAGATCATGCATTGTGGGGATATTTGTTTTCTACGGCAAAACACATTTGTTTCCCTATTTAGCAGAATTTCTTTCCTCTTTTTAAGACTGTGGGGCTAGAAAGCTTTAATATAAACACTACAATGCCTGCACACATAACCCCTCAGTCCTAATGAGAGTAAATAGCAGAACAAAATAAAGTAAAACCATGTCATCTTGAAGTGAAAATGTATACACCAAAAGTTGATCTAAATTATTAATATTTAAATTAATGTTTTATATTTACAGGAAAAGGATTTGGGTCCATGACTGGCATTTAAATGTATTATGAAAAACACAAGCAAAACTAAACAAAAGGCAAAATGCCCTTGAAGGAGAACAGGTTATGTTACACAGCACTTATTGTATTTTTAATCCAATGAGTATATTGGTTGGCTGAGCAATTTAAATCATTCCCTTCGCCACGGTGAATGAACCACAGACATCTCAATTCATAAGGAGATGGCGAGACTACAACCTGGAGAACCTGACATTATATTCTAAGAGTGAGCTATCAAGCCACAATATACAATACCCTCCAGGTAGCTTCCAGAATATCACTATCTCCTTGCACAACTAATGAGTCCGGACCACTGAGAATCACTGTTTTAGTATCTTTAGTGCAATCCAGTCTTAATATAACTCAAAAGCATTGTAGGAATTTAAGATAGCAGCTCAGCATGATTGATGCTGATGTTAGCAATTTGCAAAGTTGTCCCTATTTTTCTACTTGCATTTTTACGTGCTTTCGAACTGCTAGGTTGGCAGAAGCTGGGACAAGTTACGGGAGCTCACTCCGTTACACGGCGCTAGGGATTCAAGCTGCCGAACTGTCGACCTTTCTGATTGACAAGCTCAGCGTCTTAGCCATTGAGCCACTGCATTCCCTAATTCCCAAAGTAGAATCAATTAAGCAATCAGAATAGAGCTGGAAGGGACCTTGCAGGTCTTCTAGTCTAGCCCCCTGCTCAAGCCATATATCACTTCAGACAAGTGACTGTCCAGTCTCTTAAAAATCTCCAGTGATGAAGCACCTACAACTTCTGAAGGCCAACTGTTCCACTGGTTAATTTGTCCTCACTGTTAGGAAGTTTCTTCTTCATTCCAGGTTGCTTCTCTCCTTGATTAGTTTCCATCCATTGTTTCTTGTCCTGCCCTCTGGAGCTTTGGAAAATAAACTGATCCCCTCCTCTTTGTGGTAGCCTCTCAAATACTGGAATACTGCTATCATGTCCCCCCACCCTAGTCCTTCTTTTCTCTAGACAATCCAAACCCAAATCCTGCAACCGTTTCTCATATGTTTTAGTCTCCAGGTCTCCGCTCATCTTAGTTGCTCTTCTTTGCACTTTTTCCAAAATCTAAACGTCATTTTTATAATGTGGTGATCAAAACCGGATGCAGTATTCCAGATGTGGCTTTACTAAGGTTTTATAAAGCAGTACTAATACTTCATGTGGTTTTGATTCTATGCCTCTGTTTATGCAACTAAGGATTGTATTTTTTGGCAGTGGCTGCACACTGCTGACTCATGCTTAAGTGGTCCTCCACTAGGACTCCAAGGTCCCTCTGACATTGGCTGTTTTTGAGCTAGGTTTCACCTAAACTGTACTTGGATTTTCCTGCCCAGGTGTAAAACCTTGCTTTTCTCCACATTAAATTTCATTTTGTTGGATAGGTCCCATTGTTCAAGTATGTCAAGATCTTTTTTGGATCCTGAACTGAGAATGAACAAGAACCATCTACAAAACTAAACAATTCTAGAGTAAATATTCTTCAGGTCATGTTGACTCCTAGCAACTGTGTCTGCAATATTCTTGGCAAGGTTTTCATCACCTCTTTCCTAGGGGTGACTTCATATTTAAGATGGGAGTAGAACTCACAGTTCCTTGGTTTCTAGGCCACTACAAAAACTGGCTCTTTTTTGTATAAGTAATATGGACCAGAGGTCCCCAATCTCTGGACCACTAAATTTATAATTTTAAATCCTGCGGACCACTAATATCATCTGTCTAATGATTGGCTCGGTGGGCATGGCTAGGTGGTCATGTGACTGGGTAAGCATGGACAACTTGATGTCACTCACGTTGAGGGGCGCTTCGCCGGCCTCTACTCACCCTTCTCCTCCCAACCACTCCTGTCCAGCCTAGCTCCTTAGGGTCCCAACAGAAAGCAGTTGTTGGAGCTAAGCAGCCACCAGGAGAAAGAGTTGGCAAAACAGCTGGCTCAGTTCAAATTGGAACTGACCGAGAAGGAGGCTCAGCAGAAGCACCTCAATGAAGACTACGAGCATAGGCTTTCCAAGCAGAGGGAAAATCTGCAGGAGTACAAGGTCAGATACCGGCACCTGGAGGCTCAGCAGGCTGAGATGGTCAGCCAGTTCCAGTCCCATGGTGCAGTCCCATTGGAATGAAGCCCTCTGGCTCTTTGCCGCCAGCGGCACTTTCCTCCAGCCTTTGCCCAAAGCCCCGCACCAGAAAGCTGAAGCAGACCCCAAGTCAGAATTTCTGCCCCCCTCCAGCGCACAAAAAAAGACCCCAAAGTGGGAGACTCTCTGCAGCAACACAAGGGTTCATTGCACATATCCAGTCCAGGGGCTGTAGTTTGAGGACCCCTGATTTAGTGCAATATAAAAAAAATGCAAATAATTTTTCTGCAGACCACCAAAATTTTCTCACGGACCACCAGTTGGCGACCGCTGCTATGGACTACAAATTCCTGAACTGGCATTGGCTGGGAAATCTAGATATATTCAGTAGGCACTAGATTGGGGAAAACTGGTCAGTCTCTGACATGATCCCATCTGTAAAAGCTAGCGATTAACCTCCTATGACTGTGGAAGCTTCTATGACTTCCTGTCAAAGACTTTATTCAGAAAAGACATTTTCCTTGTGTTTTGTTGCTCTTTATTTTCTCCTTCTGTTGCTCAGTTTTGAGCAGACCGAGCAAAGGAGTAAAAATCAGAGGCTGAAGAAAGAATGGTCTCTTCATATAGAAAGTGGCCACGGTCAAGACCAGTTTTCTGTAAGTCAGAGAATAATGAATTCAAGTAATTCAAGGAAGAGGAAATCAACATTCCTGATCGTGAAGGGCGGGAAACCCCACCACCTAAGAACAGTTTGATAATACTGCGAATTTGCCAATTTGCTGCTTTAAACACATTTCCAGCCAATAACCGCTCCAGCAATTCCACTATAAATAGTGCTTGATTTTTATATAAACCCACGGAATCAAATAACTTGAAAAAAGAGTGTATTTACAACACCTATTTAAAAGACTGCAAGGACACAATAATAGTATGAATACAAGCACACAGGAGAAGGTAAACATAAAAAGAGCTAGTAAAATCAACTGCATTTAAATAACAAGCATTCCATTCTCTGTATCTCTTCTCTTCCACTCATAATAATAAAATACGAAGCTGAGTAAAAGATAGTTCTTTGTTAATCCGTTTTAGGTAAAGGTAAAGATTCCCCCTTGCACATATATGCTAGTGGTTCCCGACTCTAGGGGGCGGTGCTCATCTTCGTTTCAAAACCGAAGACCCAGCACTGTCCAAAGATGCCTACGTGGTCATGTGGTCGGCATGACTAAATGCCGAAGGCGCACGGAATGCTGTTACCTTCCCACCAAAAGCGGTCCCTATTTTTCTACTTGCAATTTTCCATGCTTTCGAAGTGCTAGGTTGGCAGAAGCTGGGACAAGTAACGGGAGCTCACTTTGTTACACGGCGCTAGGGATTCGAACCGACGAACTGCCAACCTTTCTGATCAACAAGCTCAGCGTCTTAGCCTCTAAAAACAAACTGGCAGGGTATTGTGTCAGCAAAAAAAAAAAAAAAAAAAAAAGACAATAGAATTAGTGACTTGGACTGCGTGTGTATTGGAGTCCAATTATAATCCCTGATGAAGAAATTCTTAATGAACTTAAAGATAGGATGTAAGTAAAATAAACCCAGAGATACAGTAGGATTTGCCCCCTCTGTGCAAAATTCATGCTGAAGATTTCAGAGAGACTCTAGCCTTGTGGAACATACATAAATCAAAGAAAAAGAGAATGTGTAATGGTTAGGATACGATGTGTATTTCTTTCTTGATTGTCTCAGTGGAAGTAATGAAATGGAAAAGTACACTCATTTGGAATAGCGATTACCAAATACTTATTGGTAACAATTCAGTAATCCCAATGTCATAATTTGGGATACAGTAAGAAAGGAATGGTATCTTCCTCAAGGAAGTTGCACAAAATTGATCTCCCACCCCCCCACACCCTAGTAAAATCCGCATGTTACATTCAAACATCTTATTGAGTGTCCAGAATTCTTGTTTCCTGGGATTTAAAAAGCCCAATCAAAAATGCAATATAAAATAATATACTTTTAGCAGCTCAGAAAGGAGGCAAATGGCTAAAATTATTGATCCACAAACACACTCATATATATCCAAGCATGTGCACATATATGTATACTTGTACGAGAAGAACAACCAGAGCAGGGGGGCAGAGTTAAGTGAGTCACTAGCCTATAGTCGTTACATTTCCACAAATGATCCAAGCCCAATTCCTCCTGAATTCTATTGACCCTAATGCCAATTTACTGCTGAATGTTAGTTGACTAGATTATTGTTTTAAGATTCTTGAGCAATACATCTTAACTGGAACTGAATATGTGCTTCCTTGTGTGCTTTCTGTTCCTTCGTGCCTGACAATGTTCTTTTCAATGCCTGGTCTGTGAGTCCAAATGCTTCTGTCCACAACTATCCTCACCATCAAAATACACAGCATGGAAAGGACAAGCATGTCTTCCTTCTGAATTCAAATTGACTTCCTTTGTCCCTATTGCATGTTCTTCGCTCCCATCCACCAAATTATATTGGCTTTTTCTCTACTCCTTTCATGAATACCGGTAGTTATCCTCTCAATTCTAGCCCACTCCTGTGCACAGGTATCCCCTCTATTTAATTTGCTCCAATCCTCGGAACAATCATGGGGGTACCCTTGCTTGTCTGTACGCCCAAAAATTTTCAAACTATGATCTACACTAACAAGAAAGTTTTTCGCCCCATTAGTTCTGGATCCTCTAGCCAACGTGTCAAAATAAATGGTGATGGTAAAACACAGGATGCAATTATATTTTCGCAGAGATCCAGTCAGTCTCTGAATTAATGCACAGAGTTTCCCCTAGAAAAAGCACTCGAGACGCAGGGATCCACATCTAAGAGAGATGCTACGCAATTTGCTTTCTACAGAGCCACGAGGGGGAAAGAGAGTCAGAGTGAACATTTAGTGTGAGGCGCAGGGAGGAAATTCGCCATCAGCTGTCATGCTTTAAAGCAGACAGTCGTGGCACCTCAGCACATCTGGAATACCTGTCACCCTCAAATTACTTTGGTAATGGAAACACAATTTTTAATCTTCATACATTGCAGTCAAATCACAGTAGGTTTAGAAGCCTGTTAGTAGAGTTTGGGGGGAAAAATACATATCTGCTTTCAGTCACTAACAATTTAGAATTAGGACGGGTATGGAGAATAGCGTCTTAGTAAGGGGAATGGGAGGAGAGAGAGAGAGAGAGAGTGAAAGAGAGAGAGAGAAGGAGAGTCACTTGGGTGGCAGGGGAAAAAAACCCAATATTGCTGAACTGAAATGGCTGTTCTTTGCACCCAATCATTTTATAAAACACACAGTAAAGCTTTTATATGTAAATTATCCAAACACAAAAACATCTCCATTCAAATTGAATTGAGAATAGTTTGAAGTAGAACATTTTAGTGGAAACGTGCTTAAAATGAACAAAATGGAGAATTGCCAAGATGGAATCTCTGTTCCAGGGTGAAAGGGGGGGGGGGACACACGACGACACAAAATGTTAGAAAAAATAAGCTTGCACAAACGAACCGAATTTGAGAAACAACAGAAGGTGTCAATTCAATTTCCAGGGCTTATCAATTATTACTATCAGGCAAAATCCAGAGTTGTGTGGTGTTAATGTTTGCATGCACGTGTGACCAGAATACACAGTAGGTCAGGGGTACGGATGGGGTGTGTGTGTGTCTCATTGGTGGCACTGCACTCTGATAATTTCAGCTGGGGCAGAAGGCAGCAAACCCTTGGTCTTCTGACTGAGACTTCCCAAAAGCATGAAACAAACTCCTTGTCCCGGCAAAAAATCCTTTTATTAATTGACTGTGAATACTGCTCATTCACAGTCGACAAAGTCTTCCATAGGAGGATTTACAGTGCTTTGCAGTTTGGAGCATTCCCATGATCACGTGATCAACATTGAGATGCTTCATACTTATGACAATAGGGAAGTCAGATTCACCTAACAACCTCACATCCTATTTGATTGTTGCTTGCATGAGGCGGTGAGAGACAGGTACCTTGGTCCAAATGCCAAACGAAGGACCCATCGGGATCCCCACATCAAAACAATGTACTTTATGTGCGGCCAGAACCTGAAAAGAACATTCAACACAGCACAGTACTTAAACGAAATGGTTCGGTTGAGATCTGCATACGTGTGACTGATTGGGGTAGATTGCAGGGGTGACACCGAAATATAATGTTATCATATTTTATCTATATCTTAAATTATTGTATTCTATTCCAATTTCATTTTAGACTGTATTTTATTCCAATTCCATTTTAAATTGTATTTTATCAAATTCCATTTTACATTGCTTTTATCAAATTTTAATAATAATTTGTTTCTGGAGCTTTGCACTTTGATATGGCCCAAGGGCTAATCAATAAAGACTCAATGCCTCAATGCCTAACAGTCAGGTTATTAACTTATGAACCACAGTGATTTGCTTAACAATTATGGCAAGAAAGGTGGTAAAATGAGGCAAAGCTCACTTAACAAATGTCTCACTTAACAGCAGAACTGTTGGGGGCTCAATTGTAGTTGTACGTTGAGGACTACTTTGTATAATAAGTCTTAAAGCAAGTCTGGTTAAACACATGCCTCTCTTACAATTAAGCTATAGCAAACTAAGCGAGTTCTAAAGTTACAGCATTACAGAAATTTGACTCACTTGAAGAAGACACGTGAAACTTCTGTTGAGCAAATTTACATCGTTCACTCAAAAGAAAAAGAAAAATGTTTTCATAGCCTTCCAAGCCACGTTTGATGCACATTTTGCACTTTTCCTTAAAAAGAACAACCTTTGTTCATGAGCATAATCCCTTATCACTGAGAGCTGCAAAGGCTGCTCATTATCTTCTCATCCAGTATGTTTGCCTGCTAATTTGAACATGCAGCATTCTTGAAAGATCGCATCGCAGCTCGCCCCAAGTGGTTACAGATGTCATAGCTGGAACGAATCCAGCTGCACGTGTCTGCTGTTGTTTTGGAAATTGGTACATCCTATTTGAAGCCTCTGCTCGGCAATGAGCTAACCAGAGTAGAGAGGAAGGGATTTTCTTTTTTTGGGGGGGTGGGGGGTTCAAGTGTGGCTAACATCCCCGGCATTCCATACAATGGGGATGTATCCTTGGAATTAGAATCTAGCCCTCTCTAAAGAATATATATTAAATTATATATGAAGTTTACTATGGGTTGATTTACGGATTTTTACTTTTTGTTTAGATGTGACAATATCTTAATGTGGTATACAAATGTGATAGCACTAAAATGAATAAATAGAATAGAATAGAATAGAATAGAATAGAATAGAATAGAATAGAATAGAATAGAATAGAATAGAATAGAATAGAATAGAATGGTTGGATGGATGGATGGATGGATGGATGGATGGATGGATGGATGGATGGATGGATACTAGACTAGACTAGACTACATTAGAATATAAGATAGGATAGGATAGGATAGTGTTCTGTCCCAAGCCTCTAACTTATACTGACTCCGGCTTGGCTGTCTGCCACGACTAAAGAGGGAGATAGGCAACCCCTTGGATGGGAGCCCAGAAAATTATCTCTTAGGAAAACAAGGCCTGAACTCACAGTTTCTTCAAACATTCACTACACCTGGATAAATAACTGTTGTTTCCTGCAAAATTCCCCTCCCGTCGCCCCACCTATAAGCTCCCTGGGAGGGGGCGCTCAGTAGCCACCTGTTTCCTATTTCCTTCTATGAGCCTGTTTCCAAAGCTGCTCTCTCCTCCTATCACCTCTACGCATCCGCACGTCAGGGACAGCCTCCCTCTGTTCCTCCTCACTGCTCCCTGACTCAGACATCACCTGGTGGCCAACAGGCCTCTCTAGTCCCTGCTCTGACTCCGAACACCTCCCAGAGTCTTCCTCAGCCTCCAGGGCAGTCCCATAGTGTTTATCGCTGTCAGATTCCACCAACAGCTCAGCTGGCTGCTGCTGGGCCACAATAGGATAGGATAGGATAGGATTCTTTATTGGCCAAGTGTGATTGGACACACAAGGAATTTGTCCCGCTATATAGAGTGGGAGTTCCAATAAAGACAACCATTATGAATTATTTCATTTCACTCTCGTTTGGGCTGATATCAGGGAAACATTTACAGGTAGTCCTCAATTTACAACCGTTCATTTAGTGACCCTTCAAAAGTTACAATAGCACTGAAAAAAAGTAACATGATTATTTTTCACACTTACGATTGTTGCAACATCCCCAGGGTCATGGGATCAAAATCCAAATGCTTGGCAACTGCAACTCTGAGTCTCGGAGAGTCACAAACCAATTAAACGAACTAATTGTCTTCTGCAAACTCTACTCCCCTTTCACTCCTCTTTTATTTCCTCTGGGAGGGGCCATTCATCGTCTGGCCTTACTCCCAAATCGACCCCTGTTCTTTAGCTGTTCCCTTTTGTCTATCAATTCTGCGCATGCACACACTGGGAACAAGCTCCAGCTGTTTGTCTGCCTCACTGATGTCTGACTCTGAAGGCAGCTGATAACTGGCATACGGCTCTGACCCCCTCTCTGCCTCTGACACAGAGCCCTCATCAGAGCCTTCCCCAGACTCCAGGACTGGCCCATCTTTCTCCCCAACCCTCCTCACTGTCCAAATCTGCTGCCAGCTTTGCTGGCCGCTGGCGGGCCACAACAATAGGAACAGATTTTCAAGATTTTCCATTACAATGATTTAATTACAGAGATCAAAATGTAGAGCTGAAAACTCTGAATATGGAATTCAATGTGTTTCTGAACATAGATCACAGAACCCACTTCAAAAACATATTACAGATGAATATTTAACAAATGCAGTTTAGTGGCATAACAGACATATTATCAGGTAGCAGCTACTAATATCTAAACATAAAAGTCCTCGTTTAGCAGCTTCAATTGGGGCCTGTAACTTAGTCATTAAGCAAAATGGTGACTTTTTAAAACCTTGACTGTCCTTAAGATTTAACTTCTGCTTTCCTTTGCTTTACAAACCTGCAGATCTTAAAAAGTTATTTTTTTCATGCTTGCTGTAACTGCAAATGGTCATGAAATAAAGCAGTCACTAAACAAGGACTACCTGTTCCGTAAATACAATTAAAAAAACAAACCAGGAGAGGAAATGGTTTTGTAACAGGAGGAATATTCACCTATATCTTTCCAAGGTACAAAATTTTAGTCAGACACATCCCATTTTTCAATGTAACTGCTTATGAATTTTTGAACACATATTAAAAGCATTGTCATCTAATATTTCAGGGAACATAAGCCACTAACAAATTTTCCATATCACTATCTCAGACAATTAATTCTCTTCTTTCCCCGGCTGTGCAGATTTGACAAGCTTGCAGAGAAAAAGCCCTCTAGATATCTAAAAGGTAAAGGTTCCCCTTGCACATATGTGCTAGTCGTTCCCGACTCTAGGGGGCGGTGCTCATCTCTGTTTCAAAACCGAAGAGCCAGCGCTGTCCAAAGATGTCTCCGTGGTCATGTGGCCGGCATGACTAAATGCAGAAGGTGCACGGAATGCTGTTACCTTCCCACCAAAGGTGGTCCTTATTTTCCTTCTTGCATTTTTTCATGCTTTTGAATTGTTACGTTGGCAGAAGCTGGGACAAGTAATGGGAGCTGACTCCGTTACGCGGCACTAGGGATTTGAACTGCTGACCTTTTGATTGACAAGCTCAGCTTCTTAGCCACTGAGCCACCACGTCCCTAGATATCTATCTGACTTCAAATCATTGTGAATATGTGGGCATTGTAAGGTGGTATCCCCCTCTTGGAAGACACACAAGTAATAATATCAGAAGGTATGGATGCAAATTTTAGATTGGCTTTTTAGTTGCTCATCAAGCATTGTCTTTTAAATCACTGAGTTGACAGATGATGGGTAAAATATTTTTTCCCCGAAGCCTCAATGAGAATGGTTTCGTACATAAAATTGCAAGCATGGCATGAAAGTGCACAAGAGCATAAAACAAAAGGGAAGTCACTGAAGAAGAAAACAACAACACAATCATCTTCATATTTACTCAGAAGCAAGTTATCCTATGCAGACAGTGGAGTCAATATTGCAGAAATTCATGGACCAGCATAATAAGGAGATGTTACTGCACAATTATATAGGAGAAGGTGAAATGAGGCACTTACATTACCTGTAGTGATTTCCTTCTAGGATGCCACAATAGAAATGAGGCAGGTTATGATCCATCTAGATTCTTCTTATGAGAACACAAATGTAGAAATCAGTATGGTGCATAGCAATTTCTACACAAATGGGTTCTTTTAGTTGGATATACTGAGAATACAATCTGCTTGTCTCTGCTCGGAATTATACCAATTAGAGAATGTATTTCCTCTGTGTTTTCAAACATGTCCCAAACAGATAAATATAGTGAGAGGGGCACATTTAAGGAGATAAATAGATAGGTAGGTAGACAAGGATAGATACTGTAGAGAGATGAGAGGTAGGTAGGTGGGTAGGTGGGCAGGTGGATAGATAGATAGATGATAGATAGATAGATAGATAGATAGATAGATAGATAGATAGATAGATAGATGATAGATAGATAGATAGATAGATAGATAGATAGATAGATAGATAGATAGATGATAGATAGATACCGTAGATGAATTATAAATAGATGCTAATGGATGATAGGATAGATAGATAGATAGATAGATAGATGGATGGATGGATGGATGGATGGATGGATGGATGGATGGATGGATGGATGGATGGATAGAGTAGATATAATACCAATAGATAGATAGATGAGAGTTAAGATAGATAGATGATAGATGATAGATAGATAGATAGATAGATAGATAGATAGATAGATGATAGATAGATAGATAGATAGATAGATAGATAGATAGATAGATAGATAGATGATAGATAGATGAGATATGGAGAGAGACAGATAGATTCATGTACACATCCTATTAAATTATGCATCAGAAAGTGACAACATCTGTCCAATTCGTGCTTAACCTTTAAAAGGTAACCCACTTCTTATACACTGCATGCCCAACAAACATACAAGTTATAAAAAAGAGTTTTAATTCCTCCCCCCACAAAAAAAGGGAAAAAATACAAAAGATGATTATTGGTCTTCAAGCAACCTAAACAACAGTTCTTCTTCCTCCTCTTAATTTGCCCACATAACTATTTCCTCACGGGAAAGACACTTTGAAAGACATTTTGCATACACCGCTAAACTACAGAGGAAGATAAAGAAATTGGGGGTTTGGTGCACATTGGGTTTCTAAAAGTATTTTTTTTAAAAAAAGGAAGAGGAGTTTTCTCGTGGGCACAAACTTCCCAGTCCTTATACGAATGTGGATTGGAAGGTGAAGAAAAAGGAACATACTGTCTCGATCAAATGATTTGTCAGAGATTAATAGGATTCCTTTGTAATATCCATATCTCACAAAGGAAGGTTTTGACAGTCTCCAATTACTTTCCAGAAGCCAGGCCTACTCCACGGTTCCTTTGAACCAGAATGGCCCCCGAACCTACATTTTTCACTCAAGCAGATAACACCACTGGGTCCCTCTCTGTGATCATGGCCTAACTTAAAGGACTTAATCTCATTTTCCAGATGAATTATTATTTTGTCTCCTGCAGGCAGTGATTACTTGATAAAAGTATTGTGTTAACAGAAAGGCTGGGGTCTTTTCAGCTGAGAATTCCATCGCGAGACATTCGGTACTCAGTACTATTATTTTTTAAATTATGAAGGAAGGGAATATCATAAAGAGGAATGGAAAAAAACAGAAGTGATACATATTGCAGACAATTTCATAATTTCTCAAGAGGTGAAAGGACGATGTTTTGCTTATGTATGAGTATCTAGGAATACATGCCTACATAACTTTTCCATGATTCATACTGGAAGCAGTTTTTACTGGATTTTGAACGTATTTCTCTCTTTTCTCGCACGTAATTTCCTTCTTTTTACTATAAACTACAACGGTCCAAAGCCTATCAAATGCCTTCTCATTATCAGTGGAATTCAAATCCAGTAATCCAGAACTAGAGAATCAAATCTTGGACCGATGTACTTAAACTCCAATTTTGCTAAATTAAAAGTTTCCGCTGCTAGCAGATTTTAAGAACTAAAAGCACTGGGGTCTTTCTTTACTTCATTAGAAAATAATGGAATGATATCAAAGATTAGCTCCTCGGCTTGACTTCTACAGCTGTAAGGTTCAAAAGTCAGTAAATAAACCAGTTAACTAAAAAAAAAACAAATCCATGTTTTTTTTTCTGAATCAGACCAAACATTTAAGGAAACCAGAGATTCTGCAAATGAGGAATGATGGGAGTTGGAGTTCTGGAGGATGTCAGTTTGCCAAAACTCTTTGGCTGCTGTTGGGAGGAAAATAGGAGGAGGAAGGGGCGTTGGATATGTTTGCTGCTTTGAGTTATTTGTGAAGTTAATAAAGGATACAAATAGGTAAATAAAAAGTTTTTAAAAGTCATGTTTTGGCTGGAGTGACTATAATCTACTATCCTTGAAAATGGTTTTGAGAGGAGATGGAGAAAGGAAAATATTTGTAGCTCAGGTTTGAAATGAGGGATGCTCTTTTAGCTTGGCTGTTTTTTTGCAGGCATTTTATCACCTGAACTAGGTAACACTGATGATTCGACTTAGTTTGGGTAATGAAATCTCTGCAAGAAAACAACCAAGCTCAGAGAGCACCAAAGAAATGTCACTGGTTCGGGCCAGTTTGCCTGAACTGGTAGTAAAAATGCTACCGGTTTGACCGAAATGGTAGTAAAAAAATGCTTTAAAAAGTTTTTTAAAAAGGTCCAACAATCAGCTGTGCTGTGTAATTGTCAGAACTTTTTTTTTTAAAAAAACATTTTTTTAGCATTTTTAAACTACTGGTTCGGGAGAACAAATAGTAAAAAGTGCTAAAAAAGATTTGAAAAAGTTTGGTGCGCATAAGTGCAAAATGTGCATGTGTGCGCAAGCGAACCAGTAGCACGCTTCAGAGAATTTCACCCCTGACTAAAGACCCTCATTTTGAGAATGGAACTGGTACAAATAGAAGTCAGTTTCATTCCTGGAAAGTTCCCCATTATTTATGAAGGGTTCCCATGTCAGTAAGGGAAATTGGGGAACTGGCTATGAAACATTAGTCCAAAAATGAGATGTTTTCCTTTAAAGAATCTTTCTTTCTTACTTTTAGACCATCGTTTTCAGGCAAGCAAAAACTTAAGAGGATAGGGCTGCCAAAATATATGCTGAACTTTGCAAGTACTTGGATAAAATCAACATCGAGGCTTCTCAGCTAGCATATGGTTTCCAATTCTTCAGTCATTGTGTATAGAAATATTCCGTTTGCAGGGCCAGATGTTTTATATGCCACTTAACTCCCTGTGCATTATCCCTTAATGTTAGCTGTATAAGAGAACACATTTTAAAAATCAGCACTCGAGAAATCAGGCCATTTCAATAAATGGAAACAGTTTCCACGACAGAGATGGGAGGGGAAAAAACCACCCTCGTATTTAAAATCAAAACATTTTATTTTCGTAACTCTAGATAACATACCGAGATGAAATTGTAAATTGCTAAGCACTTTTATTTCGGTAATGTATTCTATTGACCTTAGAAATTATTCAGAGCATGTAGGAGAGATTCCGCCCCCCTCCCTAACCAAACAAATAAAAAAAAATGGTGGTGGGGGGGTGAAAAACCACAGTAAAATGGATTAAAAATAAATAAATAAAATTGACAGCAACTCCTATGATAGCCTCGGCCAGCGTGTTTATTCTTTTATTTCTTAAAGCTTTGTCAACATGCAAACACTCCATAAAAAAGGAACTGGTGCGTGCCTACAGGAGCAATTCAGTTTGCAAATAAAGCAGTATAATGTGAGTGGTTTGAAATGGTTCCGTCTCTGTTGCTTTCCATGTCAACGCACTGGCAGTCTTGCCTGAATGCAGCTAGTCAATAGAGAGAAAGTAAATAGAGCATTTCCCGATTTCACCTGGCAACACAGTAAAATGCCCGGTTTAAAAATGCAACACTTTAATCACTGGCACAATATAGACAAGACTTTCATTTTTCTCCTTCTCCTCCTCCTTCTCATTCTTCTGCCTCCCAGGGCTGCACATGTTAAAGTTTTAATGACAATGACGTACATCGGAAACTGGCCAGCAGAGTAGAACCTAGATTCTTCCAGATGCTGCAGATGTGTTCTGACCTAGGCTTCCCAACAGCATTTTATTAATTCACTGTGAATTCTGCTCATTCACATCTAGCAAAGTCTTTCAAGGGAGGATTTACAGTCACAGACCTAATCTGGCTTGGAGAGCTGATAGGCCGATATCTGCAAAACTTGGCAAGGAATATCGGAGAGTCACAAACCAATTAAACAAACTAATTGTATCCTGCAAACTCCACTTCCCTTTCGCTCCTCTTTTATTTCCTCTGGGAGGGGCCATTCATCATGCACCTGTGGCCTTACTCCCAAGTCGACCCCTGTTCTTTAGTTGTTTCCTTCGTCTGGCAACTCTGCACATGTACACACTGGGAAGAGGCTCCAGCTGTTTGTCTGTTCATTATCAACAATTTTGATAAGGTAAATCAATATTTTTCTAATGTCAAAATCTAAAATGGCTTTGTAAAAACCAGTGTGCTTGGATGATGCACAAATTGGTTTATTTCCAAAAACCCTTATTTTAAGTTGGAAAGACAGGAGGAAAAAAACATTAGATTCTAAACATGATTACCTCCAAGCGACACAAATATCCACAGAGCTCATCACAAAAGGCTATTTAAGTGTTATTTTACTGTTGTTTCATTGCGGTTTAGGCAGTTTTGCTTTTCATCACTTTTTTTTTAAAAGCAACTATAACTGTATTGGGAAGGAGGCAAGAAATGTGTATAAAGCCAAATCGCAGGGTAATTATAAATGCAAATAAAATGGCTTTATTGGAATCTGTCAGAAGGGCACAAATTTTGTTAGCAAGGCAAACACTTTGCAGGCGTGTAGGCGAGGAAAGGCTGTGTTGATGATTTTAGTGAGAAATTAAAGGGAATTAAATTGGAGATAGAAGGGCATAAAGTGAACAAATCCAAATTAAAGTATCCCTAACAAAAGCCCATCCAGCTTTTTTGGGAAAACAGCTATTAAAGAAGAACCCTATAGTTCTATGAATCTTAGATACAAACTCAAGGTAAACTGCTCCAAACTCAATTGCAGAAAATATGACTTCAGCAACAGAGCGGTCAGTGCCTAGAATGGACTACTCAACTGTTGTTACATCCTCAAACCCCCATAACTTTAACCTTAAGCTACAGCATGGACCTCACCCCTTTCCTAAGAGGTCTGTAAGGGGGCGTGCATAAGCACACCAGCGTGTCCACCGTCCCTGTCCTATTGTCCCCATTTATTCATACCTATTTCATGTGTTCTTATTCATGTTTATTCTTACTCCTGTTATCTCATGCATGTTTGACAAAATACATAAATAAAAAATAAATAAATCACTTCCATGATCAAGGCAATCATATCACAATTGAGAGACCATACCAAAAAAATATCTTAAAGTTCAACTAGAATTGGCTTTAAAAAAAATTCTAGAATGGTAAAGGTTCACCCTGGATCCCCCTCTATAAAATGATTATTTGAAGAGTAAAAATAATTTCCCACTAACCCTTCTCTTCTCAAAAGTAGCTATGATAGATATACCTAGTTCTTTCAATCATACTTAGTAGAGTCTACTGTCCTATCCCTTTATCATTGTCCTTCTGTGCTCTTCTTGAAGGTTTCAATTTATTTCAAACCTTCTTACATTATTGTGTTGAGAACAGAATGAGAATTGAATAACTACTCAAAAGAAATGATCTGCTGAACCTCCCTCCAAACATGGATCAGCCCAATTCTGCAAACATGCTGTCAAGGATTCAGCTAGTGGCAAGGCAGTCCTAAAGTAAAACTACAGAACAGGTAAAATACATCCCTAGTGAAGGATAGTGAGAAGCAGAAGAGAAGAGTCTACCAAACAAGGAGATACATGAGAAAAGATGTTACGGTAATGATGATTTAATGGCTGACCAGCTGCTATAAGGCTGTAAACCAAGATGATGAAATGAGAATCAGTCAGGAGGGTTACTGCCACTTTAAGAAGCTGTCTATATAAGGGAGGCCATGTGAAAAACCTCCATGTACTGTATTTTGCTCCTGGGTTGACTCAAAACTGTAGTCACACTGTGCACACTCTGACAAAAGAGGATGCTTAATTTGAAATAAGAGGAGAGGCACATACAACTAATTGTCAGACATAAAGAATCAGAACTACATGTTAAATTCCATTTAACTGATTTATTGCTCAAGTCAATACTCAAGAATCTAGTTAACTGATGATCAGCATTAAATTGATGCTAGATAAGAATTAACGGAATTCAAGATGGGTTGGACTTAGTTCATTGGTGGGAACATAATGACTCTAGTCTAGGCTGATTCCTCTTTTGACTCTGCCCCTAGATTCCACCTGTTCTTCTCCTAGGTTAATTGTTTGAAATAGCTATCATTCCTAAATCACGTCTTGGTGGGCTGTTCAAGTATCTGGAAATTGTTGGTGACATTTTTTGCTTACACATCACAAAATAATCATTTTATTTATTATTACATTTATGTGCTGCTCATCTCACTACCCCATGAGACTCTGGCTCCACTTTTAACCCCATGACTCATTTTCAACAGCATATCTCTGGGTGTAGAAATGTCACACAAATATAAAAGTTAATTTGCCCATAGTTCAGTTTAGTGCCCAAGATCCTAAAGGCTACCAAGTACATATGTTCACTGCAAAAGTGTCAGTTGAACTAGGTATGGTTCTTCCAATACAATAAATTACCACCCAATCCTTTGCACATCTATTAGAAATAACTGCCACTGAATATATAAGGAGTTCCTCATTGAAGCGAATATCAAATTGCGGCCGTCATCTCTTAACCATTTTGCTACATCGGTTGCCGTACAGCTGTGACCCTGAGTTTGGCTCCTTCTCACCATCGCCACCATGTTCTGGTCAACACACATGAATTAATCCTCTCCCATTATGATTCATAGCTGGGAGTGACTTGAGGGAGTACCGCTGGTATGCATAGATGGAGCCAATATTCCAAGTAATTCTTTCTTAATTAATTAATTTATAGAATTAATTTATGGAAGCGCTAGACATTTGTGTCAGGTTCATGGGCTGATTAATTGTAAGGCTTTGCAACTTCTTTAGGAAATCTGTTTTCAACGGGATGAACCTACTCCACAGGAAAATAAGCTATCTTCTTAGTTGTTATCAGAATCTTTAAAATGAGGCTATAAAACAAGATACCACCTCTTTTTAACCTCACTTCTGGGGGGGGGGAGAATATTCCACAGGGTGGGGGCAACGGCAGAGGTGACTCTCTTCCTGGATCCTCCTAGTCAAAATTCTTTAACTATTGGGGTCTGTAACATACTTTCTCTGCCTGCCCAAGTGGGACGAGTCAATGTGATGATATTAAGATTAAGTATGCATGCTTGATAAAATGGTCACTTTTAATGATTACCTATTGTTACACATTCCATCTGAGGCCAGGGAAATTATTTAGTCAGTGATACAAGGAATCACATATTGTTGTGCTACCTATCAGAAATCAGTTAAAGAGGAATATTTTTGCAACATAGGCTTTAGGAATTATTTTGTGTTTTAGGTTGTCAGAACGGTGACAACCAGATACAGTGCCTCAACTTTGCACAACCTAAAGTTTAAACAAAGCTCAGGACTACAGAAATGTGCAGGATTGAGGTTGGTAAGTCTTCCAATTCTTTCAGTAGAGCTACAAAGAGTAAAAAAAACAAAACACAACAACGTTTTTTTCTCCTTCTACTTGAACTCAATATTTCACAAGAGTAAAATGGGGTTTAAATTAATAATTATGGGGAAAATGTTTTTATGTTAACATCATTCAGCAACCATGGTTTATAAACCAACTGGTTGGTGATATAATAAATGCAATTAGCTAAAATTGTTTTCAATCTCTTCTTATCCCTCTAGAGAAAAAGAGAGGAATCCAAGTTGATTTCCATAATACTAAGCTGTCTTTTCGTATTACATTTAAATTAAGAGCTGTGAGAGCAACGTGTAAAAAGTGAGCATTAGAATTCATACATAACATTAACTCATGGTATTCCTAATTTTCATTTGTTGACTGTACCATGGTTCTAAGTTTGCATATAACACTGAACCTTTAGATCAGTGGTCTTGCAAATATTTTAAAGAGCCGCGGTGGCGCAGTGGTTAGAGTGCAGTACTGCAGACTACTTCAGCTGCAGTTCAGCAGTTCAAATCTCACCGGCTCAAGGTTGACTCAGCCTTCCATCCTTCCAAGGTGGGTAAAATGAGGACCCAGATTGTTGGGGGCAATATCCTGACTCTGTAAACCACTTAGAGAGGGCTGTAGAAGCACTATGAAGCGCAGGGGTGGGTTCTGGCCGGTTTCACTCGCAGTTCACTCATGTGCGTATGTGCAGTTCAATTAATTGAACTGAGCCAAACCGGTAGGAACCCACCTCTGATGAAATCATATATAAGTCTAAGTCCTATTGCTATTGCTAAAATACATGCATAAAAGTAAAATAAATGCCAATTAATATAAAATCCTAAGTGTTGGCATAAACTGAAAATGGTTGATGCTAAACGGAATTCACTTTGCATAATACTAATAAAGGATATTTTCAAAACACTCAGAATTGGATTTTGAAATCTATGGAAGTGATATTATAACACATATAGACCAATAATGAGAGATGCTTCTTAATGAGGCTTCATGTTTTCTCAGGCAATTGACTGTACCCCAGAGCACTCATATTAACTACAGTTTGGACAACTAACCAAAATTCTGTCTTAACCAGGCTCGAAAGCATTTTCAATTCCATTACAGAAATTTCATAATAGCTAATCATTATTCTTGGCTAAACACTACAGGCACATTTGCAGAATCCAAAGACATATGGGGATTATTTACAGAAATTTCATTGGCACTAAACACTCTTTTCCAAGAAATTAGTGCATTAATTCTGTATATTAATCAAATAATATGTGGAATCTAAAGTAATTCTTGGGCAGCACACTATGAAACATTTAAAACCAGGGGCTGGAAAGAAGCATCCCAATTAATTATGTCTCTAATAAATATAGGGAATTAAGAAGGTTATTGACCAATTTACAACCTAATCCAGGGACTGAATTTATTCCAAGTACTATCATTTACTGATAAAAACTTCTGTTCTCAGAACCCAATCAACTCTATCCTGCATTTTGGGGACTGAGTATGTGATTAATTTCATGTTTACATAATGTGTTTGATTTAATCACTCAATACACACTCTCATAACTTGGAGACTTTAAGCACGTGAATCACAAAGGAGTAAAGTAGCTAACAACAACAGCATGTTTCAGAGAGTTAGGGGTCTTAAGATATTCATAGAAAAAGAAAGGAAATGTTTTAATTAAGAAAGCAAGAGACAAAGGCAATGAACAGACAGAAAGTGAATGGGACAGAATTTTGTAGAGAGGTTGGTAAGGTAGGAACAGTGGTGGGATTCAAATAATTTTAACAACCGGTTCTCTGCCCTAATGACCAGCTGGGTAGGCATGGCTCGGTGGTCATGTGACTGAGTGGGCGTGGCTAACTCAATGTCACTCACGTTGACGGGCGCTTCACCTTAGCTGTCACAATGTAATAAGGGTTAACCAGAGAGGCAGTTTCTGTAAGTAGGACAATAAAGATTAGGCTAGAAACAATACCAGAATGTTTCTTTCCTGCCTCCCTTACAGGATGAGCCCTGTAAAGTGGAAAAACACAAAATGAGATTTCTTCCAACAACCGGTTCTCCGAACTGCTTAGAAAGTTAACAACCGGTTCTTCCAAATAGGTGCGGACTGGCTGAATCCCTCCACTGGGTAGGAAGGCAGGCAGGCAAACAGATAGATTTCCTAAGGAAAGGAACAATTCTTACAAAAGAAAGATAGTCACATTTTCTCCCTTCCTTCATGGATAATACATGATTTAGAATTTTCACCTCTAACTCCTTCTTCAAGACAGTTTTATAAGAACTTTGGCATACGTAGGTAAGAAGTTTAATTTGACTTTGAAAAGGGAATGATAACACATTTGTTGCATCTTGATGGAAAACAATGAAAACATTAGCTATTGTTTAATTGTTACTCGATCAAAACTCTTGCGCCAGCCAAAACACTTCGCTCTTGATTGAATTTTAAAATAATTCCAAAGCAAAGACCAGATCTGCAGAATACACTAGGAAAGAGCCCTTTGGGTAGAAATAAACCTCAAAGGTTAATAGCAGACAACAAGACAACCCAAAACATAATATAACCACCTTAAAGCTTTTAAGAACTTTTATTCTTTTATTTATCTATTGATTTTTATCTTTAAAAGCTAAATGCTTGCTTCATTATCTTAAATTGGCTTCCTTAATGTTATCTAATTGATGGTCCACTTTTTTTTTCTACTGAGGATCAATCACATTGGTGGGTGGGGCTTATGCATGCAATGGGCAGGGCCAAACTAGGGGGGTTAAGGTATTTCAAGATGGTCCCTTGTGAGCTTAAAACATTTTGTCTAATCTTGCAATAGAGCCAAAAGTGGGTAGAAACATTTATTCTTTCTCTTTGAACACTCTCTCTCCACCTTGTTTCCTTTCAATGCCCTAGATACATCCATATTCTCTCTCTCTTCCAATCCAGCGCCTAAGAAATATTTCATTTCCCCCTGTAATATCTGAAATGATTCCCTGGAGGTCACTTCTGAATTAAGCTGTGAGCCTTACTGTATTAGTGCCAAAAGCTGCATGAAGTCCTTTGCCTAGAAGTAGCCCACCTCTACAGTTGTGTGATGGTCACTGACCCCATGCTTAAACTATAAAACTGTTTGATTAAAAGACTGGACCGTAACATCCATATGGATCGATACCACCAAGCTAAACTTGCCCTATATTAAAAATGGCGATGTTGATTAAACAAAACGTGTCCTCCTTCCTAGAGATCATCGTTAACGTATCTGCTGAAATGATAAGGAGGACTTTTGAGTACTTATGACAGTACTTAGTTAAGTTAGTAAGGGCATAGTTAGTAAGGCCTCAATTAATTTCTTGTGCCGTATTGAATAGAAAGGGCAGTAGGGGAAAGGAGACAGCTAACTGATTCAGCATCCCCCAAGCGGACATGGTCAGAGATGCTCTCCCAGAAGTACAGCATTTCCATCCTGTAATAATGATGGAGAGAGTGCATTGAACCTTATTCATCTAAACACTCTCCTTTATAATGGGCAAAGGAGGGCAAGGAAGACGGCTACTAAGACGAAACTTCCAAATAAATCTGAGCTATATAAAGTTCTGCTGAGTTTTAGATCTTTCCAAGGATCTAGGTCTATGACCCACTTTTGCAGCACCGGCAGGACTCTTTTTCCAAACTAAATTGAGGTCCGATGCTGTGCACAAAGCCACATAAATTTGAGACGGGTTTGGGGTATTTGGGCTGTATAATAAAATATGCATTTCTCATAAACAAGAAATGTCTGTGGCTAATGATTAATCTCCAAAACATTGATATGTCTTTGCCTTTTGATTAAAACCTTGGAATTGTTTTTTTTTTTCCCCCAAAGGGAATCTCCTCTCTCATTTGGAAAGCAGAGGTACAGGCTTTATAATATAGAATAGAATAGAATTTGTTGTGATTGGACACACAAGGAATTTGTCTTTGGTGCATACGCTCTTAGTGTACATAAAGAGAAATAAAATAGAATACATCCATCAAGAATGATAAGGTACAACACTTAGTGATAGTCATAGGTTACTAATAAGAAATTAATTATACTAGAAAACAAATAAAACAATATAAATTTTAAAGATGCAAGCAACATGGTTATAGTGGGAAGAGATAGGTATTAGGAAGGAAGAGAAGATTAATAGTAATACAATCTTAGTAGGTAATATGACAGTGTTGTGGGAATTAGTTGTTTAGCAGAGTGATGGCATTCGGGGGGAAACGGCCCTTGTGTCTAGTTGTTCTGGTGTGCAGTGCCCTATAGTTTTGAGGGTAGAAGTTGAAACAATTTATGCCCAGGATATGAGGGGTATTGTGGATGTGTAGTTATTTTCACAGCCCTCTTTTTGACTCGTGCAGTATCTAAATATGTTACCAAGGGGAATGCTGTCAAAAACCCTATGTTAAACATATTCCATGCTTATCTTATTGTTCAGTGGGTTCCTCTTTCTACAGGTAAGAGGCCCCCTGAATCTGATGGTCCTGCCAACCAGATATTTCCCAGACATGTTACTGATCAACTTCTATATTTCCTAACCATCTGGATCATGTTGAAAGAGTCTGCATATGTTATCAGTTCGTAACGATGTACGTCAATGGTCCTTCCGTGAGACAAACAGCATTCATAATGCTCAATATTGGGAAGACGATGGAAAACATATTTCACTTTTACCTCTTCCTTCCCCCTTTC
>NC_138561.1:9412161-9434661 GCF_964273705.1 Natrix helvetica
TTAGTTGGAAAGAGGGGCAAAAGAGGCCATTTATGTTAACATTGAACAGCTCTCTCTCTCTCAATAGAGAGGGAGGGATAAGGCACCACCAACGCAATGTGCAGAAGTTCCAAGAAGATTCCACAACCGATTGCACCCTGATTGAAAGCAAAGATAACTCCCCCAAATGGCCGGAAGAGCTCTCAGGGAGAATGCTAACGACCAGATGACTGCAAAGAAATACTGTGCGATCCTTCCATTCCCACCCCCAACACACACCATCCAGTCAAAACCTATCCTTCCATCCTCTCACCATCTAGTCTCTGCACCATCCTTCCATTCTACTTCTATTTTTTCACACTTACGACTGCAGAACCATTCCTATGGTCGTGTAATCAAAGTAATCAAATGCCACTTGGCAACTGGCATGAAGTCAGATTCCTTTATAGAACTGCAGTGATTTGCTTAACAACTGTGGCCAAAAAGATAATCAAATGGAACGACACTCATTTAACAACTCTTAGCAAGAGAAATGTTGGGCTCAATTGTGATCGTAAGTCGAGGATTAGCTGTATTTTTAGTCTGAAAAGCAGTTGAGGGGCTGAAATCAACAGAGAGCGCAGTGGTTAGAATGCAGCATTGCAGGCTAATTCTGCCAACTGCCAGAAGTTCAATTCTGACCAGCTCAAGGTTGACTTAACATTCCATCTTTCCAAGGTCAGTAAAATGAGGAGCTGTTGGGGGCAATATGCTGACTCTGTAAAACCACTTAGAAAGGGCTGTAAAAGCACTGTGAAGCAGTATATAAGTCTAAGTGCTATTGCTATTGCTAAAAGCATAATCACATACTACGAGTAAAACCCATCAAGGAAGTGCGATTACATCAGGGAAGAGAAGATCATGCCACGAGTTAGCAAAAGTCCACAGCCATCATATGTTTCTTAAAGGTAAAGGTTCCCCTCGCACATATGTGCTAGTTGTTCCCAATTCTAGGGGGCGGTGCTCATCTCTGTTTCAAACCAAAGAGCCAGCGCTGTCTGAAGACATCTCCGTGGTCATGTGGCTGGCATGACTAAATGCTGAAGGCGCATGAATGCTTCCTTCCCACCAAAGATGTTCCAATTTTTCTACTTGCATTTCTTTACGTGCTTTCGAACTGCAAGGTTGGCAGAAGCTGGGACAAGTAACGGGAGCTCACTTTGTTACGCAGCGTTAGGGATTCGAACCGCCGAATTGCCGATTTTTTTGATCGACAAGCTCAGTGTCTTATCCACTGAGCCACCACGTCCCTTCATATGTTTCTTAGGATCATTGAAAACGATGCTTCTGATCTTGGGACCCCTTTAGTTAGGGAGGTTAACAAGAACACTGTTAAGTCAGCAACATCATGTTGCCAACTGTCATTAAAGGAAATACATTGAGAGCACCCTTTTACCAGCCTGGTGCCATCCAGAAATCGTAGCCCTGGGGTTTCAGATGTTTGCTGACATCTGAAAGCCTCGAGTTAGGGAGGCTCCTCTAGGCAGAGAGAAAAAGGAAGCCAACAGCTGTTCAGCTCTTGAACACTGGTGTAACCCTTTATGCTCCCTTTATATTTTCTTTGTATATTTTCCCTACTTCACACTTTTTGACTTTACTAAGGGTGGAGCTTTAGCAGCTTAATGGGACATGGATGTACCTTATTCTCTGGGGTCTCTAGGAAGATTTGAAGGAAGAACGAGAGATCCCCTTGATTTTTTTTTTCCTATTTGATTTCTAGTTTTCTTAACAGGAAGGTCACCTCAATGACCCCAACACCCAGGATTAATCAATATATCCAAAGCGTAATACAGAAGGTGTTTTAATGGAGGGGCATGCTTTGCATGGAAAAAAATGAACACCTAAAGAGAAATACTTCCTATTCTTGGGGGATAGAAAGCTTTAATGCATTTGGTCAAAGATAAGGTACGTAGTTCTTTTACAAGCCCTTGTGTTATTCCATTCGGAACAGAAATGACTTGGTCTGGATTTCTGGCTTTATTTTACCCGTTGACTAATCTCTCCATACGGAAGGCGCTCTGAGATGTGAATGAAAATGAGTGTCAGGGCTGCTCCTTCAGGATATGTCTGAATATTGACCTTCAGTGTACCTTGATTCTCTATCAGACCTCTAAGCAGTTTCATGTGTGTGTGTGTGTGTGTTTCCCCTCCCCCCCCTTTCCAGGCCATTCTCCCTTCAGCCCATTGATAGGTTTCAGAGCTACTTAAATTTCAAAGTCCTGATATAGTTCAGTGATGCCCAAGGCTTGTTTATAGACTGTACAAGGTCACAGTTGGGAAAGACAGGAGGGAGGGATGAGAATGGGGGTGTGGGATCTGTGTGTGTGTGAGAGAGAGAGGTGGGGGGAGAGAGAAAGAGCGAGGGAGGGAGGAAGAGAGAGAGAGAGGGAGAGAAACAGCAGCATTTATCAGATGTGTTGCTTTACTTTTTTTCTGTTATCACAGAAGACTCCAGTGTTGTCCAGCTATAAATGGTACAATTGGAGAAGAGGGAAAATGAAGGTTTGGGGGCATCTTTAAGGGTCTTTAGCAGAGCCCCCTCTTTGTGTGCTTTTGGCGCTGCTTTTCAAATGCAATAAACCTATCCTGCCTGTGTTATGTTGCGGTCTGAGTTTCACACCACCAGGCTGTGTGCAAAGGGATAGGGATGAAGCCATGGAGAACGTTTTTAAAGCATGTATTGCACTAACGGTAATGCAAGGCATGGGAAGAAAGTTACTATAACAGTAATTTGAAGTGCATTCTCCAAGCCGTTGAATTGTGGGAACTGCAATTCCAGTAATTGTAGTAAAAAAAAATAGTGAATGTTTGTGTTTGTGTGTGAGAGAGAGACAAATATTCATTGACATTAAATTTGTGCATGTATAAAAGAATAATCCCAGCCCATTCATAGATATGACTGCTGATAAGTAAGGAAGAAATTTACTGGGTATTGGAAGGAATCAGCTCTGCTTTACTTAATATTTAGAAAATGAAATGTGATATTTTTTTTAAATTCACAGGATAGCAAAGTAAAGGGAAAAGCATCTCTGATACAAGACAAAACTGAACCTTGTTCCCATAACGATAAACCACTTTTGGGCGTCAGAACAAGTCCTACGTGTGCCATTCTTTTGAAATAATTAACTCTGATTTACTTTGTCTGTGCTCAGCACACTGTGTTAAGCCACAGCTTATTGTACATGGTGTGGTGAATTAGCTACAACTGGCTGGCTTCATATCAGCCAGAAAGCATACTTTATAATGATTGGATTTACTCAACACATTAAAGTCATGTGAATTCTCCTAGCTTGGTGGAAACACCCAAGCCTAGGCTATAGACTGGTCAATACCCTGGGTGGCTCATTACAGTCTTTTTCAGACACGTTGTCCCGCCTTGGCAGATTTAAGATCTGTGGAATTCAACTCCCCGAATTCCCCAGGCAGCAACTCTGGGAGTGGAAGTTCACAAGTCTGTTTTGTCCTGCCAGCAATCAGCGGAGCTGGCAGCAGTTTCGGACAGTGGGGAGGATGGGGAGAAACACGGGCCAGTCCTGGAGTCTGGGGAAGGCTCTGATGAGGGCTTTGTGTTGGAGGCAGAGAGGAGGCCAGAGCCATATGCCAGTTATCAGCTGCCTTTGGAGTCAGACATCAGTGAGGCAAATGAACAGCTGGAGCCTGTTCCCAGTGTGCGCATGCACAGAGTTGCCAGACGAAGGGAACAGCTAAAGAACAGGGGTCGACTTGGGAGTAAGGCCACAGGTGGCCAATGAATAGCCCCTCCCAGAGGAAATAAAAGAGGAGCGAAAAGGGAGTGTGTGTTTGCGGGAAACAATTAGTTCGCTTAATTGGTTTGTGAGTCTCTGAGACTCCTTGCCAAGTTCTGCAGATATCGCCCTGTCAGCTCTCCAGGCCAGATAAGGTCTGTGACTGTAAATCCTCCCTTGAAAGACTTTGCTGGGTGTGAATGAGCAGAATTCACAGTAAATTAATAAAAGGGGTTTTTGTCAGGACAAGGAGATTGCTTCATGCTCTTGGGAAGCCTGGGTCAGAACAAAGTTGCCAAGATTGGACACCATACTGGGTTACAGTAAGAGAACTATTTTTTCCCCCAGCATTTGTCTGTGCTTATTTTACAGTAAAAAATTTAAAAGCTGACAGGGTTGGGTGCTTCCTCAGTTGCCCCTCTGCTTGGTGTTGACTTTAAATTAAGAGTCCTTGGTCCTTTCTGAAGGTTTTTCTGAAAAGAAAGAAAGTCCAGTTGCCTTTTGAAGTAGCACCTTTGGGACAACCGTGACCTGGATGAATGAGATCTCCACAGACATTTCTGAAGCGTTACGTTCCTGCATGGATGGAAAACTTTAGAGACTTTAAAGATAATTAGCTTTGGAAGTGGAATTCTCATATAATGGGGAGGTCTGAATTTTGGGAAGGTGCAAACGAATAGAAACTGGACTGCCTCTGTCCTGGAGTTTATTGTGTCCTAGTTCTGGGGACATAATAATAATGCATTCTAGCTTAGCCCATTTTAAGAACCTGTTGCTTTTGGAAAAGATGCCACAGCAATTGTGAACAAGATCATTCCATAGCATCCCAGAAGAACAAGGGTTATTGATGATGGTGAAGCATTAAAATATGGCCAATGTCCTATTTCACCACAACTTTCAAACCCAAACAATCTAAGTCGTGTCTTCGGGTGTATCTGTAAGACCAAACTACTGTTGATGACAAGCATGGCTCCAAAATTTTAATATTATATTAGAACTGCAGGGGGAAAAAACCAATTGCAACCAGCTTGCCTTCCATTGAGGACTTATACACTGCATGAGCCAAAAAGAGGGCTGTGAAAATATCTACGGACCCCTCACATCCTGGACATAAATTGTTTCAACTTCTACCCTCAAAATGATGCTATAGAGCACTGCACACCTGAACAACTAGACCAGAGGTGAGTTGCTGCCGGATCAAGTGAACCGGTAGTAGCAGTGGAGGGAGGCTCTGCTTACCTGCCCGGCTGCTTCTGTGCATGCACAGAAGTGTCGCACAAGCGCGCGGGAGCGTGCCCAAACTGGTAGTAAAAAAAATTGGCAACCCACCACTGAACTAGACACAAGACCAGTTTTTTTCCCGAACGCCATCACTCTGCTAAACAAATAATTCCCTCAACACTGTCAAACTATTCACTAAGTCTGCATTCCTATTAATCTTCTCATCGTTCCTATCACCCATCAACTCCCACTTATGACTGTATGACTGTAACTTTGCTGCTTGTATCCTTACAATTTGTACTGATTGTTTCCTAGTATGATTTGATTGCTTATTTGTACCTTATGACTATCATAAGTTGTGTTATGATTCTTAACAAATGTATCTTTTCTTTTATGTACACTGAGAGCATATGCACCAAAGACAAATTCCTTGTGTGTCCAATCAAACTTGGCCAATAAAGAATTCCATTCTATTCTATATTATGAATTTCATAATATAAGTAAAATCCATGTTGAATCTGCCTTTCAGTTGAAGTTTCTCAAAGGAAAAAGATAACCCATGCCTCCAAACCGTGCTTTGCAGACCATAGCAACTCAATGACAAAATTCAGGGGCATCCTATCAAAAACTCAACTGTGTACTTTAAAAAAAAAAGTGATATAAGGAAAATGCCAATGTTCATCCCTCACTGATTCCACTAATTTTCTGCATCACCGTTACCACCACTGTAGCCCTCAGAGATTGTACAGGAGATGGAGCTCTTGCATGGATACACTTGGAGTAGCAGGCTGGATGCAGGAAAAATCAAAGTCAAATATCTCCACCTCTGTTTAGAGTTCCTTTTTTCTGCTACTTTCATCATGGGAAACAAACATGCAGGTACTTTTCAATTTACATCCATTTGAAGTCAGATTGCTGGGGAAAAAAAGGGACTTATGACTGGTCCTCACATTTAATGATGATTTCAGCATCCCATAGTCATAGGATCGCCATTTTGCGAGCCACGGTGGTACAGTGGTTAGAGTGCAGTACTGCAGGCTACATCTTCTGCCTGCCGGCTGCCTGCAATTTCACAGTTCAAATCTCACCAAACTCAAGGTTGACTCAGCCTTCCATCCTTCCGAGGTGGGTAAAATGAGGACTCAGATTGTTGGGGTCAATAAACTGACTCTGTAAACCGCTTAGAAAAGGCTGTAATGCACTGTTAAGCAGTGTATATGTGTAAGTGCTATTGCTTTTGCTATCTGGCTTCTGACAAGCAAATTCAATGGGGAAGCCAGTAGGAAGGTCAAAAGCCATCATCACATGGTGTCTTGCTTAACAAACACGGTGATTTTCTTAACGATCATGGCCACAAAGGGCGCAAAATCAGGTGTGGCCATGTAATGACCTAATAACTGCACCACTTGGCAACAAATTATTGGGCTCATACTTTGAGATGTACTTGCATCTATTATCTTCCTAAACCAAAATCCTAGCTGGAAATGTGCCTCAAGCAAACCTCTCTGCCCCTTGCACAGAACTGGCCCATCCTGCCTTTAACCCCTCCAATCGGCAGTTCCATGTTTCCCTTCCCATTTTCATATCATTTGTTCTCACCACTGCAGCAACAAACCTCTTTATGTGGCACATTTGCAAATTAGCATCATGAAACCGGGCAGCTTTTAACCATCTAATTAACCCTAATTGATAGTTGGAGTGTGCACTTCTTTCTGTTACCGACCACCGTTATTTAAAGAAAACCAAATGATTCTATCACGGCCTTCCATAATAACACCGTTAAGCGTGCAGGGCAGAGCAGAGCAGGCAAGGAGTTTATTAAATTGCTGGCGCAATTTAATGCAGGCCTAAGAGGAGTAAAGTCCTACTACAGCCCAATTATCGTCCAAACCAGGGATTCTAATGCATTGGTAAAGGTCATCAGAGTAATGTAGCTTCTGAATATGCTTATTAAGAAGCCAAAAGCTATTCGGGCCTTTGCTTATCTCCTGTCCTTATCAAGCTCACCTAACGGATGATCCTAGCAATTCACATTGGCAGCCTTTTGTAGCGTAATGAAGACTATGGGAATCTGATGAATGCGGGAGCTGCACAGAAAACGTCAGTTCTTTCATTAAGAAAACCTTCCCAAGTTCATTGTATTGAACCAGGGCTCTGGCTGTTAGGCTGATACATGACACAGTCAATTCCAGTTACACTTTAAGTGACTATTCATGTTCGGTGAATTCCATTTTAAAAACTAATTTATTTAGGTTCGGTTATTTACACAGATCCACACCTTGTCGAGGGCCCTCAGTTGCAAATGTGTTTCTCCCGCGTGTGCCTGCGTGAGCACGAGCATGCATGCATATATTATCATTTATTATTATTTATTGAAGAATTCAAAGGATTTCCACCACCACCCCTCCGTTTTTTAATTTCTGGTGGAACAGATTCCAAAATTGAAATAAGTGCAGATCAGTGCACTACCAAAATGACTTCTCCTTAATAATGTAATTTACAGAGCAAGGAGTATGTGAAGACAGTTTATCACATAGGGATGGATCATTGAGCAAGGATTTCCTATGCACTGTGATTTGATTGTGAAGGATTTGGCCAAGTTCCAAAGAGGTTTGTTAAGCATATCTTTGAGCATCCTCAATGATCAAAGCCAGCCCAACACTTTTTTTTTTCATGACTGCCCTGCAGAACACAGCACCTTCTCCCATTCGATGTTAGTTAGTTACGTGCCATCAAATTGGCCTCAACCCCAGTGACTGAACGAACAAACGCCCGTTGTCTCAATCTGTTACTTGTAGTAAATTATAGCCCTTCCAAGGACATTCCTACACTGACTCCTTGTCTATCTACTTTATCCATTGTCTTTTGTTTCTTCTGCTTCCCTCAAGCAGAGAATGTCAAGCATCTACGCTTTTTTAGCTCTCATCCCTTCCCACCACATGCTTATACTATTTCATCTTACTCATCATTATATCATGGAATCCAGGAATGCTGTCAGAGGTTGCAGCAGTAATCAAATCCAGAACACACACACAGATAACTGATTCAGCAGGATTCATTAACTTCTTTATATACATAACAACACATGAATAAATGTACAATACCAACAGTAGATTCTTCCAACATGGTAGAGAGGATAAATGAGTTTCAGTTCAGAGTTCAGCAGACAGACAAGATCAGATTAGTTCTCTTGCACAGACTCAGAGCTTCATAGGTAAGCCATGCCCAGTCACCAAATAGAGCCCATTGGCTGACCCAGTTCCCATGCCTATACATTGGCTGGTTTGTTACCATGTCTTATTCCAGCCAGTCTCCAATATCTGACCTATTGCTACATCCTATTCCAGTTCATGAATATTCTGACAAATGCAGCTATCCAATGAAGGGAAGGAGAAATGGAATGTGGAGAATGTATGCAGAGACCTTGAGAGCATGGAAACCATCAAGGTCACTGCTGAAGGTGCTTGAGAAAGAGATGGATAACAAAAGAACATCTCCTAATTGGACAATCTGATAATACAGGGATGGGGAGAAAGATAAAGTATTGTTCAACTGAGAAAGCATTTGCGAGGGAAACCAGAATTGGTTGTTTTTTCAGTACCAACACGGTATATCCGATAAAGTTTTACTTTTGGAATTCAATTATCCCGATAATGTTTCCTTGTTTTAGGTTTGCTGTTTGGACGGTTGACACCAATTTCAGTTATAAGTAAAATATCCAATTTAGTATATTTCATTTTCACTTTAACTTGCTCAATGTTCTCCAACATTCCATATTCTAGTTTTACATATCGTTGTAAAATGAGGAACTCCTACTTCAAGAGTGCCATTATTAATGACCAGTCATCTTTGCACCTTTGATCTTACTTTGTCATCACCGCCATATATGAAGACTCAATCTGATTCCCCAGAATCTAGATTATTGTCTTCCAACCATCAATTAACACTGCAGATGGATTCTGCATTTGAAAAAGTACCTTTGGGTAAATCCTATAGTTTGCTTGCTGTGGGTGCACAAAAACAAACTTCCTCTTACTTGCCTTGCCCTTAATCACTCCCAATTCCTTTTTAAAGACTTAGAAGTACTTGCTGAAACAAATCCCAATCCATTCATCTGATGGTATTTTGCACTAACTTAGCTACCCAGAGATGTAAGATGATACTTTGGCTATTGGGTAGAGATTTACTAATGAACTGTGATTGCTGTTCCATATCATCCCCCAACCCTCATCACTGCATCAATATGCTTCAATTAATTTTCAGCTGATTTATTAATATTTAGAATAAACTAATCACAATTAAGCCAATTAGGAAGCCTTTAAAATCTATCATAAATAAGATGAATGCCACTCTTGTGTTTTGCATACATTTTATAACTGAAGCAGTATTAGCCATTACAACCAATGTCAAGTTAAGGCAACTGAGTATTCCTCTTTCTGGCTTCTACTTAAAACAATGGATTTCAGAATTGTGGGTTGACATGAACAATTGTGGTATGCTCTTTTGTTGAATAAAGCAAATACGATATCTCCCTTTTACAATTTTAGGAGAAGTTAGTAAGAACAATTAACCAGTGGAACAACTTGCCTCCAGAAGTTGTGAATGCTCCAACACTAGAAATTTTTAAGAAGATGTTGGATATCCATTTGTCTGAAGTGGCCTAGGGTTTCCTGCCTAAGCAGGGGGTTGGACTAGCAGACCTCCAAGGTCCCTTCCAACTCTTCTATTCTATTCTATTCTATTCTTGAAATATCCACCTTAGCATTAAGCATAAACAATGAAGCTAAAGGGATCAAAATTAACTAAATGGGAAGGTTCATGCAGCATACCAGACTGGGCAAAAATGGGAATTCATAATTTGTGGTTCAGTATGCTGTGAGAACCTTACTATTGCCCCTGTATGTTACATTAAGCAGCTGAGACATCACCTTGAGCTAAAATATGATCTATTTGTTTGAACACGAACTTCTCGGTTTTACTAAAAGGTTTCAAGGTATGACATGCTATGTGAATCCAGCTTATTGTGTGGAAGAATGCTACACTATGAGATAAACGGTTCCATCATATAAGCATGCTGGGACTCAACTTGGATATTTTGTTCCTCCACCTTCGAGACAAAACTCTTGGAACCCTTGTTTTGCAAATCTAACATTTACAGCAGTTTATCTGGAAGGTTAGTACAGTCTTCGGGTCTATGACAATTCGCCATGGCCAACTCGCCATGACCAACTTTCCCAAGACAACTCACCACAGTTAACTTGCCATGGCCAACTTGCTCCAGGACAACTGACTTTGGCCATCTTGCCACAGGACAAGGATTACACTGATATCAAAGAAATGGTGGAATAGAATCATCAAAGAAACGATGCAAAAGGAGGGCCAGAATAAAATGTTAATGGCAAAAATTAAAATATTTATTTATCTATTTTAAATAATTAAATAGATTTGTTAGATTGTCCCGTGTCAAGTTGGCATGGTGAGTTGTCCGGCAGCGTGTTGGCTGTAGCAAATTGGTCACAGCAAGTTAGCCGTAGTCATAAAGTGAAGTATCACATGACCATGCTGGACATATGACTGGATAAGTGAATCACTGTGGGTTGTTAAGTGAAACATCATGTGATTTACAGTAATTAACCGAATTACTGTTGGTTTCCCCATTGGCTTTGCTTTTGGAAGTTGGCAGTGAAGCTTGCAAATGGATATCATGTGACCTCAGGATACTGAACACTGTTGTGAATGTGCACCGGTTGCCAAATTAACACACTGTGATCCCAAAACTGTGGGGATGCTGAAACAGCCACAAGTTCTAGGACCAGTCAAAAACCTACTTTTTCCGTGCGGTAGCAACTTTGAAAGGTCACTAAACAAGGCAGTTGTTAAGTGAGAGTTACTGTATTATTTTTTCTAATATTATGGAATTATGGGATGTATATTAATAAGAGACCCATTGGAAGCTATACGGATGGTCCCTAATGTTAAAAGAAATCAATTCTTCACTCCATCAAGGATGATATTTTTAAAAGGTAAAGATTCCCCTTACACATATGTGCTAGTCATTCCCAACTCTAGGGGGCGGTGCTCATCTCTGTTTCAAAGCCGAAGTACAGGACAAGTAATGGGAATACACTCTGCTACGCGGCGCTAGAGATTGGAACCACTGAACTGCCGACCTTTCTGATCGACAAGCTCAGCATCTTAGCCACTGAGCCACCATGTCCCAATATTTTAGGACAGTTCAAAAAAGTAAGAAGAGAGAGAGAGAGAGAGAAGGAAGGTAAGGTTTTAAAATCATGAGGTCTTCTTTCCTATTATTACCCGTTTTACAAATTTGAGTGCTCTTGGATTATATATATATATATATATATATATACACGCTAGAAAGATTTACAAAAGTAATACATGCGAGAAAGGAATGTGAAAATAATTGGATTGCATTAAACCACAGTGTAAATTGAATCAGGCATGTCTAAATAAAAAGGCACAAATGTACCAAGGAAGCCATCGCGTGCCCAATTTGTTTACTCTCACTTGGTGATAATTGTTTGCAGCAGAACATATCAGTAAATTCTATAAATGGGACCCACAGCCAGGAAATGTTAAATAATTAATGTCACCTTCCCAGCCTCCTGCATTTCAGTAGATATAAATGACCGTGTAATTCCAAACCCAATTATCAGTACTTAGCCATTCCATTTTGTAGTTAAAATCCCACAAAATTAAAGGGCATCAATTCTTAATGGTAATAGACCAGACGAGGGATTAAAGATTATTTTTATGTTTACTTCCTGTCAAGAAAAAAGTGTTTGGGCAGGAAATGTTTCCAACCAAGTAAATTGCTCAAAAGAGGTTCATGGAGCATGCTTAAAACTTCCAACTTGGATGGAATTATAAGGAATGTGCATAATTACTTGCTTAATTAATTTGCTAATTCTCCCTCCCCCCCGCAATAACCCCACAATAACCCGAGGCGGGGCCTACACCAGAGATATACAGAGATAAAATCCTGTTTTACACACACACACACACACACACACACACACACACAACCCTTGAGAGGAAGGAACTCTATAACGTTAATCAGACCATCATATTTTGAGCCGTTGAAGAATACCGTTTTGTATCTGAAGTATACAGGTAGTCCCCAACTTAACAATTATTCGTTTAGTTCAAATTTACGATGGCACTGAAAAAAATGTCTGTGGAGATTCTCAGTTCCTGGTTGTCCCAAGAGTGCTTTTTGAAGAGACAACTGGGACTTTCTGGTTTTTCTTTGAAGACGTTTTGCTTCTCATCCAAGAAGCTTCTTCAGCTCTGACTGGATGGTGGTGAATGGAAGGATTTATAATTCCTTGCAGACAGCTGGTCATTTGCCTTCTTGCCTATTGAAAAAAGCAACTTTGGGGCACTGAAAAAGGTGATTTATGATTGCTTTTCCCATTTACGACCGTTGTAGCATTCCCATAGTCATGTGATCAAAATTTATTTGCTTGGCCCACTTGCATGTATTTAGGATGGTTACAGGTGTCCTGGGATCATGTGATCACCTTTTGTGACCTTCTGACCAGCAAAGCCAATAGGGAAGCCAGATTCACTTAACAACCCGTGTTACCAACTCAGCAACTGCAGAGATTCACTTAGCAACTGTGACAAGAAAGATCATAACATGGGGCAAAACTCACTTAACAGCTGTCTTGCTTATGAACAGAAATCTTGGCCTCCATTGTAGTTATACGTCGAGGACTACCTATACAATCCATCACCAAGCTATATTTTTCTTATCAAAGAAGAAGAAGGTGATTGGATGTTAAGCTTCACAATCGCCTTTAAAACAACTTTTTTTTTTCCCCTGCATACAATTGTGGCAGATTTTAAATGACTGTTCAATTAAGGTGTCAACGACAAACTGATTCATCTTCCGTGCCCTTACTCAGCAATGCCATTCCAATTAAGGAGAATGACTTCTTTGCCAATAATTGTGCATGGGACTGCAGCCCAAATTTTCTTTTAATAAAATGACAGCCATAATTATTTATTTGAAAACAAATCATATTTTGATTCCATAAGGGAAGAGGGAGGGAGGGAGAGAGACAGCTTACTCTATATGGAATCCTTTCAAAAAGCCTTGAAATTAAGCTGGAAATGTTCACGCAGCTGCAAAATAGTATTGGGATGGATGGATGGATGGATGGATGGATGGATGGATGGATAGATGATAGATAGATGATAGATAGATAGATAGATGATAGATAGATAGATAGATAGATAGATAGATAGATAGATAGATAGATAGATAGATAGATAGAGGTGGGGTTCAAAATTGTTCTGTAGGAATGGTTTGGTGGGCATAGCATGGCTTGGTGGGCAAAATCCCCATTCCCTCCCCACCCCACTAACCTGCTTTCCAGCTCCATTCTCCTTTTCAGGGCAACAAAAGATCAGCTGGGAGGCAGCAGGGGAAGGGCCAAATAAAAATTGTTTCCAAAAAAAAGGTAGTATGACTGTTTCCTTTTCTCATTTTTGTAAAAAAATATATATTTT
Source organism: Natrix helvetica (assembly GCF_964273705.1). Lineage (NCBI taxonomy): Eukaryota > Metazoa > Chordata > Lepidosauria > Squamata > Natricidae > Natrix > Natrix helvetica. The sequence goes on from NC_138561.1 coordinate 9,425,685, forward strand.
AATTTAAAAAGATACAATATGGCAAAAGTATGCAGAAATAAAGAGAGATTAAGTAAGAAAAGGAAGAAAAGGAATGAAAAGAGAAGGCAATATATAGTTATATGCCTTTTGCCTTTCTTTCTATTGAGTAATGATGACTTTATCCACACACCCCTCCCATTCTTCTTTGGACCCTTTATAATCTTTGAATCCAGAAACCATCCATTCACCTTTTCTTATTTTGAAGAGAACTTCAGATGTTAGCTGCAGGACTTACTTGTTCCTGTGTTGGCTTTAACTCTCCAATTTAAGGAGCAAAAAAAAAAAAAGGTCCTTCTGTCCACTCTATAAAAATCTAGATCAATTTGGTAACTTGCTTCTTGAATACTCTGCCTGTGTGTGCGCAAAGAAATAATTTAGACTCCTAGTTAATTTGAGTATTGAGCTGAAATTCCGCAGCTGCTTTCTGCCAGTCTGGAGAAGGAAATTAATTTCAGGGACCAAGCTGAATGGAGTGCTTCTCTGTCAGGCAATTACTCATCGTCTTTTGCTACTCAGGACCTATCAATGTGCTAATCCATACATAAACCTCTGCGTATTCCTCGTCATTCACAATTGGACTGGTCATTTAACTGACCAAGCTACCCATATCCTATCCCAAAGATGGGCAGTTTAAAGAACAAACGGCCTCAAACATATTATTTCAAATCTGGCTTTCCCTTTCTTCCTGTTAATTATGAAAATAATCAATCAACCTGATTAACATTTTTCTCCATTTCACTAAGGTTGCTGTTGTTTAAAGAACAGGAAGGAAGGAAGGAAGGAAGGAAGGAAGGAAGGAAGGAAGGAAGGGAGGGAGGAAGGAAGGAAGGAGGGAGGGAGGGAGGGAGGGAGGGAGGGAAAGAAGGAGGACATTAAGGGTACAAATATAGAGATAAATTCAACCTTTAAATGGTGTATCCTTCTAAGCTATTAGGGTAATTAAAAATAGTTTTCCTATGTATGCAGACATATTTGTTCCCTTATGTGCATGCATTTTTGTATGTTTTCTCTGTTGTCTTACCTTCATGGTTTCTCTGAATTGTTTAGCAGCATTCACATGTGTAATTAAAAATTTAGATTGACACTTGACAGTTCATTTGCGCAATAACAAACAAGGAGCATGTGAAATTTACAATGAAACCCACAAGTCTTGTTTTAACATTTCCCTAATTTTAGCTAGGGTGGGATTCTATAACACCCCCCCCCAAAAAAAAAAGAACAGTAATTAAAGGCACACTCAAAGGAAGGAAAGATTGGCATTGTCTACTGCTCCTCCTCCAAGAATTTGACAGTTAGTCTTTCGCTGGGATCTAAATAAGTAGCAGCCTCTAGATAAGTGGTCCTCTTGAAAAGCTAAGCAGGGATATACTTGGAGAATACTTGGATGGGAGACAACCTATATAGGTAATTCTCAACTTATGACCGCAATTGAGCCAACAATTTCTGTTATGAGCCACGATGGTGCAGTGGTTAGAGTGCAGTACTGCAGGCTACCTCTGCTACCTGCTGGCTGCCTGCACTTTGGCAGTTCAAATCTCACCAGACCAGTAATGCTATTCTATTCTCTTCCCTACCGGTTCAGTAGCGGACGCCCGTGTGCCCATGGCACATCTGGGCATGCACAGAATCTTCTGGTTCACCCAAACTGGTGCGAACTGGCAACATACCACCTCTGTTCCAGACTCAAAGTTGACTTAGCCTTCCATCCTTCCGAGGTGGGGAAAATGAGGACCCAGATTGTTAGGGGCAATAGGCTGACTCTGTAAACCTCTTAGAGAGGGCTGTAGAAGCACCATGAAGCTGTAAATAAGTCTAAGGGCTAAGTGCTGGTGTTATTATTAAATGAGACATTTGTTAAGTGAGTTTTGCAGCATTTTACAGCTTTTCTTGCCTCCGTTGTTAAGTGAACTTACTGGAGTAGTTGAGTCAGTAGCATGGTTGTTAAGTGACTCTGGTTTCCCCATTGATTTGCTTGTAAGAAGATTGTCAAAAGGGATCCCAGGACACTGCAGCCATCATAAATATGAACTAGTTAGCCAAGGGGAAATGTCAATGGTCGTTAAGTGTGAAAAACAGTCATAAGTCACTTTTCCAATGCCACTAACGTGGTGTCAAATAGCTGTTTTCCTTTTTGGTTGTTGTATTGTTACAAATCAGCAACTGTACTTTAACAGTGCTTCTGCAATTGGAAAAAAAAATCCACCGTCCCTTTCCATTTTAACAAACCTTCATACCAATGGCAACCCCACAACTATATCTTGAAAGACACTGACATTTTAATCTTCTCCAAGAGAATTACCAGGGTTCTTATCTTCTCCCTCACCCTTTTCCCCTTCCAGCTTAATACTCCCCATCCTGCCCGGGAAAGTCAGAACCATTAACGTGGTGTCAAATAGCTGTGCTATTCATATTCTGTTACAGTCAATGGCAATTAACACTGTCATTCAGGAGGATCTGTGGAGGGGGTCTGGGGCAGCTTTTTATACACTCCAAAGTGGGATGAGTCTTATCCAGGGCTAGGATAAACACACAACCCAGGTTAGGACTTCTCAGAGATCAAGGGGACAAACAAATGGACGTACTCCGACAAACTATGCTTCTCCCTCAGTTTGTAGAAGTTCAGCAGAATTGCTTCTATTTTTACCTAAAGGTAAAGGCAAAGGTTCCCCTGGCACATATGTGCCACTCGTTCCCGACTCTAGGGGGCGGTGCTCATCTCTGTTTCAAAGCTGAAAAACAAGCACTGTCATGTGGCCGGCATGACTAAACGCCGAAGGAGCACTGTTACCTTCCCACCAAAGGTGGTCCCTATTTTTCTACTTGCGTTTGTACATGCTTTCGAACGGCTAAATTGGAGAAGCTGGGACAAGTAACGGGAGCTCACTCTGTTACACGGCGCTAGGGATTCGAACTGCCGAACTGCCAACCATCTGATCGACAACCTCGGTGTCTCAGCCACTGAGCAACTGCGTCCCCTTATTTATTTTTTTACCTAGGCTGACAGAAACAGGGGTTAAAACAAGTAATTGCAAAGGTAAGGGCCTCTTCTTGTTTTCTGACTATGGTTCCATTCTTGACGAAGACTGATGGGACTTAAAACTGAACTACCAACCTGATCTATTGCTGATTGAATGGATGGGAAAGGACGGGCAGACTTTCTCTTATCAGGTGCCACATTCTGACTAGATAATCTGTTGGGGCAACATCTGTTGGGGGAGGGGGGAGATGGAATGAAAGACATAAGTGGGATATGACAACCCTGATACTTCCTTTCCTTCTCCTCTTGATCATTTTTGCACAGAAGAATGAGGGTGCGGGGGGGGGAGCCAGATGGCTTATCAAGTATTTTTTTTGTCAATGGGCTTTAGACTGATGTCTTAGGGCTGCACAGCCTGTTTTCAAATATCTTGGGTAACTGGCCAATCAAATATTTACTGACATCAGAAATGTGCTGTGGTTTGAAGGGAAAAAGGAGAAATAGTGGGAGGGAAAGTGGCAGAATTAGAGAGAGAAGGATTTCCCTAAACTCTCTAGGTTCTCTTGCTCCCCATCATGAACCATTGGCTACAAGAGTCTATGGAGATTCTAAGTCATCTAGATCATGGTTGTCCCAAAGATGCTTTTACAAAAACAAGTCCAGTTGCCCTTTGAAAAAACACCTTTAGGGTATGGCTACAAGAGTTTACATCAAGAAGATGCAATTTAACCAACGAAAAATGGCACAGGGCCAGGTTATCTGCAGGATCACCTTTCCCTAAACACATCTCCCCATCTTACAAATCAGATGGAGTGGACATGCCCCTAGAACCTTTCTCTAAATACTGTCATTTAATGGGAGGTAAGAAAGGTCTTTTCGGTGGCAGCCCTTACCCTATGGAGCACCTTAAGAAATTTGGTAGGACTCTACACCTTTTGCACTTCAGAGCCTGAAGAGGAAACTCAAATACTTTGGTCACCTAATGAGAAGGAAGGAGTCACTGGAGAAGAGCCTAATGCTGGGAACGAATGAAGGCAAAAGAAGAAAGGGACAACAGAGAATGAGGTGTCTGGATGGAGTCACTGAAGCAGTCGGAGTGAGCTTAAGTGGACTCCAGAGGATGGTAAAGGACAGGAAGGCCTGGATGAACATTGTCCATGGGGTTGCGATGGACATGACTTCACAACTAACAACAACATGGTTTTGGGGTTTTCTCCAAAGTGTTAGGATAAGATTGGATAATTACACATTAGAAGTTTGACTTGGCACTATGTTTTAGTTGTGTTAAGATTTTAATCTGTTTAATTTTATAGTTTTAATACAGTTTTATATGTTTTTTTTAAACTTTTGAGTGGGAGCCTGCCCAGGGTTGGTTAGGAGATGGGCAACTGAATAAATGCTTTAAATTTAAAAAAAAAAAAGATTTATGTCCCTCCCACTCCACCCCTATGCATAAGGATTTGGAGCTTGGACTCCACTCAAACCTTTGTGCAAATGTCCTTACACATCTGGACAACCAGGTGAGGCATACCGAGCATAAAGCCTCTTGAGGTGTTTATTAATCTTGCTTTATTTTTAGGCCATGTAATGAGTCCACCGATTGCGTAGCTTAAAATAGTGTCTCCAAGGACAAGAGGAATCCTCATGTCATTTGGGATGTGGGAAGTTTGCCATTTCAAGGGTTGTGCAGCAACTGGCAGTATCATTCCAGATCCACATCAAACCACAAAGAATTCTGCAATATGTACCGGGAACACCTTTTAACACCTGATAGCAACTGTTTTGATGTTTAATATGAAATAAAACATACTAGAATCTTGATGCCAAGCATACAGGCATTTTCACTGGATGACATCTTTATTCTCTTGCAACTAACTATGGAGTGGTTTGGTGTTATGTAAATAAGTTTCACATGTTCCTCTCTGCTTTTATACTGCAACTGCAAGATTGAAAGAGTCAAGCTGAAATCATGTTGTGTATATCTATATGTACATACACACATGGATACATGCATGCATTCATACATACATAGGAAGTTCTCAGATAGTTTCCAATTCTTTTCCAATTCAATTCAAACTGTTGGTTTTACATTTTGAGGAGTTAAGTAATTGATGGCTAACTGTAACCCTGTGGAAATTGCAGAACTGGTACATGAATCAGCTACAGGTTTGCCCGGGGTCTCCTCCTAAGAAATTTTATCTTTCCCATTGGAGAAATTGGAGAAACTCTGTTTTAGAAAACAGCATCCTTGCAGAAGTTTAGCTTCTCATCCAAGAAGCTTCTTCAGTTCAGTTTATACTCATTGCAATCATCTGAATGAGTGCTAATGACCACCTGATTGCAAGGAATATAAATATTTCCATCCTTCACGGTTCAGTCAGAACTGAAGAAGCTTTTTGGATTAGAAGTGAAATGTCTTCCAAGAAAAATAAAGACCAGTTGTCTTTTGAAAAATAGCCCTTTTCGGATGATCATCGGAGCTTTAAATATTTTCTTTTACTAAAACCATCAGAGTCTGGATAAATGTCTTTCCACCAAAAAGATTAGCAAAGATGTTTAAAGATAAATCAGTCAAATGTTGGAAATGTCATCAGATATCGGGATCGTACTATCATAAGTGGTGGACATACATAGAAGCTAAAAAATATTGGACAAAAAAATCCATACGTGGTTGGAGAAGATGACACAACAACATATTGGCTTTAAACAAGAATTATTTTTGTTGAGGATTCTACCAGAAATGTATAGTAAAGAAAATGTATATTTGATTATTCATGTAATAACTGCAGCTAGAATTGCATTTGCACAAAATTGGAAAAGTGAAGAGATCCCTACGGATAAGAACATGATTAAGAAAATATTAGAATGTGCAGACATGAATAGATTAACACTTGCAATTAAAGAAAAGGAAGAATCTGACTATTTTAGGAGGGCTATTTTATCAATGGTTAGAGAATAAGTATGAAAATTAGAAATGAAAGCAGAGGAGTGAAATAGGGAAATTGTATTAATAAAGTTGAATAAGTTAAGAAGGGGATTGTTATAATAGTATGTTATGTATTAGTATTAACTTAAGAATAGATATAATAATGAATATGGGTGTAAATGTAATTGTTATTGCATAAAATATGTGTACCCGGATGATACACTGTTTAATGAAAGATGGTATGTTTGTATTAAGATAAAATAAAATAAAAACTTTAAACAGATAAAAAAGAGTCTGGATAAATGAGTTCTGCAGATCTACAAGTATGATGGAAGCCAAGTCTTCAGCCATGGTCACCTGCTATTTTGTCACAGGCTCCATCTATAATGACATTTTATGAATGGCTGAGTTTTGTCCAAGATAGCTACTTTCTAAGAAGCCTATTCATACATTCCATATGCAAATGATTCACAGCCACCCAAGATCACCTACATACTCCAATAAATTTGAAACCCAAAATATTAAATTCAGCAACTTCACAGATTCACAGACTGACATAAAGACATTCAGAGCTAGTTTATAATGGTTTTGAGACTTTACAGTCTCAAGGGACTAAGGAGTCAAGCTACTAATAATAGGCTTCCCTGGTCAACACAGATGCTATTTTCCCGTGAAACCCCCCTGGTTATAAGAATTCTATAGTAGATAGTTCAGAGCATGTCCTTGAATATATCCCTCAGGAGGCCTATGTTCAAAATCCACTCTAGCGGAAAACATAATAGACCCAAGTCTACATTTTGATGCACTTGGACGAGAGCAGTGTGTGCTAGCATTTTCTGCCCTCTCTGCTCTTCATCTTGTTAGATGCCAAGTTTTCTTTGAGAGTCACAAAAAGAAGGATCAAGGAAATGGTCTTTGCAAGATCATCGGTCTAGCCCCTCATGGTGTGGAAGACAAAAAACTGAATATAGACTCACACAATGAAAAAAGGCAAGCTGAAAGGATCTTGCCGATTCCATAAAATGATATACAATTTGTCTACTAAGCAATGCAAAACTGTCTCCAAACTGCAGAGGACATCCTGGTTTTTTTTTTTTTTAGATTAAATCATCATCTAAGTTGTATCTATGTCTGCAAGTAATATAAGACCAAGCCTTGTTAAAAAGGGATCATATTATTTTATATATTTATTAAGTACTACAGTGAAAATGGGACACGGTGGCTCAGTGGCTAAGACGCCGAGCATGTTGATCAGAATGGTCGGCAGTTTGGTGGTTCAAATCCCTAGCGCTGTATAACGGAGTGAACTCCCGTTACTTGTCCTAGCTTCTGCCAACCTAGGAATTCGAAAGCACATAAAAATGCAAGTAGAAAAATAGGGACCACCTTTGGTGGGAAGGTAACAACATTCCCTGCGCCTTCGGCATTGAGTCATGCCAGCCACATGACCACGGAGACATCTTCAGACAGCTCTGGCTCTTCGGCTTTGAAACCGAGATGAGCACTGACCCCTAGAGTCAGGAACCACTAGCACATAGTTTACCTTACAGTGAAAAGAAGAAGTAGAAAAAGTAGAAACATGCAATACACAAACGAAAGGTTTCACAGGGATGAGTGATGTGTAGTGACATTGGGAGATCAGATTTTTACACCACCATTCAAACACATATTCAGATTCACCTTCAAAGTTACCTGCACAGATTGTTAAGGGCATTGGCTCTATTTAAGATTACTAACAGATGCTTAGACTGGATTTGGCAGTTTTGTCCACCTACCAAAGGACCTGGGATAGGCAGATGTTATTTTTGAAGGTGTTAAAGATAGCACCACAGGATTTAAACTGTTTTAAGCAAAGCAGCCTTTGGGGATTGTGTCAATGTTGATGGTGTTATGTGGTGCTTCAGATGCTTTGGGATTGCATCCAAGGCTCCTATCACTATTGATGTTTTGTTTTGTTTTGCCCCAGTCATTCTATTTCTATTTGCAGGTCTTCGTATTTTGGTGATATTTCTCCAGTTCTTTCCCTTATATTCTGCTGTTTTTTAAGTACTGTAATGATTACTAACCCAACTTTCTTTCTTATCAGTGGTTGTTAGGTCTGGGGTGTGCTGTGGCAGATGCTGCCTGAATTCTAAACTTCTAGAGCACTTTAGCTTCTTCATTTTATATGTCGGTTTTGTGGTTCCAGAAGTTCTTGCCTTCAAGCAAGGGTTGTTTATCAAGCAACTGGCCCAAAGGTCCCCCTCTATGGTTCAGAGTAGTTTTGAATCCTGTTAGAAGAAGGGGGCTACCTAGATTTATCTTTAATGATTCTGATTCCTCCCCCATGCTTCCTTGATTCCATGCACTCTATGTGACTCTTTGGAAGAAGAATCTTGACTCTGCTTCTTTCATATGGAAGTTGCTGAATTTTAACTGGTATTGACAATGCATAAGGTAAAGGTTCCCCTCACACATATGTGCTAGTCATTCCCGACTCTAGGGCGCGGTGCTCATCTCAGTTTCGAACCTGAAGAGCCAGCGCTGTCTGAAGACGTCTCCGTGGTCATGTGGCCGGCATGACTAGGCGCCAAAGTTACCTTCCCATCGAAGGTGGTTCCTATTTTTCAGCTTGCATTTTTAAAGTGTTTTCGAACTGCTAGTTCGGCACAAGCTGGGACAAGTAAGGGGAGCTCACTCTGTTACGCGGCGCTAGGGATTCAACCCACCGAACTGCCAACCTTTTTGATCGACAAGCTTAGCCACTGAATTACTGCATCCCTTGATAAAGCATTAAAAAGGTCTACTCTGAAAAAGCCATTCATTTTCCATCTGCTAGTATAGCAATAACTATAGCCCTTATCCGTTCTTATTCACTGATCCCTTGGAGACTGTACAATATCAAATAACCTATCTAATAGTTAGGGTAGACTTCAAATGTTTACGACACCCTCATTTACCTATCTTTCTTCCTCTTAGAAGAAAAAAGAAAAGAAAAGTGAAGTTGAGAAAGCAGCAGATAATATCAGTAGATATGAGAAAATGAGACTAGGGTATAAAACTGATATGCAGAC